>NC_033797.1:64888719-64941030 GCF_001876935.1 Asparagus officinalis | reverse complement strand
GCGGACCGCCGTAGTATCCTGTTGTCATTTCTGCCATCAATCACTAAGAGAATGATGAGGAAGACTAGACAAGAAGCCTATAAGTATTTTAAAGTGTTATTGAGGTACGAGTGTTTTTAGTTTAAGAACTTTTTACGTTCTTATTATTTTCACTTTTTAAGTGTATAACGACTTTGATTTGAATAGATTTGGGTATTATTGTTAGTCTTTTGATTGGAATGTTTTATAATTTTTCATGAATTATTATATATTTATGTATGATAAATACTGTGTTAAAATTTTCTACATAATTCCGCATAATCTAATTAATGACCACATAATCCGATTAATTGTTACCCAATATTAGACTGTATGCATAATGACGTGTTTTAGAACCTTGCACACGGTGTTAAAATACCCCTTCTAGCCTAACAGTGTTTGTGTTTTAACAAAATGTAGGCGAGTGGACAAAAATATCCTTCCCCTCGTCATCTTTCCTCCCTCAGCTCGTGGACTACAGCTGTGTGGCATGTGCTTATAATTGATTCTTTTCGAGATGGAGCTTTGGTGAGATCCAGTGACTAAGTATTTGTTAGATGAAGTGATCACAAGTGATATGGGGGTCTGGTGAGAACTTATTATTGCTCCGACAGAAGCTTTTCATTGAGGAGACCAAACTCTCTTGCTACTGTCCTACCACTGCTTTGGATGTGAACTGGAGGGAAGGAATGAGAGAGTAGAGTATAGCATGGAGATCGTCAGATTGAGTCCATGGAGATGAGAATGAAGGATGTCCAAGATTACATCAAGTATAATCATTTGTTGTTCCCTGAAGGGTGCTATCAGCAAGGAGAGGAAGGAGATCACTAATTGGGATTGTTAGCAGGGGTGGAGGGGGCTAATGACAGGGAGTCACAGAGGATGAGGAAGGAAAGACAGAAAGGGAGGGGTATTCTCTTTTTCCATTCACCTACATTCTGTTAAAAACAATGGCTATTTGCATATACATACCCCTCAAATCATGAGTATCTACAAAACTACTCCCAAATATTAGTTTAAAATTGCCCCCCAAATCATCAACTTTGGAGGGAAAAAATATAACTAAAGTCAACAAATCAACTTAGTAGGCAAAAGAATTGACTATTTTGTTCATATTTGTTACATTTCAGTTACAAATAAGTGAAAGTGAAATGTAGGATATATGTCCAAAAAATGTATGATACGTGTTTTAAACTAAAACATGTATTGTTTAATTGAGTACCTGTCCGAATAAATGTATGCATATATGCAAGAAGTGTCCAAGGAGTTTGGGTATGAGCACGGGTACGTGTCAGGTATGAGTACAGCTTCATATAATAAGTATAGGTAACATAGGGACCAAGGGATTATTTTCATCTTTTTTTTGGCACATGCTTGTCACATGAGATCATTAAAACCAATGGTGCTAATTTCAAGATTAAATGAGAAATTTAGCATAATAAAAATGTTCAGGGATGGTTATGTTCATAAGCCCAGAAGTTCAGGAGGTTTAGTGTAAAAAAAATATGGGTTTAGTGCAACTCCCCCCCAAAATTCAGAGGTTTTTTTGCAATTAACCCTTGCAATATCTAGATTTGAAAGGTAATTTTGCAAATATGGATGATTTGGGGCATATATATGCAAATAACCCAAAAGATTAAATTACTATATTTTTGGCTTATAAACATTTTAAATGTAGATAAAATCAACTTTAGAGAGCTGGGTTACAAAAACAAATCATCAACATCAAATCCAAGTATTTTGTTCCAAATCTTCCCCAAAGGATCAAAGATCAAATGGTTGGTTCAAAGATGGAACTTTTTCTAGATTCATACTTTTGAGAATACAACTTTTTGATTCAAACATTGATCTTGATCTAACCCCCTAGAAACCCCTTATAAAAGTATTGCGTCAAATACTTAAACTCAGGCATATTACATTGTTAGACTAACCAATTTTCTATTTAAAATGTACATGTATAGACAGTGATGCATGGGCAAGAACTTCTAATAACTTGACTATTGACTTTTAGACATTTGCATGATGCATTCAACTTTTAACTGAAATGACCTATAAATTTATAATACTGAATTTGAATGGAAAGGATTTGTTCCAAATCCTTATGCAAGAAAATTTGTTCGTGTGTGGGCATGCATGCATGAACAGTAACTAATATTGGGACGGCAAAAAAAACACTACATTAAGCACAATACCATACTGGCAGATCATTCCTCTTCTTCTAGATATTGTCAATACTAAGACATTAAAGTTATGCCAAGAAAAAATGCATAGAATTTAAGTTTCGTTTGATTACTCTGGGGCATGATATCCAAAAGTTCCAAGGACACGAGTAGAATGAAGACGAGCAGCCATGTCAGGAGCCTGATTTGAGAGGTTGAAATCTGCAATTTTTGCTTTGAAATCTTCAAATAAAAGAATATTGCTTGATCTTATATCCCGATGTATTACAGAAGGTTGAGCCTTCTCATGGAGATATTCCAGACCCTTTGCTGCATCAATAGCAATTCTCACCCTCTGAATCCAATCAAGCACAGGACCAGGTTGGGCACCTTGGACTCCTTTCCTGCCTGGAATTCAAAAGGATTTAGATTTGATGATTGCCCACGACATCAGGCTTGGCATATGAATAATGCAGTACTATAGCAAGCTGATCATCATACCATGCAAAACATCATGCAGTGAACCCATGGTAGCGAATTCGTAGGACAATAAACGATAATTTCCTTCCACACAGTAGCCCAGCAATTGAACAAAATTATCATGTTTCAATTTTGATACTGTTTCTACCTGATGTCAGAAAAACATTATGGTTTAACTTTTAGTCTGGAAACGCACAGCATATAAGAGAGAACAATAGAGAGTACAAAAATAGCGGTTGAGCTGAAATCATCAAGCACACCTGAGTCAGAAACTCTTCCTGGCTGGAATCTGGCTCTGAAGAAACATCAAGTTTTTTTATTGCAACCTGTTGCCCACTGTTTAGAACAGCATAATATACTCTTCCATAAGACCCTTCCCCAACCAAAGACTGCGATCCAAAGTTGTCAGTCTTCGCTTTTAGTTCCTCTAGAGACAATTTAGGTACTTCAATATTTATAACTCTCTTCTGTTGTTCAGCTTTCGCCACAGCAGCAGGCCTTGAACCCTTCTGTGTTCCTGGAAGTGATTTCAAAAGAATCATTAAAATGATGACAGGAAAAAGAAACATCCAGAGAACACCTTCAGCCAAGAGGTCAGAGGGCATATTCTTCAAATTCAGAATTAGCATAATTCATAGGAAAAGGAGAAAAAAATATTGACAATTAGATAAATATGGGAAGACTAAATTCCCTTCATTTGGGAAGACTCAATTCCTTTCATTGTTTTTATATCATAACCAGTCTTTTTTAGATATCTTTCCATATTAGTTGGTCTACTCTGATTCTAATATGGTGCAAATCTAATTTATAATTGATTCAACACAACTAGACGAGTGATACAAAATCGAGATTGGGCCTAGACCTTAACGACTTCCAGTTTTTTAATACTTTTTTTAACTCCCTCATCACAACCAACCAAAGTACTCGATATTCAGCATCTCGCTGTTGATAAAACTAGCAGAAAGTGGCAACGAGAACACACAAGCATTATCCCTCAAAGAGAAGAGATAAAAGAAGCAACGAGCGACAAAATTACAGGAAAGGTACAAAGCCTATGAAATATGATAATATCCATATCAGATAACAGAAGCAAGTGTAATACGGTTAATATGTAATAACATATACATTATATACAGCTAGGAGTGGAAACGAACCAAATAATTAACAAATAGTTTGTTAATTATTTGACTAACTATTCGGTCATAGTTGATCCAACGGTTCATTTAACACTAAACAAAAAATATTTAGTATTCGAGTTCATTAACGAATAGAATTTAACCATGGGTATATTCGATTCATTTGCTTATCAAATATTCGTTTACAATTTGATTGCTTATAATTTGTATCATTACATATGTTTTTATATTTTCAACCTACTTATATTTTCTACTTAAGTTCTATATACTAATTTTGAGAAACTTAAAGAATCTTAAATCAGTTTTCTAATGAAATATTCGAATTGAATATATATACATTGTAACTATAAAGAAATAATTTTACCATTTAAAAGATTAAATACTTTGGAAGAATGAATATACTTTGAGATTCAATAAATATTTGTGAATAGTCATGAATATTTATCAAATACCTAGTATTCGAGTTCAAATTCAAAAAACTACAGACAAGGATATTTGAATTTGGCTTCGAATTCAAACAAATACAAATACGAATATCTCAGTATTTGATTCGATTCGTTCGTTTACCACCCCTATATACAGCAATCTATCTATATAGTTAACACACTGGCTATGTTACTTAGGTACTTCTAATTTGAAGCCATACTCACATGGGACACATACGAGTACCCATGTCCGAGCTCCCAGGACGCTCCTTGCATATATACATCTATTCAGGCATGTACTCAGTTGTCATACATCTTTTGGACATATATCCTACATTTCACATCCACATCCACATCTTGAAAGTAATTAGACACACGTCAGGTTCCAAATTATGATTTTGAAGGATCAGTTGGATGTCTAGTTCAAAAACTAACGATTTTCCAATTTATAATCCATATAATAAAAGAAACATAAAATGTTATATGAAATTTAATTCTCAGCCTTGTTCTCATACAAATTGTTAATTCCAATATATAATATATGTGTATATAAATATTTATATAGTTGTATCCCCATACCCTACCTCCCTAGACACTCCTTGCATATGTACACCTATTCGGGCATGTACTCAGTTGTCATACATCTTTTGGACATATATACTACATTTCACATCCACATCCACTTCTTGAAAGTTGTTAGACACACGTCAGGTTCCAAATTTTGATTTTGAATGGTCAGTTGGATGTCTAGTTCAAAAACTAATGATTTTCCAATTTATAATCCATATAATAAAAGAAACATAAAATGTTATAGGAAATTTAATTCTCAACATTGTTCTCATACAAATTATTAATTCCAATATATAATATATGTATATATAGATATTTATATAGCCGTGTCCCCGTACCCTACATTTTACAAATTTGTTGTGCCCCGTGCCTATACCGGTATCCGTAGCGACATACTCATACCCGTACCCATGCAATATATGAGTGGCACCAACACAGGCATTCATCATGAACCTAAACATACACTCACTAGGGTGGCATAGAATAACAAGTTAAAAACATGAACTTCTCGAGAACTACAAAAAACTTTATCTACAGCCTACAGGTTCAACTTTAGAAATTCAAATGGTGTTATCTTTTGAATTTGGAAACTGATTCTAACTGATTGCCAGATTATACTATCATCCGATATAACTGCAAGTTTAAATAACAAACCTCATCTTTCTATGTCTTCCTTCTACTGTTTCCTAGTATAAGATATCTTTGTACAGTTGCTTCTTAGTCATAACTTGTACAATCTAAAAATTGAAATGTAAAAGGTTGAATTTCCTGCTATTCAATTGGTACACGAGGTTTACGGGAAGATCCAATCTTGACCGCAATTTTCACAGCCACAAATGTAGGACCACCTTTTCGTGTTATGTTGGCAAACAATTGAAATTTTACATTAAAGTTTTATAAGGCTTCGTAACATAAAGTTTGTGTTTCAAAGAGAGCTCTTAAAGAGTCATGAAATGCAGACACCTCCTTAGATGGAACAACTTAGATGGAGCATTACATGACGTAATGCTTACAGTTATGATGACAACTGTGGTGCATGTTATATGCGTAAGAAATGAAACTGATACAAGGCAAAGATGATGAAGATTATCTTATGAACATTATTCCAAGTCCTGTTATGTTAATATAATTTAACAGAATAACTTCAACTAAGAGGGAAAATAAGCTGATAAAGAAGAATAATAAAATATACAAATATCCCATAAAATCGTCCAGACAAGATCATAGATCCAACATGAAAGGGTTAGTTCATCAATCAGAATAATCACATTTATACTCTGCAAAACGATATCTAAATCACGTTTTTTAAATATTTTAATTATCATCCACCTAGTGGCTATCAAATTCCTTCTGCAGCAGTAATATGAAATAGAAAGCCAATATCTCTTAACATACCTGTTAACAGTTAAAAAGTGATTCTACAAGAACAGTTCCATATAGTGTACATTAAAGACAACATACCATCTAAATAATTCTTTGGAGCTTTAAGGGTTTGATTCTCGTCGTCATGATGAGACTCGTCGATATTACATGCACAGCACAGCCAGCGCTTCATTTTTTTCTCTGTTTTATATCTCTTATATATGGCTAGGATACCTATCAATCCAGAACATGACTGTTAATAACCAATGGCAGAACCATAAGAATTAAAGCGCATGTCCAAATGAAACATTAATATATAAAATACATCATTTTATACAAGCTTTTCAGGTTTTATAGTTTCCACATTTTCTCTTATATCAATTAAAACGAAGTCCAAAAATCATTTATATTGCCTTTAAATTTTAAATTAGAAAAAAGTGTAAGTACCTTTTTTCAGCTATAGAGAATCATACCAAAAAATGGAGGTTATTTATGTAACATACAAGTGTAACCTTAGAGTGAAGCTAAAGCAAATTTCCAAAATGGACTTTAAATTAGATATATCTCGTAATTATGTACATTGAGGCAGATGATCGAAATTTAACTGCAAAGAAATCAGCTAAAATAATAGCAGACAGGGACACCACGATTTGAAATGCAGAGAAATTAACCACCTAGCACAACAACAATAGAGCAGACTACTAGCACAATCTATCATTAATATCCACACTATACAAACTAAATACACTCGTCATGCATCTGTCCCCATCAGAATAATAGCAACGAAATTAAAAAAACAAGATCAACTAATTTCTGGCCAATCTCCAGCGGGAATTAAATCACATAATACAGCAAGCAACTCAGACAAAGGAGTGCTGAGACCAACAACGACCATAAAATTCATTGAATAAATTAAATTTGAAACGATCTACAAACAACAGAGATAAAAAGACGTTATGTTGCCCTCACACAGCACCAAAGTCCGAAGACTGAAACTTTACGAGAAGCAAAAATACAAGAGAAAGATGCAATCAATCTCCAATCATAATACATCAAAAATGTAATAAAAAACCTAGAAATCCACAGAAAAACCAACCAGACATCAATTAAGAAAAACGTCCAAAAAAAGCAACGAATCTGACAGACAGAACAAGATCCAGCGAAGAAGATCGTGAATAAAGAGAGGGCGAAGAAATCGGAAGCGAATCGAATCGATTCAAATCAAATTGAAATCAAGGGGATCCAAAGCCAAAGTTGCAATAAGGTGAAAAGAGCAGGATGACGAGAGATTTTACCTTCGCCTTCGCCTTGGAGGTTTGATGCTCCTCCTCCTCTGCTTCTTCTAGCCTCAAGGGGCTAGGGTTAGAGAATTGGAGGAGAGAGAAAGAGAGGAGGGGTGAGGAGAGAGAAACAAATAGAGAGAGAGAGAGAACGAAGTACGGAAATATCGCCGTTTAAAGAGGGGGGGAGAGAGAGAGAGAGAGAGAGAGAGGAGAGCGGTGGAAAGTCCGAATAAATGTTTGTTCTAATAATAAGTTGGAATAAATAATGCGCCAGCGAGGCCGACCATCATCCAATATATTTATTTACAAATAAACCTATGATGGTACGCGGTTTTTATCCCCTTTTCCAGGTTGGACCGTCTGCCCCTTTCTTTTTTTAACCGGGTAATAATAGAATTAGAGGAGTACTTTAGCAGCACGCTTTGAAACGCGGTTTGTTAAGACCAGGTAAAAAGGACACGTGCGATGCACGTGAACGGCCTATGTCGTCGCATACAAATAAAGAAGGGAAAATTGCTTCTATCCCCCAAAACCATTGTAAGTATTCCGCCCTTCAAGACTTTTTCAACGATCCCAAAGCCCCCCAAAATCATTCAAATATACTTTTAGCCCCTCAAAACTCTTCCTCACGTGACCAATGCTTAAAAATAAAAAACTTTCCCCAAAATGCCATTTGATTTAACCGCCTCCCATTTATCAATATCAATCCTCGTCGATCGTGCCATCACATCTCTTTTCTGTCCAAGCGAACCGACTCCAGAGCATAATCCTAACCCCATTGCAAAACCCTAACCCTAAATCAACCCACTCCAGAGCATAATCCTACTCCTAATCGGAAAAATGCCCGGCACGTCAACTCGCAAAGTAGTCGTCCCTATCGATTTCAGCAAATACGACGACGCGTCACAGTACGTCATCTCAAAAAGACCTTCAAGCACAGCAAAGTGGACTGAAGTAAGCACATCAATTACTGATGTTCTCGAGAACATCTTAGCCAGTCATTCTCATCCCACAAGTCCAGCTCAACCCAAAAAGCCAGTCCAGCGCATAGATCTAGAGGGCAGCACCGGCACCACCAACGCCTCTAGAGCGCTCCTGGTCTACAGAGAGGACCTAAAGAGACGCATACGACAGCAAAAAAAAAGTAATTTTTACCATAAAATTTAGTTGTTTATGATGTTGCATGTTGTGTTAATTGTGAAGGATATTGTTAAGTTGTGAAGGTTAGCTTGTAGTTGTCAAGAAAATTCATTAATTGTTAAGGTTATACATTAGTTGTTAAGGTTATTGATATGTTGTGAAGGTTACTGTTCAGTTGGGACATGTGGCATGTTAGTTGTTAAGGTTAAGCGTTTGTTGTTAATGTTATGAGTCTGTTGTGAAGGTTACTCTTTACATGCGGTTGTTAGTTGTGAAGGTTATTGTTGGCTGGTGGCTGTTAGTTGTGGAGGTTACTGTTTACTTGTGGCTATTAGTTGTGAATGTTACTGTTATCTTGTGACTTGTTAGTTGTTAGGGTTACGTTTTTATTATTAAGGTTATTGATTGGTTGTTGAGGATAGGCATTGGTTGTGAAGCTTATGGATTTGTTGTTAAGTTTACAATGTCTTTGTTAAGTATACAGCATAATTGTTATGGTTACAGATTATTTTCAAACTAATTATATCTTGTGGTTTTGCTTTGTAGACAAAAGACAAAGTCCATATCTGAGTTACGGCCTACTTCCAGCTTCACTGCGTACTAGGAATTCATGCATACTTTAGTGCAGCATATAGGCAAAGGCACTGGAAGGCCTATGAAGATAGTGTATTCAGACACTACATTCATTTTGGCCCTCCTGGTCATGATCTTCCCACTTTCGAGCACGTGCTGAGATAGTGGGATGAGAAAAAGATGAAATTTATCTTCACTGATACAAAAACTGAAGAAGACATCGAGTGCTCATTCAACCTTGGTTGGGCAATGAGCCATACATGGTTCTCTAATGAGGGGGATCTTGTTGGTCCCAACTAAGACAAGAAAAATAGAATTTGGTCAAGGTTTTTTTTACCAAACCTGAGGGTGATAGTAGTAGAGCTCCTCCTCTAGTACCCACTAGACGCCATGTTGAGGATCTACTCATGAGACTTGTACAATCAACGGATCGTCAAGATGTGAAGGACTTTGTCCTGCTACAGATCCTCTATCAGCTGAGCATGATCTGGTGTCCATGCAGTTTTCTTAGCATTCCAAGGCATTTGTTCAAGTATGTTGATAGCATCGAACATGCAAATAATACTACTTTGGGGACCTATATATTCAGTGAGACAATTGATGCGATTGAAAAGGCATTGAAGGGTCCTAGGCCAGGAAAGAAGATTATATATCTGCAAGAGTGTACCCAGCTTGTTTGTGTAAGTATTCCTACTTTTTATTGTTTATAGCAATGAGTAAATTTTATGCATTAATTATTGTGAAGGCTAGGGTTTAGTTCTTAAGTATAGCTGGTAGTTGTTATATATACAAGTTGGCTATCAAGGTTACTGTTTTATTATTATGGTTACTTATTTGTTGTTAAGCTTACAGATTGGTTGTTAAGGTTACATATTGGTTGTTAAGGTTACAGGTTAGTTGTTAATATTACGGATTTATTATTAAGGATACAAGTTGATTGTTAAGGTTATGGATTTATTGTTATGGTTGCTTATTTGTTGTTAAGGTTAAAAAGTGGTTGTTAAGATTCTATTTCTCTCATGTGCAGCTATGGTGCTATGAACTTACTGGCGTCAAGAAGTTAATAAGTTATTTCATAAGATTCAATAATATTTAAGGCCTATTAAATTATATAACGCAAGATAACGAGTTACGTAACAAGTTTTGTTTCTAACACAAAATACGCCTAATGACAAAAAATCATATATTTATTTATTTATTTATTTATATATATTTATATTCATATTTTGTTAAAAATATCATTACAAAACACCTCTAAATTTTTTATTGGTTCCTATACAACACCGTACAATTTTTTGATTTGTTACGCAACTCATCTACACTTGTCATTTAGGTCTACAAGCCCCGAATGTAATCAATCATTAAACGTAATTAATCAACTAATCAAAATATTTTGTTGTATTCTGAAAGGACCTCTTTTTGCTGATTTTTAAAAACAATAATAGTGTAACACATATTCTCTTAAAAAACGTACTTAAGTAGTTAGTACATAGATATCATGGAATTACACAAATACAATTCTTTTATGAGATTTATTATTCATAATTTAATTGTCACACCCCGGTTCCAAAAATATAATAACTTGGAACGTGACTCGGCCGACAATACAAACATTCGGCCACATTCATGCCTCTAGATCATCATATATATAGATATAAAGCCAAAACTATACCATAGAGCATGTAACTAAGACAATAAAAGAAATATATAGATGAAGAAATCTACAAAAAGGATGGAGTTAAATAAATAAAAATTACATCATAGTCTAAAAAAAAAGACACATATGACTCTAGAAAAAGTCTAAACCAAATAACTATCTAAACCAACTGAACTAAAGAACTAATAGACTAAAAGGTGATCACTTCCGCTAGACTTGCTCCTCAAAATATTCTCGATCTTGCGAAGAAAGAACGGTTTTCGTGTTTGGGGTGCGCAAACCCTAGGGGAATCAGAAAACTCCCAACAAGCATGTAAAATGAAGAAAATAGGCGCATGTAAGTGTATGTAGTAGGTATAAAGAAAATATGAAAACTCAATTAAAGATAATAAAAGAAAATGCTAATTGTAGATATTAAACAAGGTATACCACAAGGCACACAAGCACATTATTATTATTTTAGGTGTTATTTAAATTAGAGAAGAATATTTTCATGTGTATAAGTCGGGTTTCTTAAACCATCCTGGGAACATGGTTTCAAGTCAGGATTGACCCTTAGCTCTTATATATATAAATCCAAGATATCAAAAATGTTCATGAGCCCGCTTATATACACGTTATATTCTCTATCCAATTCCCCTTTATAAACTCCATATTTACTCATTTATTTTAAGTGGTTGTGCATGAAATATTATTCACTAACCATAGAGGTATTGTGGAATGGCTTTCGTAAAATTTATGAAAAATAACTGTGACCCAAAACATGTCCAATCAAGATGGATGCATCGTCTAGTCAATGCTATTATAATAATAGTAATAATCAAGAGAAATATCTCACATCGGGATATCGATGTCGAGGGTATAGTCATGCTATGATAACACGTTTATGAATCATATTTCTTGTTAGAAGTCATCTTCATACATAATTAACCTATTAAATGTCACTAGGTGATCAAATATAGCATTAGGTGATCCAATAAGCATCAAGAGATCAACAATATCATCATTCATCTTAACAAAAGGAAAATTAATAGTTAGCATAATTGTTTAGTGTCAAAGCGGGCTAAATGATTTCAAATTTGATAGCATAGAAATCTGCAAAATTGATTCTAGTGAGCAAAAGGCTCAAACGGGTCTGAAATATGATATTGGATCCTAACTGGGTCAAACGGGTCTGTAATTTGAATCATAAACCCAAACGGGTTTGAAATCTGTTATTGGATCCTAACTGGGTCAAACGTGTCTGTAATTTAAATCATAACCCAAAAACAAGTCTGAAATCGATAATGGGTCTGAACTGGGTCAAACAGGTCTGTAACAAGTCACCTAACCACAACTCCAACAACTACGTTGTGAAAAATCGACTACAGTAAACAATTTAAACATATTCTTTGTTATAACTATAATCTTGAAAAAAATTAGAAATCTTTAAAATTACTTATTATTATTAGTATTATTATTATTTTAACAAAACTATTCTGACCAAAATAAAATAGTTTCGAAAAATAATGTAATAAAAACTATCTACAGAATAGTTGTCATAACTCTAAGAGGAGAATACTAGTAATTGGATAAGGTAACTATGAAAATAAAAGAGTTTAGGTTATGAAATGCTTGCATAAAGTGTCAAGATATTCCTATAGCATCATAATTAAAAATATATAAAAAATAACTACAATCTACTCCTCATGATTATCTAAGAAGAAATACTACTATTTAGATAAGGAGATCATGAAAATAAAAGAGTTAAAGGATAAGAAAATGTTTGTCGAGGAATAATTTGAACTCTAAACTTAGAAATCTCTATCCATTCGCAGTGCTTGAGTACCCGATCCTATGATTTTATTTTTCTCGGTTCTCTCTTTTTTTCCTCTCCGTTTTTTTAAGTTATCGAGAAAAAGGTAGAGGAGATGGATAGAGATTTAAAAAGATAAGGTTGTTATATAGTTAGAGATTTTCTAGGATGGTAGGTTTATTTGTTAAATGTGGGTTTAGGTATTATCTTTGTCACATTCCAAAAAAAAAATAGTATTACATCCTACCCACCAAAGAAAAAGAAATTTCGTCCTCAAAATTAATCCAAGTACACGAGGAAGTAGACGTTGCCGGTAATAAAAAGATGTGGATAGCGCTGACGAGTATCATCCTCTCACTCCTATGTTGCCTCACCAGGTCCACGGTGTCCCCAGGATACCAATACTAGAGGGATAGTCCTATTCTTGAGGATCTTCCCCAGTCTATCTAAAATCTCCATTGGTCTCTCCTCATATGATAGGTTCGTCCTAATTTGAAGCTCTGTGATGTCTAGGACATGGGTCTCATCTCGCACATATCGTCAAAGTTGTGATACATGGAATACATCATGCACTCCCTCGAACGATGGAGGTAAAGCTAGTCGACACGTCACCTCTCCTACTCTCTCTAATATCTCGAATGGATCGATGAAACGTAGACTAAGCTTCCCACGGCTCCCAAATCTGATAGCTCCTCTGCTTGGAGATATCCTCAAGAAGACATGCCCTCCAACCTAGCATTGTAGAGGTCTCCTCTTAGCATCAGCCCAGCTCTTCTGCCTATCCTGATCCGACCTAAGACACTCCCGTATTATCTTTATCTTGTCTACTATCTGCACTATCATCTCAGAACCTAGCAGACGCCGCTCTCCCAAGTCATCCCAACAGATAGGAGACCTATATTTTCTTCCATATATTACCTCATAAGATGCCATCTGGATGCTGACCTGATAACTATTATTATAATAAAACTCCACCAAGTGTAAGTGGTCTTCCCAAGAGCCCTTGAAATCCAACAGGCATGCCCATAACATGTCCTCCAGAGTCTGTATAGTCTTCTCTGATTGTCCATCTATCTGAGGGTGGAAAGCCGTGTTGTAACTCAGTCTAGTCCCAAGACACTACTGTAAGTTCCTCCAAAAGTATGATAAAAATCGTGTGTCTCTATCAGAAATAATGCTAACTGGTACCCTATGCAAGCGTACTATCTCCCTCATGTACAGCTCCACTAAACTCTCTGTCATCTCTACAACTCAAAATGGTATGAAGCGAGTCGACTTGATGAGTCGGTCTACTACTACCCATACGGTATTATTTCCTTTATGACTCCTCGGCAAAGCTATGACAAAGTCCTTTGTAACATATTACCACTTCCACTCGGGAATAGGAAGGGGTTGCAATAACTCGGCTGCCCTCTGATGCTCAGCCTTCACCTGCTGACATATTAGGCATTTTGACAAAAATTGGGCTATCTCCATCTTTATTCCTATCCACCAGTAATGTTCTCTCAAGTCCCGATACATCTTTGTGCCTCCTAGATGAATAGAAAGCACTAAACTGTGCGCCTCCTCCAGCAGCTCTCTTCTGACATCGCCCTTAGGCATACACAACCTACCATGTTATCGCAATGATCCATCCTTATGTATATGTAGATCAGTTCTATCCCCAGTCTCTACTTGTTTCTTAAATTTTTAGTACAGAGCATCCTCAAACTAGGTACCCTTAATCTGGTCCATCAGAGTTGACTGTAAATACAAACTCATCAATTGTCTCCCTACTCCAGGCAACATAATCTCCATGTCCATCCTCTAGAACTCAGCTAGCAACTCCTGCTGTCTGGTGAGTCTCATCGCCACAGGCTTCCTGCTCAAATGATCTGGCATTATATTAACTCATCTTGGGTGATATTATAAATAAAGATCGTAATCCCCCATAAGCTCTAACCACCTCCGATGCCTCATGTTGAGTTCCTTTTGAGTGAAGATATACTTTAAACTTTTATGATTTGTGTACACCTCCACTCTCTGCCCTAAAAAATAGTGTCGTCATAGCTTCAATGCAAAAATTACCACCACTAATTCCAGATCATGAACCAAGTAGTTCCTCTCATGTGTCTTCAGCTGTTTAGATGCATAAGCTACTAACTTTCCATGTTGCACCAGAACACAACCTAAACACAAACCGGAAGCATCTATGTTCACTACAAATCCTCCTGATTCATTCGGGATTGTCAAAACTGGTGATGTCGTCAACTTCATCTTTAACCCCTCAAATACTGCTTGACAGTCCTGAGTCCACACAAACTTGACCCCCTTTCGAGTCACCCTAGTAAGTGGTCCTATAATCTTAGCAAAATTCTTTATAAATTTCCTATAGTATCCAGCCATCCCTAAAAAACTTTGTACTTCTATTACAGATGTAGGTGGATCTAATCTCAAAACCGCATTAACCTTCTTTGGGTATACATAGATACCTGCTCCTGAAATCACATGTCCTAAGAAGGACACTTTTTCTAGCCAGAACTCACACTTGTTAAATTTTCCATAGAGCTTCTCCTTCCACAGGATTTCCAACATAGTCCGTAGATGCTTTACGTGATCTTCCTTAGTCTTTAAATATATAAGGATGCCATAGATAAACACCACTATAAACTAGTCGAGATACTGAGTAAACACCTTGTTCATCAAACTCATAAATGTAGATGGAGCGTTTGTTACTCCGAACGGCATCACTAGGAACTCATAATGCCCGTACTATGTGCGAATGCGATCTTGGGTATGTCTTCCTTCCTCACCTTCAGCTGATGATAGCCTGACCTAAGGTCCAGCTTAGAAAACACCCTAGCTTCTCCGAGTTGATCAAAAAGATCATCAATCTTGGGAATGGGGTACTTATTTTTGATGGTAACCCGATTCAGCTCATTTTAGTTAATACACATCCTTCAGCTACCATCCGGCTTTGGCACTAGCACCACTAGTGCTCCCCAAGGTGAAGTACTAAGCCTGATAAATTTCTTATCAAGATACTCCTAGGCCTACTTTTGCAACTCCTCTAAATCTGCTATCGGTATCCGGTAAGGTGGTTTTGAGATAGGTGCAACCCTTGGAATAAGATCGATGACGAATTCTATATCTCTATCTAGTGGCAAGCTTGGTAACTCATCAGGGAAAACATCAAGGAACTCCTCGACAATTTCTGGTATGAGCTTCTCTTCTACCTCTATCTAAGTTAATACTCCATCCATGCCTACTCCATACTCTGGTTGCTCCATCACTTTGCTACCACTCATGAATTCAAACCCTGGGTTGTAGGCGTCTAAAAATGCTTATAGATATCCAAATAAAATTCAAGACAAAGAGAAGACAATGAACGCACGATCTAAGTCAGAGGCGATCATCCAAAGCCAAAAGAAGCAAAGGAACATGTGAAACAACATAGAAGAACAACATATATACCCGTGACAGGGTACACTGAGGCGCATTAGTACAGCAACGAACACTGATACGCATAGGCGCGACAGTGTAAGGTGTCACGCAAGCAACAGAGCATTTCCTTGTGATCTGTTGATGGTTTTTAGCATCTTTGTAGGGGTCCACGTGGCCTCATAACTAAGGGAAAACATGTATTAATGTAGAGGGACGGTTACACCCTAAGAATATGCCAACTATCCATGAAAATCGCCCATTAAATGCAAATGAGGGCGGTTACAAGCTAGGTTAAAACTGATTCTTTGGCCGCGATAGTGGCGACTGCCGCGCCCAAAGAACATGTAGTTTGACAGCTGTTCTACTCCCATTTCAATAGTTATGGACCCCTATCCCTATAAATACCTTCCCAAGCAGAGAGAGGAAAGAAAGAAGGGTAGAGAGACTTGAATATTGGGTGATTTTGAGTAAGAGAGAGAGTCTTCATTCTTCACAAGCACTTTAAGAAGCTTTTGGCGATTCCTAGAGATCTAAGCTCTGATTTGGTTTCTGGAAGAGTGAATATCTTATATTGATAAGATATTCATTTAAGATTCTTACTTCAATAAACGAAGAAGAATACCCAAAAGCCTTCACAATTCAATTAGAATCCGTAAATCGGTGGTCCACGGGCTAACGCACCCCCGGCACAGGCGACGATCCCACAAAAGCAGGAGTTGATAAATGATTTTTGTGTTATTTTCTAGGAAGTTATAATTTTCTTCTTATTGTGTAAGAGATGTCTTATAAAAAGGCTATTTTCTTTTGAATTCATTATAAACAATTAAAAAATATAATGAATTCCATAATGAAACCAACTATCGACGAAAACAAAATGGCGACCACAGTGGGAGCCAATGGTCTCACTGCCGAGACCATCATGTCGCAACTGATCATCAAGATACCGGATGAATCTATAGTCGACTATGAATTTGACCAAGCAAAGTTTGAGGAATACCTATCATCCTTATCTGCAAAGTCTTCCTCACCCAGCAAATACATGAAGTTTCATCTTCTAAGAAGGTTTACGAATTATCAACAATGTCAAATGCTACGGGTGAAGACTCTCGCCCGATTGTTGCTAAGGAATCTACTTGCATCACCTCTGCTCCCGATGACTCTTCTCCAGTTAAGGGGTCATTGAATCAAAGCTCACCGGCATTGCCGAAGAGGGCTCGTCAGAGACAACATCAGCGTCGTGCTCGTCAATTGGGTAAGGCCTTAGAACAATCTGACAGGGTTCGTTATTATGTGGACTTAGAGTCGAGAAAACAACAAGTGGTTTGTTCAACTCAACGACAAACCACTCACGTTTCTGCACAACTCACGACGGAAGAGTGGACTCTTATCAAAAGAGCTCATTCAACTCTTAAAGAACGCATACAAAAGCGTCGTGCAAACGCCGCCCATGCCCGTGCTATTTTACAACAAAGATGGGAAGAGAAGAAGGAAATGGTGGCCAAAGAATCGTAAAGTTTGGATTCCGAAGTCTAAATTTGCGCAAAAATCAAACTCGGAGGTTATTCCCTTCAACCGAGACACTTGCAAGCGTCTCGGCCAAAGGAGCCATATATGAGACACTTACAAGTGTCTCGGCCAAAGGATCCATATCCGAGACAGTTGTAACTGTCTCGGCCAAAGGGAAGCTTCCAAGGCCTCTCCTTCGACTCCTTCGACATCTGTTCCTTGTTCGTCTACTACAACTATATCTGCTACATCGTCAGTGGAGCCTTGCATCACTCCTGGCCTATCAAACTTCAAAATTACAATGGTTGATCGCCTTGCTCCTTTGCACGAAGATCAAGACAAAGCTCTGGTCAAGGAACGCTTGGGTCCGGTGAACAAAATCCAAATGACTCATCAGGCTGGGGGTTATATGCATCCTCCCACTAACCCAAAGCGATCCCAAGTTGGGAAAATCTCGATTTCCACCCGCTTAGGGGTTCATATTGAAACTCAGAAGCCCGTTAAGACTCCACACCCGCAAAGGGGTGATTCTAAATGTGCGACTCCTGAGAATGCTAATAAGACTTTACATTTTCAGAAGAAGACGTGTCCGTCAAACGACAGTGCTATACTTGGGAGGTCACACCAACAGACGATAGGGTGCTCCGGCAATTATACTGATGAGTTGTACTATCAAGCTGGAGGTGTAAACAAATCTCAAAAGAGGATTGTCCGAGAAATGAGCTCTTATTGTTCCTGTCAGCAATTCATTAGAGCAGTAATATCAGAATGTTACTACTCCAAGCGAGAAGTCATCCCGCAAAGAGTCTCAGTGTTCCAGAGGATTTATTTTAAGTCTCATTTGGGCATGATCTCTGGAAATGAGGCTTTGATAGTCCAGTCATTCGTTGGCACCCTTCATTGTCCGTCTTCGATTGGTACTGACATCTCAAGCCTGGGAGCGTCAACTGCTGGGATGACATGAAAAGTTTGTTCCTCAGTAATTTTTTCGATGATGACACCGAAGTATCAATCGGAAACCTTCTGGATGAGAAGCAAAAAAACAGAGAGTCAGTCGATAATTTTGTCAAGCGCTTCTGTAACAAGGCAATAAATTGCAAAGATCCTATCATAGAGGAGTTCATTCTGCAGACATGCCATAACTGATAGACCCTAGAGGGGGGTGACTAGGGTCTTATGCTAATCTAATCCGATTTTATGCTAATTAAAACTAATTAACAAATATATCCTAGCAAATAATATGTGACAAGATATATATGCAAGTATATACAAATAACACAAGGGTGAAACAAGATATAAACAAGATATAAACAATAAGCAATTGATAAAAGTGATATAATGATAAACACAAAAATAAGTGCGCCAATACAATCACAAACAAACGATATGTTCACGAGGTTCGGTCCCCACGACCTACGTCCCCGCTCCTTACCTCGAGGAGATCTCCACTATCGTCACACCTGGTTTGGAAGCCGGAACTTCTCTACACACTCGGTTTTCTAGCTAACCGAAAACTCTACACACTCGGTTATCAAGTCAACCAACAACTCTCATAAATCCTCATAATATACATACACAAGCAACAACCTCAAGTGTTGATCCTCACGTATCGACTCCCTCAAGTGCTCAGAATTATCACCTCTCACTAGGCCACCGACGCCACTCCTCTCGGTATCGACTCCGTCCTCACCACACACTCCTCTCGGTGTACAAGTGTAATACAATGTGATCTCACAATGAAGGCTCAATATAAATAAATCATTCTCTACAATAGATGAGAATACAATATAGGCTTACTCTCAATGTTACAACTCCCCACAACCCAAATTTTTCTAAGTATGAAAATACAATAAGCTCAATGGTTGTGTGTGTACAAAGAGACAAATAAAATTAACTAAACTCAATATAAACACTAGCTTAATAAAATGATAATCAAACAATAAAATGTAAAGCTAGATTGAGTTTAGAAAACTTCTCCAACAAATGACAAGAGTGAGGGAGAGATGATTTAAACCCTTAAACACCAAAGATTATCTCCTCAAGCCATTGTGAAATTATCTTCACAAACGAAACTCTTAAACAAGGCTTAA
The DNA here is from genome assembly GCF_001876935.1 of Asparagus officinalis. Lineage (NCBI taxonomy): Eukaryota > Viridiplantae > Streptophyta > Magnoliopsida > Asparagales > Asparagaceae > Asparagus > Asparagus officinalis. The sequence continues at coordinate 64,921,413 of NC_033797.1, read as the reverse complement.
ACACCTTTAAACAAATTTAAACAAACTTTAAACCCTTGTTAAACTTTCTCAAAACATTCTCATGGTACTTTGAAAGATGAGAGCAAGGGAGTATTTATACCCACTCAAAACTTCAGCAAAAACCCAAGTGAAATGACCAAAAACCCATAAGAAAACAAAGATGGAAAATAGCCGTTAGAGCCTAACAGTTACTTTGGCGGTCGACTGCAGTGCCAAGGCTGGTCGACCGCGAGCAGCTGAGAAAACAGACTGGCTCTCTGGAAAAATGACGGTCGACCATGGTGCCAAGTCCGGTCGACCGTGAGCTGATGAAAACTAAAGCCGAGTCTCTGGACTTTTCGCAGTCGACCGCCGCGACACACGTGGTCGATCGGGAGCCGATATTTCTGATACTCAGCTTTGAAAACAGTTTTAAGATTTTAAAACCTCTTTTTAAAATATCAAGTAAATTCCAAAAATTATGAAACTTTGGAAAATGATTGTAGATATGATAATACACATACTACAAAAACTGGTTTTCTAAAAGGACCTCCAAATGTAAAATATCATCATTTTACAAAATAGTCCAAAACATGAAAATGTGAACACATGAATTTTGACATTTTGGCTAAACCATGTTTTGAAACTTTACAAAATGATTTTGTAGACTTAATAAAAGATGTATATGATTATTGTTAAGTCCAAAAACCAATAAAACAATATTTTCATAAAATTACATATTTTATGCAATATAAATTTAAACATAATAGAGTATGAAACATACGAAGATGTATATGAATATATATTTGTTTCATATCTATGAAATTAAACCAAAACACAATAATAAATATGAAATATGTAATTTCATATTTATATAAACTTAGAAACCAAAACATGCATGTATATATATATATATATAACTATATATATACATAGAAACCAAATACGTGTGTGTATATATGATTGAGCTTAAAGTACCAACACACATAATATAAAACCTAAACTAAATATACCTAAGCTTGATCTTGATCTTCATTGTAGCTCAACTTGGTAAACTTACGGAAGAAGGCTGAAATTGTATCTTTAACTTAAATGAACATTGTTTTACTCCACAATTCCACGAACCTCCATTGGATATGATCATGAATGCTCGATTCCATCCATCCTCCAACATATTATTTGCTTAGAATAAATATGAGACACAAACACTAGACAAATAATATTAGAAGTAAATTGTTTGTAAATCATCATCAAAACAAGAAGGCCAACAACAATAATCTCTCCATTAATATACTGGAAGCCCTGGGGGTCGTGCCTTCAGCCACTTGAAAAGAGTTAAAACTAAGTGGCGAACAAGATGAACACTTTCTTAAAAGAAAGAAAGCTGAGAGAAGGCAATCGACTACACCTGCAACCACTATGAACACTAATCAAACGTCACAACAGCAACCCCGGAGGCAACAAAAGACTCCCGCTCCAAAGTCCCCAAAAGAGTATTCTTTCGAAGATGATGAAGTTCCAGCCATCTTAAAATACCTCCTCGCCAACGACAAAATCGAGTTACCACCTATTAAAGATCAGGAGGGAGCTAAGAGGATTAAAGATCCAAACTACTATACATACTACAGGAGGGTTTTTTATCCCACCAATGTTTGCTTTGGCCTCAAAAACAAAATCCAAGCCTTAATTGTCTCCGGTGTCATAACCGCAAAACAAGCCAAATAAGGACGCCATATGACTCCGATGAGTACACGAGTATAAACTACTTCTCCATGTGACTCCGATGAGTACACGAGTATAAACTGCTTCTCCATATAACTCTAAAGAGTATAAGAGTATAAACTGCTTCTCTCTTTCCTCTGACAGGTATACGAGGTTAAACTACTATCCTTATTTTCAACAACGGGAAGTTCCTGGAGAATATTACTCTTAATATTCTTAAGGATAACCCAACAATATGGTTGAATATAATTGGATTCAGATTCGCCAAAGAGCTGGGGTTAGAATACCTCAGTTCATTCTAATAGGAAGTTCCTGGAGAATACGACACATGGTATTTTTAAGGATAACCCAAAACTGATTGATTATTCAAGGTGAAAACCAATCATCAAAATAATTTATTCTTAATTATAATTAAGAACCTCCCACTGTGGCTATTTAATCATTTCCAAGATGATTAAAACCCTCCTACTGTGACTTTCGGAGCACTCTTTCGTTGAGATGAGATTCAATGACTTCATCGGATCAATCTTCCCTCACGAAACTCCCACGGAGTAATTGTAGAGTGCTTAATGATTCACGGTCATCCACCATAAAATCCTTCACTGATCAAATTAATTGATGGTGGGTCCACCAAAATTCTTCACGGTCGAATCCATTCAAATTCCCACTGTGTTTAAGCCTTTAACACTCTCACTGTTAAAGTCCTGACACGACATCCAAAACGTTAATCTGCTGATCCATAGCGATTACCAAACCCCTTCATGTTAAATCCTAGCCACTTGACACCGAAAACCCCTAGCGAGTGATTTGTACAAGTCACATTCACACTGTTATTTGTACCCTACTCTCACTTCTTATTTAGTTAAACCTTTAAACAGTTAGGACCAAAGCCAAAATCTCCTCTCGATTCCTTCCATGAACGAGAGGTCCACAAATTGAACGATTAAATCTTTAAACAGTTATGATCATTTTAAACTCCTATTTGGTCAAACCTTTAAACAATTAGGACCAAAGCCAAAATCCCCCCACGATTCCTTCCATGAACGAGAAGACCACTTACTGAAAGTACTATAGAGGGGGGTGAAAAGGATTATTGCTAATCTTATTAGATATTAATGCCGATTAAAATTAATTAACAAATATATCCTAACAATGATGATATTCAATAAGATATATGCAAGGGTATATATATGCCAAGGGGAAAATAAACAAGAAACAATATAAGCAAATAGTGGACACAAAGAGAAATCCAAATACAATAATATGATCACGGAGGTCGGACCTTCCGTCCTATGTCTCCGCTCCCCACTCCGGGGAGAATTCCACTATCGACACACCCGGTTTAGAAGCCGGAACTTCTCTACACACTCGGTTTTCTAGCTCACTGAAAACTCTACAAATCTCTCACAATATACATACACAAACTACAACCTTAAGTGTTGGTCCTCACGTATCGCCTTCCTCAAGTGCTCAGCTTTACTACCTCTCTCTAGGCTTTACTACCGATGCCACTCCTCTTGGTATCGACTACGTCCTCACCACACACTCCTCCTAGTGTAAATGTGTATTATAAAGTAATTCTCTCACAATAAGGCTCAATTACAAGATTTGTTCTCTATAATAGACGAGAACACAATTTAGGCTCACTCTCAAGGTTACACTCACCACAACCCCAAATTATACAATATGTAAAAATACTTAAGCTCAAAGGTTGTGTGTGCAAGCAATGAGAAAATAAAATCAAACTCAATTAAAGTCTAGCAAATATAAGTATGATAATGTAAATGTAAACAAGCAGATAAATGAGTTGAGAAAACTTCTCTAGAATAAGAGAGACGGATATGTGAAATGGAAAGCTCAAACCAAAGATGATCTCCTCTTCTTGTGAAACAATCTTCACAAAACCAATTTTGTAAACACTTAAACAAACTTAAACCACTCTTAAAACTTATTTTTAAGCTCTCTTTTTCTTAGTTCAGAAATGAAATAGAATGGAGTATATATAGAATGAAGAATGAAGGCACATAACCCAAGCAAAACCAGCAAAAATGATAAAATAACCAAGGCTAGAAATATAGCCATTACAGGCCATCAGTCGACTGACGGGTTTCATAAATCGACTGATAAGCTGACCATTATAGGTATTTTCCAGCTCATCAGTCGACTGACGACCTTTATCAGTCAACTGATGGATCATCAGTCGACTGGTCAGTCAATCAAAACAAAACAAAAATATTTGGCAACTGCAGGCACTTTCATCAATCGACTGATCGGTCGATTGATAACAAGTATACAGTCTGTTTAAAGCAGAAAAGTGATTTTCAAACTGCCTTTAAAAATAGTAAACAAATTCTAAAAATTATAAAACTTTGGGAAATGATTATAGACATGATAATACACATGTTATAAAAACTGGTTTTCAAAAAGCATCTCCCAAAAGTGAAATCTCATCATTTTTCAAAATCACATAAGTATGAACATGTTAAAAACTTGATTTTGCCAAAATAACTTAAACAAAACTTTGAAACACTTTAGAATGGATTTAGAGACTTATACAAGATATGAAAATAGTGTAAATAGGTCTTCAATCCATAAACATAATATTTTGCAAATTCAATATAATATGAAGTACATAAATATGAAAATGAAGATATATATTGCTTCATGTCTATATAGCTAAACTAAAACAACTTATCCACATAGAAAACAAATAAGTATTATATATCTATTTGTTTGCAATAACTTTTGTGGATAAAATACATAAACCATTGAATTGTGTGTGTGTATAATACCGAGTTTAAGGTATTAACAAACAAAGTATAAACCCTAAACTAATTTACCCAAGCTTGATAGATCTTCAATATGCTTGACTTGGTTGCAGATGAAGTTTGATCTTGAATATGACTTGATGTTCAATGGCTTCATTCCACTATTCCGCCAACCTCCATTTGATGTGATCGTGTGACTCAATCCATCCAACCTCCAACATATTGTTTGTCTAGAATACCTAATAAGAAAACATAAACACTAGAAAAATAATATTAGAAATTGTTTGTAGTCATCAAAACAAGATTAGAAGATGTAGGCTCATAACATGAGACCTAACAATCTCCCTCTTTTTGATGATGACAAATAATCTACACAAAGAACATATAAGATATACAATAAAGCACAATACTCTTAAAATATACTCACAATGCACTTGTTTCTCCCCCTTTGGCAACATCAAAATGAGGAAAACAAAAGAATAAGAGAGCGAAGGCTCCCCCTATCATAAAGCATAGGTGAGTATAAAACATGAAAAGATATAGGGATTGCTCCCCTTATCAAAATGCCATATGGAAAATATGCAAATATGAACTTGGCAAACATATGTGAGCAAGCATATATAAAAGTATGCTAAACACCACTCACATACAAGACCAAGTGAACACTTATATGTGTATCATTAATACAAAGTGTCACAAGAGTCTAACACAAAGATATATATATCCATAGGATATATATAAAAAACAAACAAAAACAAAAAAATACCAAAAATGAAAACCAAAGTTTTAAAAATTAAAAAAATCAAGAATCAAATGATTTGTCAATAAATTCAAAATAAAATTCATAAGTTATCAAACCATAAATTATGATTGATTGAGAACATATATAAATACATTATTATGAGAATGATGTCTCAATACATGAAAACAAAGTATATATATCTAAAAAATATTTGATTAATAGAAGAAATCATTTTTGTAAAACTTGATCAAACATATAAGGATTACATTATAAACCACAAATAGACGATCCGGAAGCTCAAACACATAATGTGACGCCCCTGGGTTCACACAAGGCTGCAGTCCAAGGTGAAACCAGAGATGTCAAACCTGCCATGCACCCACACTGTGCATAAACATGTTTTACCAATCACAATAATATCCTCTAGTAGAACCAAATAGAAGTGTAGGTACAAATAGGATTAATATTTAGAAACCTACAACACGAGACGTACTACGTCGAGCAAAATAATCCAAACAAGGAAACCCTCATGTATATACCATAAGTCTCAAATTGTAGATATCTAAATATTAATACCGAACTAAGAAAAGACAATCTAATGAAACCAAAAATTAGAAATCCATAACATGAGACTGGTACGTCGAGCGAAATAATCCAAACAAGGAAACCCTCATATATATACCATATGTCTCAAGTTATGAATCTCTAATCATTGATCCCAACTAAGAAGTAAAGAAGACACTAAAAGAAATAAGACATCAACACATCGTATTATAATATCTTCCACATTCACTGGAGAGATGGAATAAAATACCAACATATAATTTTGTATACTTTTAAAAGTAATGTATCACAGTAATATAGTTCAATGATAGGTCGTATTCATAATCGGCATATGCCATACTTAGGCTATCAAGTAATTGTCTCAGTACAACGGACTATCCTGTAGGTATCCTGAACTGTGTACATGGCTCATTAGTCTCATCGCGATCTCAGTACGTAACATGAGTGCAAGACGGACTACCAAATAGGTATCCTAGAAATACGGCTCACGAGCCTCATCGCACCCTAGTGCGGGACGGACGACTAGATCAAGCCTCCTAAAATCCGACTCAATAGCCTGTACATGTGGAATATCGACGTGTTGGCCTTCTTGTTTTAATGATGTTTAACAAACAATTTACTTCTAATGTTGTTTGTCTAGTATTTGTGTTTTCTTATTTATTGTAGACAAACAACGTAGTTGGAGGATGGATGGAATAGAGCTTCAACGATGAAATCCAATGGAGGTTGGCGGAATTGTGGAGTGAAGCAACATGCAATTCATAGTTAAAGATCAAGTTCAAGCTTCATCTGCATGTGTACCAAGTTAAGCTACAATGAAGATCAAGATAAAGCTTGGGTAATCTAGTTTAGATTTTATATTATGTGTGTTAAGTACCTTAAGCTCAATATCATATACACACACGTATTTGGTTTCTATGTATATATATAGTTATATATATACATGCATGGTTTTGGGTTTTTCATGTTTTGAAATTTAATTTGAGAAATTCTTTTTCTAACATGTTTGTTTTCATGTTTATAAACATTTCGCAAAGTTTCATCAAATTTGGAATTGATTTGTTATGTTTAAAGGAATTTACAAATTCACGTTTTCGTTCGTGCACATGTTCGTGCATGTTTTACAAAACTGATGAGTTTTCATAAATGAAAAATGATATTCAATAAATTCTTTCTTTGAAATGTTTATCTACATGTTTAGAAACTTTCCTCAAAATTTTACTATTTTTGAAGTTGATTTACTGTGCCTACTTGATTTTACAAAATCGTGTATCACAGCAGATTTTCAGAAACTGTATTTTTGTGTTCAAACATTTATTTCTCTCAACTGGGAAATGCTTTTTTAGAAATTCTTTTTCTGACATGTTATTCTACATGTCTAGAACATTCTCACAATATTTTATAATTTTTGGAGTTCATTTACTATTTTAAATTGATTTTACAAGACAGATGCGCACTGCTACAGTACCGCCGGTCGACCGAAATTTTCGCCGGTCGACCGACGGACTCTCTGGACGTCTCCTGCGATTCTGACCTTGTTTCCGGTCGACCGCGATTTTCATCGGTCGACCGCTGGAGTCCCAACGGCTCTTTTTAGAGCCGTTGCAGGGGGTTTTTTGGTCATTTTGTTTGGGGTTTTTGGCTGAGGTTTTGGAGGCTATAAAAACCCTCTTTGATCTCAGTTTTCAATGACCTAAGAGAATGTTTTAGAAAGAGTTTAACAAGGGTTTAAACTTGTTTAAAGTTTTGTTTAAGTTTGGTTTAAAAAGCTTTTAAGCAATTGAGGGTTTTAGTTTGTGAAGCAAATTTCACAAGAGCAAAGAGGAGATCATCCTTTGGTGTTTGGGCATTCAACTCATCTCTCTCTCACTCTTGATCTATAGAGAAGTTTTCCTTAAACTCAATTCTAGCTATTTATTGTTTTGATCTAAATTTCCATAAGCTATATTTCTATATTGAGTTTAAATATATGTGTGTGTGTGTGTGTGTGTGTGTGTGTGTGTGTGTGTGTGTGCGCGCGCGCGCGCGCGCGCGCGTGTGTGTGTGTGAGAGAGAGAGAAAATTGGTTAACTTTACATTGTAGTCACTAATTTGATACACGTAAATATAGAATAAATCTCAAACGAAAAATAGGAATTGAGATTGTATAATCTTGCAGGTAAATAAATAAATGTTATTAGAGCTTCTCTTTATATTAAATTTAAAAGTAATAATTTAAATTATTAAGCTTCAAATATTAGTTCTTATAAGAAAGTAAAGTAATCTATGGTCTATATACCTATTTAGTCAATCAATCAAACATAATAAAATTATGATGACCACAGTCAAAATATACGGTGGGTTCATATTAAATATAATTTGTTATGGTAATTTACCATCTAAAGATAAAGATACCGAAAGATTGTCTGCATGGGTTAAAAAGGCCATAGTTCAAACCAGCTTAGAGGCTCCAAAGCCCAGCCAAGGGCAAGTCTATCGGCCAGTCGAGCGGACGAGTCATTTTTGTAACTTATTAATTAATTTTAATTGGCATTAAATCGGATTAGATTAGCATAAGACCCTAATCACCCCCCCCTCTAGGGTCTAACACGACGCACTACCTCATGTAGTACTGAACTGAGCTCATCAACGATATCTACCTCATATAAATTTTTGTATCTCTGGTATGTCGACGTACTATCCCATATAGTACTGAGATGTGCTCATCAACGACATTCACCTCATGTATATGAACTATATCTAATTCAAATATGATCAAATCAAAATTCATCATAATCCCCTTTGGATTCTTAAATGTATAACATAATATATTCATGACTATACGTGTAACATCAAGCGGCTCAAAACTCCACGAACGCACCTCAAAACGGCGTAACACAGCTCCACAAAACGAGCAGGAAAAACAGACGGGACATCAGTTAGTAAAACAAGCATATCTTTCTCTAGGAAAACTATTTTTACAAATGGTTTTCTGTTTTGAAAACTAGATTCACACATCTTTCAAATGACATAAGTTTGGTTCAGTTTGGAGTTTATTGTTATCCAAAAACTCTAGTTAAACATTATATATGTGCAGCAGTTTTTCTGCAGGATATATTATTAGTAAACATAACATATCTTTCTCTATACAAAGTCTTTTTAAGAATGGTTTCCTGTTTTAGAAACTAGATACATATATCTTTCATTTGAAACTAGTTTGGTTAAATTTTAAGTTTGTTTACTATCTTAAACTCTTAATTAAAGATTATATAAGTGCTGCAGTTTTCTGCAGAAAAACATATTGTTTGTGGAAAAATTCGTAGTAAATAAAATGAAAGAAAATTAATTTGTATTCTCTCGATCTTAATTACAATTTGAATTTTCGATTACAAAAGAGAGGAGAATAATCTGGATTCTCTCCTTTGTTTAAAACTAGGTTCTTCTAGGTAGCGGTGGAGTGCCTCCTTCGAATGCTTGCGTTGAATTCGCTCTCCGTTGACGATCCGACCGTCTTGTCTCGTGGGAACAATTAACTTGTATGACAAGTTTGATTTAGAACTCTTAACAAGTTTGAGAACTCAGAACGAGTTGAAAACTCTGAAAAGAGTTATTAAAAAAAATTTAGAACTCTTAACAAGTTTGAGAACTCAGAACGAGTTGAAAACTCTGAAAAGAGTTATTAAAAAAAACGAATTATCGGCTAAAATGCGAAGTGAATTTGCTATTGATGAAGTTGAAACAGCAAATCTTTATCCCAGATCCTTCTTTAGCGGCTTTATCCCAGCTTCATTGATCTTGGTAGGAATGTTAAGCCATTTAGAAGAATGAGTTGCGCGTCAGATCATGTCTTCATTAATCTTGGTTGGGATGTTAAGCCATCTAGAAGAATGAGGTGCGCGTCACTCCTGTCTTCATTCATCTTAGTGGGAATGTTTAGCTATTTAGAAGAATGAATTGCGTGCAACTCCTGGTTTCATTAATCTTAGTGGGAATATTTAACCATTTAGAAGAATGAATTGCGCACAGCTCCTGGTTTCATTAATCTTAGTGGGTATGTATAGCCACTTAGAAGAATGAGTTGTGCGCAGCTCCTGATTTCATTAATCTTTTTTGGGATGTTAAGCCACTTAGAAGAATGAGTTATGCGCAGCTCCTGTTTTCATTAATCTTAGTTGGGATGTTAAGCCACTTAGAAGAATGAGTTGTGCGCCAGATCGAGTCTTACGATTTTAGTGTTATTGACTGTAATCTATCTGTACTCATCTAAGAGGTTGCATAGCTGTTCGTCATACGTCAGTTTCTTCTAGGCTTTGGTCACATTGATGGCCACATCAGCTTTCCTCTATTTATTTAAAGCTATGTCTTGGCTTTAAACGTCGAGAAATTCGTTTAAAACGCACAGGTGGATTCCTACGCTTGAGAATTGAAACGCAGGTTTGAACTCTGCATTCAGAAGTTCAACCAATGCACGCGCACAGGCCGCGTTTGGCGGGATTCTGGGCCTAGAATCTTGCTCCGATTCGATAGCTCACAGCTGTCTATAAATAGACCGGTTTGGCGGGATTCTGGGCCTAGAATCTTGCTCCGATTCGATAGCTCACAGCTGTCTATAAATAGACCGTCTTGTCTCGTGGGAACAATTAACTTGTCTCGTGGGAACAATTAACTTGTATGACAAGTTTGATTTAGAACTCTTAACAAGTTTGAGAACTCAGAACGAGTTGAAAACTCTGAAAAGAGTTATTAAAAAAACGAATTATCGGCTAAAATGCGAAGTGGATTTGCTGTTGATGAAGTTGAAACAGCAAATCTTTATCCCAGATCCTTCTTTAGCGGCTGATGAACGTTCCAAGATAATTTGATCTCAAAAAAATCTAACCTCCTGCCGAAAAATTCCAACCTTATGCGGTTTTGATCTCAAAATCTTTAACTGCCTACTCAGTTGAGTAATGCAGTTATTTATAGGGGGATAAGGGGTGTAACCAACCCCTAAATCCACTCCTAAGTGGGCGAAAATCCCTCAAAATGTGGAATAAACGGTTTTGAGGCCGTTCAGCTCGTGTTTGAACAAGTCAAACACCAAAATTAGCGTTCTGGGCCTTAACTCTGCGTCTTAGACTTGAGACGCAGAGTAAGATATCCGCTTAAGATTGGAAACGCACAGACCGCTTGCGTTCTGAGTCTTAACTCTGCGTCTTAGATTTTAGATGCAGAGTTGAGTATCTGCTGAAGAACACACAGGCCACGTGCGTTTTGAGTTGAGAAGTGCAGAGGTGGGCTCTGCGTTTGGAAGAGGTTGTTGATTTGTAACTTCTTCTATTACAGTATTACGAAGACTATTGTTCCTTGATCTTTGCTTTAGCTGTTATGGGGTGTGAAAGTCGTCAGATTGTAACTCTCACAATTGATTGTGAAGGCTACTGAACAGAGTTTTCATCAGTCGTCGGAAGTGTCGTTGAATTGTAACTATTCTCGATCTATGTGAAAGATCCTCCATTTGTAGCTTTCATTTGTTGACATGAAAGTCATCTGATTGTAACTTTTATTATTGAAGTTTGATGAAGATCAGCTATCTATTGTAATTTTTAGACAGCCTACAGAACCCCCTCCAAAGTTTTCGAAAGTTCGCGGTTGACTGGGATGAATTTTCAGAATACTTTGGATCCCAAAATTTAGTTGATTGATTGTTCACTCTGTCTGATATGAAGACATCGCGAACCTGGTTATCGGAATGTTGAAATTCTGTTTTCTCAAACCAAACAAGGTAACTTTTGAGTCTTGATGACAATGAACTTAGTCAAACAAGCTAAAGCCCAAGTTATTGCTGATGAACGAAACAAGAGCGATGATGACAACGATTTTGTCTAGGTCCTTGAGATACTCCACTCGATCTGCGATGAGGTGTGTTCTTTCATCCATCGAATTCTTGTAGGCATTGATGAACACTCAAAATGCAGCTTTCAGCTTCATTGATCTTGGTGGGAATGTTAAGCCATTTAGAAGAATGAGTTGCGCGTCAGATCATGTCTTCATTAATCTTGGTTGGGATGTTAAGCCATCTAGAAGAATGAGGTGCGCGTCACTCCTGTCTTCATTCATCTTAGTGGGAATGTTTAGCTATTTAGAAGAATGAATTGCGTGCAACTCCTGGTTTCATTAATCTTAGTGGGAATATTTAGCCATTTAGAAGAATGAATTGCGCACAGCTCCTGGTTTCATTAATCTCAGTGGGTATGTATAGCCACTTAGAAGAATGAGTTGTGCGCAGCTCCTGATTTCATTAATCTTTGTTGGGATGTTAAGCCACTTAGAAGAATGAGTTATGCGCAGCTCCTGGTTTCATTAATCTTAGTTGGGATGTTAAGCCACTTAGAAGAATGAGTTGTGCGCCGGATCGAGTCTTACGATTTTAGTGTTATTGACTGTAATCTATCTGTACTCATCTAAGAGGTTGCATAGCTATTCGTCATACGTCAGTTTCTTCTAGGCTTTGGTCACATTGATGGCCACATCAGCTTTCCTCTATTTATTTAAAGCTATGTCTTGGCTTTAAACGTCGAGAAATTCGTTTAAAACGCACAGGTGGATTCCTACGCTTGAGAATTGAAACGCAGGTTTGAACTCTGCATTCAGAAGTTCAACCAATGCACGCGCACAGGCCGCGTTTGGCGGGATTCTGGGCCTAGAATCTTGCTCCGATTCGATAGCTCACAGCTGTCTATAAATAGACCGCTGAGGTCAAATCAAAGGTCATCCGACTTTTCATCTATTCCTTTTCGAAAAGCTTAATGAAGACTTTTCGTTTTGAACTCCGGTGAACCCTGCCCATCTTCTCCGATCATCATCCTCAATGGGTCCTAGAAAGAAGACCGTCACCCGTCCCAAGTCTGCCTTCGCTGCTGTTCAGAGCTCGCGGCAAACTTCGGCTATCGGAGGTGATGCAACTCAAGCTGTTGCTCCGCCGACGCAAGCTCCTCTCGTTGGTGGTAAGTATCGACTTCCATGTCCATAAAACTTACTTCGGCAAGATCTGAGCAACGAGTAAACTCGTTCTGATGTTATAACGCAAAGTTAGGACTCTGCGTTTCGAATTCGAAACGTTGGGGTCCGACTTCTGCGCTCGAATTTTGTAACGCAGGACTTAGACTCTGCGTTTGAGTAACTAACACAAAGTCTGACCTCTGCGTTAATAAGATTTGACGCAGGGTCTGGACTGTGCATTCGAGTACTTAACGTAAGGTTCGACCTCTGCGTTGATAAGATTTAACGTAGGGTCTGAGTTGTGCGTTCGAATGCTCAACGCAAGATTTGACCTCTGCATTGATAAAATTTAATGCAAGGTCTGAATTGTGCATTTGAATGATCAACGCAAGGTTCGACCTCTATGTTGATAAGATTTAACGCAAGGTCTGAACTGTGCGTTTGAATAACCTTATTCCTCTAGGGATTTGACTCAGGTTGCCTTCATTTTATTTTCGTGCTGACTGACTGAGTGTTTTTTTCTTTTGTAGTGCCTTACACCCGCGAACCTCTCACTCTTCATCATCACTTTGGGCGTGAGGGCGGCGTGGATTTGAATATGCAGTTCAATCTGCGTCAAGAACTCCCAATTTTTCAAGATACTAACAAAGAGTGCGTCACCTTAATCTCCCAGGCTAGCACGGCTGTATTCAGGATTCTAGTTACAGATGCTAAATTTGAAACTGAATTCCGTAAAAAACTCACCAAGCCAGCATTCTTGTTTGGCGATCATGTCGTCATACAAAAAGAGATCGTGACTGGCAGCCATTACAAGTGGTTAAGGCAAATAGGAGATCGCCACTTCTTCCTCCCTGATATGCATAGGATGTTTCCTATCTCTTATTATCAATGTGCCTCCGTCCATCGATATATGAATTGAGACCTTATCAGAGAGCAGGATGGGGTGGCTGTTGGGGCTTTGACTTACACAGGCGTACACACCGTTGGTTACAATCGACAAGTGTCAGCCTTGAAACCCTACTTATTCTCAAGGGGATATCCTGTTGGAGAAACACCTAGTATAGCTAACACTTTTCTGCGAAGATTTTTGGCTGCGAAAGGGGAGTTCCCCTCTTCAGTATTCAGAACTCCTGGATGGGTACACTCTACCAGAACAGGATGGTGGGCAAGGATGACCGAGTTCGTGCTGACAGAGTTGGCGGGGTCGTTAGCTCAATCTGGGCTCGGTTGCCCTATAACGGCTGCCAGATGTAGCATTGACTACAACTATTATAATTTTTTTGCTATTCTGGAGAGATACAACCCGGAGACGTGTACATTCTTCACACCTGTAGGGGAATTAGGGTTTGTCCTCCACGAAATGTATGACGTTTCGGGTCTTCCTTTTGGAGACTTGCCCTATGAAGAGTTCATCCCAGGGTCAAGTGAGCTTAGGATTTTAAAGGAGATGAACCCTGATGTCTATGACACCCTATGGGAAGTAATGTGTCATTTTCAAATCTGCACCCAATTGATGAGGACACGAGGATGTGGTATAAAAATCTATCTTGGGCTGAATATCTCTTCCAGAATTTGTCTCACAAGACCGCTGCTGTGTCTCGTTGGAGCGTGAGCACCCCTGAGACGATCCAAGCTTTAATCAATGATGCTACAGCTCATTATGTCAACGAGGGACTAGAAGATGATTTCCCTGCGCAGACTGAATTTGAAAGCTTCCACCATCAGGCTGCTACACCTATTTCTGACATGGCCTTGCTGGTGGGTTTTCTCATGTTATGGTTGAAACGGTGTGTCGTCCTTACCAGGCCAATAGATGTTGTAGTAATAGAAGTGGTCTACCCAGCTGTTCTCTTAGCTCATGGGAGACCCATGAATCTACTTTCAGCTATGACATGCTGTCTACAACACGGTTTGAGGGATCTATGTCTTGAATTCATTCAGGTGAAAGAGACAGGCTCTGGAGAGAAGAAGAGTTTGGTGACTCCAAATCCTCGAGTACCCTTACCGTATACCTATTTGATGGCATGGTATGTATCCCATTGTCCTCATTTGATGAGTGCCCCATCTTCCTCGGTCGAAGGATTCGTCCTTTTCGTGCAGAGACTGGAAGGGGCTACTTGGGAAGGCACATATGTAGTGAGGGTTCGTTAAATCTTGTCGAGAGACCTTAATTATCACATATTCTGCTGCTTCTCAGACTTTGAAGGCGGTGGCTATGGGCAAGTATTCCAAGATACAGCTGGCCCGGATGGTTTTACCCGTTTAGATGGGGGAGTCTTCCACTGGCTATTGAATATTAGACCGGGTTATCTTCTCCTTAGGCAAGGTGACAAATGTATAATTGAGCCGTACCAACCGTACCAATTCGCTCGACAATTTGGGTACGACCAATTATATATTGGAAATCCACGGGGCCAGCTTGTAATTATTAGTAATATATACAAAGGGGCTCGGGCCTGAATACTATTCCACAGCAGGCTGCACTGGAGCTACCTTTAGGTTATCTCACAAGACGCCTAATTCTCTTCTCTCTATGGCTTTCTACAACTGGTATCACACGGCTTCCAAGATACCTGATTATAAGTTAAAATTGTCAGGCTTACGGGAAATTAGGAGGATGTATTCATCCAGAAGAGGATATCGTGTATCTCGTTTGAAGGGAATCAACGAGTTCTTATCTTATGAGGATGAGGCTGAAGAAGGAGATCCGGAACTAGAGGGTGCTCCAATAGTGAGCCCCAAGGCTGCTGAAACTCCAGGAACCAGGACAGCTGGAAAGAGGTCTCTTACCGAACTCGCAGGAAATTATTAGTAGACCCTCCTTCTCAGAAGCTAGTGGTGGATGCTTTTAAGTCCACTGGGGGCGAGAAAAAACAAGAATCTGCTGCTGTAAATCGTCCCCTCCACACAGGACTTCGCTCTGGGGGTCCTGTGTTTTCTAGCGAATTTTCTTCTTATCGCTCTTTGGACCAGGACGAGGGTGAGGAAGAGTCATTAGTCGGGGATACGGAATCTTCTCCTGTAATGGACCCCATTATTTCACCCTTCCCAGGTCAGGCTTCAGATGCTATTCTTCTGACTGCAAAGACGTTACCTACGACATCTCTGTCCGTCCGTCTTGTCTCGTGGGAACAATTAACTTGTATGACAAGTTTGATTTAGAACTCTTAACGAGTTTGAGAACTCAAAACGAGTTGAAAACTTTGAAAAGAGTTATTAAAAAAACGAATAATCGGCTAAAATGCCAAGTGGATTTGCTGTTGATGAAGTTGAAACAGCAAATCTTTCTCCCAGATCCTTCTTTAGCGGCTGATGAACGTTCCAAGATAATTTGATCTCGAAAAAATCTAACCTCCTGCCGAAAAATTCCAACCTTATGCGGTTTTGATCTCAAAATCTTCAACTGCTTTCAGTTGAGTAATGCAGTTATTTATAGGGGGATAAAGGGTGCAATCAACCCCTAAATCCGCTCCTAAGTGGGCGAAAATCCTTCAAAATGTGGGATAAATGGTTTTGAGGCTGTTCAGCTCGTGTTTGAACAAGTCAAACGCCTAAATTGGCGTTATGGGCCTTAACTCTGCGTCTTAGACTTGAGACGCAGAGTTAGATATCCGCTAAAGATTAGAAATGCATAGGCCGCTTGCGTTCTGAGTCTTAACTCTGCGTCTTAGATTTTAGACGCAGAGTTAAGTGTCTGCTGAAGAACGCACATGCCACGTGCGTTTTGAGTTGAGAAGTGCAGAGGTGGACTCTGCGTTTGGAAGAGGTTGTTGATTTGTAACTTCTTATATTACAGTATTGCAAAAACTATTGTTCGTTGATCTTTGCTTTAGCTGTTATGGGGTGTGAAAGTCATCAGATTGTAACTCTCACAGTTGTATTGTTCGTTGATCTTTGCTTTAGCTGTTATGGGGTGTGAAAGTCATCAGATTGTAACTCTCACAGTTGATTGTGAAGGCTACTGAACAGAGTTTTGTTATGGGGTGTGAAAGTCATCAGATTGTAACTCTCACAGTTGATTGTGAAGGCTACTGAACAGAGTTTTTATCAGTCGTCGAAAGTGTCGTTGAATTGTAACTATTCTCGATCTATGTGAAAGGTCCTCCATTTGTAGCTTTCACTTGTTGACATGAAAGTCATCTGATTGTAACTTTCATTATTGAAGCTTGATGGAGATTAGTTATCTATTGTAATTTTTAGATAGCCTACACATATATATAGTACATCACTTAAATTTCTCATATATGACTGAAATTATGAAAAACCCTAATGATCATGAACATATATATAGTACATCACTTAAATTTCTCATATATGACTGAAATTATGAAAAACCCTAATGATCATGATCATGATACTATCATAAACAGCAAGAAAAGTGATACTATCATAAACAGCAAGAAAAGATTATTCATCTAGCATTTGTTTTAAGGTTTACTATCAAAAATCTGACTTTTAACACCTCAGGTTAAGATTAAAGCATGAAAACACATATTCAATATCATATTAATCATCTACACTAGTTATTTAACTATGGGGATAGGTTTAGATGAAGATAATCTTACCTCAAATATCATTCTAAGTCTCTGAGATAAACATCAAGCAATCCATAAGCACGAACCACCCGTTCTCCCTCATCACACGTCGATGATCTCGCCCTCGTGTCGATATTTTGCTTCACAAAGCTCTCCAAACTCATATGAATAAGATCTAGGGTTTTTAAGGGGAGAGGGTGATTGCTAGAGTTCATAGATATGATAAAAGAAGCGAATTTTCATGCAAGTAAATAGGTGCAAGTCATCGTGATGCACATCCTCATCGCGCCCCAAGAAACTTTCTCAGCTCCTTTCCGATTCCATTGAGCTTTAACTAAAGATATCACTTTGTTTCTAAGTCTCTTGTCCTCATTGGCAAGAATACACACATGAATTGCAATAATAGTTATATCATCAAGAATCTCAACCTCTGGCGTGTCTAACATTCGCTGCTGCTCCTCGTCACGTAGATGCTTCTTAAGTATCGAAACATGGAAGATATCGTGTATACTCGACATCGATGCTGGAAGATCTAGCCGATATAAAACAGCTCCAAAGCGCTCCACTCTCCTGAATGGACCAATATACCTCAGGGAAAGTTTCCCCCATCTACCAAATCACTGAACTTCCTTTATTGGTGATATTTTCAATAATACATAGTCCCCAACCTGGAACTCTAATGGTCGTCGTTTCTGATCTTTATAATTCTTCTGACGACTCTGAACTAAAAAATACACTCCCGAATTATTGCTACTTTTTTATAGTCTGTCTCACTAATTCCGATCTAAACAATAGGTTGTCCTATGGTTCTGCTCAGCAACTAAGCGATCTACAAGGCCTACGTACAACGCCTCATACGGTGCCATACCACTTGTTACTTGGTAACTGTTGTTATAAGTGAATTCAATCAATGGGATGTGGTCCTCCCAACTGCCCTGGATACTTGGTAACTGTTGTTATAAGTGAATTCAATCAATGGGATGTGGTCCTCCCAACTGCCCTGGAAATCTATAACACAAGCCCGCAACATATCCTCCAACCCTTAATTGACTCTCTCCATTTGTCCATCTATTTGTGGGTGAAACCCACAAGAATACAACAACTGGCTACCGGAAGAATTCTGGAAGCTCCTCCAAAAGTACGAAGTGAAGAATTCTGGAAGCTCCTCCAAAAGTACGAAGTGAAAACTGAGCCTCGGTTTGATACAATCTTCTTTAGAACTCCATGAAATTTCACTTTGTCCTGGATGAATATCCTCGCATAAGTCTCTGGTCTAAAATCAAACTGGCTAAAGGTGTAAAGATCTCAGTACAACGAGCATCTCAAAGTTGAAATCCGATGTCGATGCTTCCTGTACCACAATGTTTGCCTTCCCCGGATGATATTGAATCACGAACTCATAACCATTAATAAACTCAACCCATCATCACTGTCTTTGATTTAGTTCCTTCTGAGAAAAAGATATTTCAAGCTCTGGTGATCCGAAAAAATATCTCGAATTGCATTTCATATGAGTAATGTCTCTGTGTTTTTAGTACAAAGACCACTGCTGCTAGCTCCAAGTCATGCGTAGGATAGTTCTGTTCATGCGTCCTTAACTATCGTTAAATATATTCTACTGCTCTCCGGGTCTGTATCAAAATACCCCTAGACCCGATAATGGTGCATTTGTGTAGACGACAAAGATCTTATCATTGCTCAGAAACTTAGTCTTCAAAGTCTTAAAGGCCTCCTAGCACTTTGTGCCCCAAACAAACTGTACACCCTTCTTTGTAAAACGTGTAAGTGGTGTCATAAATCTTCGAGAAGTTCTGAATGAACTTTCTATAATAGCCTGCTAATCTCAGGAAACTACGAATATCTGTAGCTGTTTTCGATGGTTCCCAATCTAGTACGGTCTCCACCTTAGCTGGGTCTATTGCAATACCCTCCTGGCAAATAACATGGCCCAAAAATCTGACTTCAGAAAGCCAAAACTAGAACTTACTGAACTTGGCATACAACTGATGCTCCCACAATGTCTGTAATACCAAACGAAGATGCTGCTCATGCTCTGCCTCTAATCTTGAATATATAAGGATGCCATCAACAAAAATGATCACGAATTGCTCCAAGTATGGACGAAAAACCTGGTTCATCAAATCCATGAATACATCAGGTGCATTATTAATCAGCCCAAATGGCATGACGAGGAACTCAAAAGACCCATATCGAGTAAGAAAGGCAGTCTTGGAAATATTCATCACCCAAACCTACAACTGATGATAGCCAAAACAAAGATCAATCTTAGAGAAATGCTGCGCTCCCTGTAGCTGGTTGAACAAGTCGTTAATCATCGGTAGTGGGTACCTGTTCTGGATAGTGACCTTGTTCAACTCACAAAAATTTATACATAGGCACATACTATAGTCCTTCTTCTTCACGAAAAGGACCGGCGCTCTCCACGGAGAATAACCCCTACGAATAAAACTCTAAGATAATAACTCATCTAACTGGGTCTGTAGCTCCCTCATCTCAGTAGGTACCATATGATAGGGTGCTCGGGATATTAGTACCATACCTAACTGCAACTCGATGCAAAAACTCAACCTCTCTCACTGGAGGTAAACCCGGTATGTCCTGAAAGACATCCTGGTACTCTGAGACCACCACGTCTCACTCAAATCGGCACCACGATCCTGCAGCATCACCTCCTCAATGTACGCCAGAAATGACTCCACAAACTGGTTGCCCTGTGAGGTCGTTACTATCAACTCAGACCCATAGGATGCTCGCAAGCTGACTGTTTTAGCAAAACAATCCATACTAACATAAAACATGGTAGGATGATAGCCAATCCATACCGAGAATGACGTCGAACACCGACATCTGCAAAACGATTAGATCTATGATAAACTCGGACTCATCTAGACTGATGACACATCTCCTATGGACACTCCCTAATAGGGACACCCCCCCTAAAGGAGTAGAAATGGATAACGGTACATCTAAAGGATGTGAAACTAGCTGAAACCTATCCATGAATGTATGAGAGTAAAGAATAAGAAGCTTCTGAATCAAACAAGATCCGATCTAGAAAAGAATAATCACTAAGAAAGCTCCGCTCGCACCATGATCACGCGGTATGATTACATAAACTCTGCCGGTGGCTGGTAACTATTATGTTACTGGTGGTAGAATTTATAGGACTATCTATCCCTTAGGAATTTCCTGGATAGCATGAATTTGGCATGCTGGTCCCTCTATCCTCGGAATGGTAGGTGGTGCCTCGATATTCTGCTACTGGCCATAACCGTAGCCCTGCGACTATTGACTCTGACCACTGATCTACTGGTGGTGATAAAAAAAAAATCCTTACCCCATTGTTGGGTTCCTCCCTGTCTTGCAAAAAGGTTTATTGTCCTTACCCTGGTCTCCGGACAATACTGCTTCCAAAATTAACTCTTAGTACGTCTCCCCGCTCCAATCGGGTTAGGTCTAGCTACTTTTCGAAATAGTAGATGAAATCCTTCTATGAAATTATTATTCGCTGCTCCGGCATAACTGGAATCGGTGCTATCCTCCGGCGTCGTCCTTTAAGCTGAATATAACTAATCTCCACCTATGTACTGAGTCAACATTAAGTAAATCTAAAAGTATTTCCCACATATTTCCTCCATTTATAGGTTGTAACTGAATCTGATGTGCCCTAAAATTTTTATGCTCCCAACTTCTAATATCTTCCTCAATCTTACCGAGCCAAGCTTCCTATTCCACGACTCTATTAATAGCTGGATGTGGCGATGGTGAGACCTTCGGCATTACCTCTTCAATAGGTACGGTTGGTACAACTGGTGGTGGAACTTCAGAGAGTAAAATCTTGCTTGTTACTCACTCCTCGAGTGTTGCTAGTCTCTTCTTCTGTAATCGGTGTTACCAAGTCGATCAGATACTGTGGAGCCTGCTGCGCTCGGGCTCTACTTGCCCAGCTCTCTAGGTACAAGCTTTACCTCGATCACGTCCTTGTTCCAATGTTTAAAATACCAAGAGGAGAGGTTATTTGACACAATAAGTGAGATCCCAATCATAAATAACGTAACATATACCAATAGGAAAAAAAATCGTATCACTTATCATTCAAGCATTTACTTTTCAATCAAAGTAAGATAGTTGTCACCAAAATTTTTTTTTGTAAATTTTTGAATATACGTATATAACGTCCTCACTCATTCTAGGAATTCCTAGTGGACTCTATACATGATTCCTAGAAAACTCTATACTAACTCCACGACTCGACACATGAATGATCCTAGGATGCTAGAACTAGAGCTCTGATACCAACTGTGACGCCACTGAGTTCACACAAGGCTGCAGTCCAAGGTGAAACCAGAGATGTCAAACCTGCCATGCACTCACACTGTGTATAAACATGTTTCACCAATCACAGTAATATCCTCTAGTAGAACCAAATAGAAGTGCATGTACAAACAGACAAAATAAAGGGAATAAATGTAATAGACCTGATATAGAAGAGATATCTTATAAATGAAAAGAATCATGTCTTAACTATAATACATTTGATATCTGAATAATGAAAATGTCTCAACATGAATCAACTAAAAATCGTACTAAGGCACACTGTCTTTATAATATGAATATGAAACTCTAATGTTTGGATAAAACTCAAAACTATAGTGGAGTCTCTACAAGTAAGAATACGCGATGGCGCTATGCCAGAACTCCGTCACCCAGCGGCTCTCCGAAACTCCGAACTACCTGAAAAGTAATTTAAAAGAAAAAGAATAACAAGAAGAGCGATTACCTCCATCCGCCCCCAGGGAAAGGGCTGCTAGACGGAGTGGAGGCTCTATCTATTAAGCATAGTCTACCTAGATTCATTTTCCCCGTATCTAAGTAGGATTAACATTTAGAAACCTACAACACGAGACGTAGTACGTCGAGCGAAATAATCCAAACAAGGAAACCCTCATGTATATACCATAAGTCTCAAATTGTAGATATTTAAACATTAATACCGAACTAAGAAAAGACAATCTAATGAAACCAAAAATTAGAAATCCATAACACAAGACTGGTACGTCGAGCGAAATAATCCAAACAAGGAAACCCTCATATATATACCATATGTCTCAAGTTATGAATCTCTAATCATTGATCCCAACTAAGAAGTAAAGAAGACAGTAAAAGAAAAAAGATATCAACACATCATATTTATAATATCTTCCACATTCACTGGAGAGATAGAATAAAATACCAACACATAATTTTGTATACTTTCAAAAATAACGTACATCAGTCATATAGTTCAATAATAGATCGTATTCATAATCGGCATCTGCCGTACTTAGACTATCAAGTAATTGTCTCAGTACAACAGACTACCCTGTAAGTATCCTAAACTGTGTACACGGTTCATTAGTCTCATCGCGATCTCAGTGCATAATATGAGTGCGGGACGGACTACCAAATAGGCATCCTAGAAATATACACTGCTGGATTTTCAACTTTTAGCGACGGACTTTTCCGTCGCTAAAAGTCCATTTTCCGTCGCTAAAATTTTTAGCGACGGAAAAAAACACATTCCGTCGCTAAAATTTCGACGCTACATTCAGGGTCCCTAATTGAGGTTTTAGCGACGGAATTTCCGTCGCTAAATTTTAGCGACAGAATATTAGCGACGACTAAGTCGTCGACAGTATTTTGTAATAAAATAATATAAAACGTTTAGCGACGGAATTTCCGTCGCTAATACCCGTATTAGCGACGGAAATTCCGTCGCTAAAACTTGAATTAGCGACGGTAATTTTTTTTAAAAATTCAAATTAGTTTTTTTCGTGCATGTTTTCCCTTGCTATATGGATATTTAGCGACTACAAATCCGTCGCTAATTTTGTTTAAATTTTAATAATATTTTATTATTTATTTTTTTATTATTTTATTTATTTTTTTATTTTTTTATTTATTTTTGTGCACGTTTTCTGTAGCTAAATAGATATTTAGCGACGGAAATACCGTCGCTAAATATCTATTTAGCTACGGAAAATCCGTAGCTAAATAATTATAAAATTAAAAAAAAAATATTTTGAAAATTATTGAAAAAATCCTGTACAATATCGATACTAAATTTAAAAAACCTGTTCAATCAACAGTATAATATGCAATCTCACGCATATATCACAAATTTAGTTCAATAAAAACAAATAAAAGTTTCCCGACATATCAGTAGTAAATATTGTTTATACAACACAAGAAATTGTTTTCAAAGTTAACATATCAGAATCAATCCTCCTGATCATCATCATCATCCTCATCCTCAACACGACCTGCATTACCCCCGGCTACACCTTGTGAAGAAGTCCCCGCCTGCAAATATAAATCAAACGTTAATAAGGGTGTGCAACCGTTAATAAGAGTGCAAATATAAATCAAACGTTAATAAGGGCGTCTACGGAGTTTCACGAAGTATATGTGCTGTGGAGGATATATTCTACGGAGTTTCAAAAAGTGTATGTGCATTGGAGGATATGTTCCAAGAAGTATATGCCAGGTGCATTGATTTAAAAAGTGTATTATATAACCAAATACGCGGATGAAAGCTGCGTTTGGCAGCGGTATAGAGCTGCGTTGGGCAGCGCTTGGAGCTGCGTTGGGCAGCGTTGGGCGGCGAATAGAGTTGCGCTGTGCAGCGATGTTGAGCTGCGTTGTGCAGCGATGTTGAGCTGCGTTGTGCAGCGATGTTGAGCTGCGTTGTGCAGCGATGTTGAGCTGCGTCGGGCAGCGATGTTGAGCTGCGTTCTTCTATGTTTGAAGGTGCGTTTGGCAGCAGTATAGAACTGCGTTCGAAGTCAGCTGGAGCTGCGTCTGGCAACGGTTGAAGCTGCGTTCAGAGGCTGATTTGAGTTGCGTTCAGAGCTGATTTGAGTTGCGTTCGGAGTTGCGTTTGGCAGCGATTGGAGCTGCGTTTGAGCTGCGTTCGTGGCTATGAACGCGGTGCGTCTTGATGCTGGTGTGCGGGGAGGACTTCCGCAGTTTGATTTGAAGAGACCGTCGATTTGTAGTCTCTTTCTGTCGAAGCGTTGCAAAGATCGTCATTTTGTAATCTTTGCTTTAGCTCTCTGATATATGAGAGTCGTCAGATTGTAACTCCCGATGTTGATTATGAAGGCTGTTTGATTAGAGCTTCCATCAGTTGTCGTGAAGGTCGTCAGATTGTAACCTTTAGCGATCTACGTGAAAGTCTTCAAATTGTAACCTTCTGGAAGTCATCAGAGTGTAACTTCCATCATCGGTGATTTGATGGGGATCAGCTATCTATTGTGATTTTTAGACAGCCTATTATATATAAGAACAAAGCTAGCTTTTTTACCATCTAGGGTGCCAAGTCTATACAATCTGCAACCAGCCACCATCTGTACTTGTGAAATAAATATAGAGATCCTAAATATTATAAGTATATTTTTTGGGCTTTGTGTTAGGGTTAGAGTTAGGGGTTTGTATGTAACAGTTTGTATCAGTGTTTATCGGTGTGTATGGTATCATCTAGTCACGAAGAAAATTCATAACTAAGTAAGAATTATATATTTAATTTATTTAATTAAAAAAAAGCAAAGTACATATATTACCTGTGACGACAGAAACCGTCTCCTATATGCCTCCTGAGCCTCCTGAGGTAGGGTCGACATGAATTGTGTGAACTCCAATACGATCTGCTCCCGACGCCTCCGTTCTTCCTCTAGAGCCTGCTGATATGTTGTTTGCTGCGACAGGCGATCTTCAATCGCTTTTAATCGCTGCTCCATCGAGTCTTGATATGAACTGCTTCCTGGTGTTCCTTGTGGTGCTGCAGACTCGTAGGTGCTACTAGACTCGTGCGGCCTCTGTTCGGATCCTCTCCACCGGTATCTGTTCTTCCTACTAGGTCCAATGACCGTCTCGATGATGGAGTCCTCATCCTCTCTACTTAGCCGGGCAGGAGTGTTAGAACAGACCTGAGACTGAGTCAATTGCTCCTGTACCTTGGCATGTAATTTCTCCTGCGATATATCAAAACAACCCGGGCAAGTCGACTTAATAATGATGCATTGATATGAAATTGAATATATAAATGAACTGCTACTTACAGCCAGATCCTTATTCTTTGCTTTCTTCTCTTCATTGGCGTAATTCGGGCTCCAGGAAGTCAGAATACGATCTGCAAAATGTCTGAGATCTCCCCTTCCCTATTTTATTCAAATATATCATTAACCCAGTCTACGGAGTTTCACGAAGTATATGTGCTGTGGAGGATATATTCTACGGAGTTTCAAAAAGTGTATGTGCATTGGAGGATATGTTCCAAGAAGTATATGCCAGGTGCATTGATTTAAAAAGTGTATTATATAACCAAATACACTTAGAACATGCGTAAGCATATATCCAAGTAGTGTCCATCGAAGTTTCAGTGTTGGGTACGGGTACGACACAAGTAAGGCTCTGGACAGAACTATCCACGCAACAGAGGTCTGACAAATCAAACAATAGAACAAACCACAAATTAACAGTTATAATTGGCACACCAGAACACTTATGGGTTCAACGTTATTAACAGTTATAATTGGCACACCAGTTAGAATAGTTATAATTAGCACACCAGATAATAATTAAAACGCTTATGAATTAGCAAGTGACTAATGTCAGGGTCATGATTTGATTATAGAAATATTAGAAGCATAAAGGTGAATAGATTAGAAAGTTCCCTCATATCAAATATTGGAAGACTAAATCTATGTTCACACAAGATAGTACATCAACTACTAGAATAACATAGGAAGCAATTCCATGGCGCGAAGCCCAAAACATAAGACTAGCAAAAAGATTATCACATTATATATCATAAGATGAACCTAATTATAAAGTAACAAGTAAACACTACAATATACAATAAACTTGGCCATTGGCCAAGGTGCGGATACACTGATACATAACTAAGTACTTCCTAATAGTGGCATACATATCACAAATTTGATAAAGCAATATATGTTTAAGGCACAAGCAAAATGATACATACAAGCAATATATGTTTGGGCTTTGTGTTAGGGTTAGAGTTAGGGGTTTGTGTGTAACAGCTTGTATCAGTGTTTATCGGTGTGTATGGTATCATCTAGTCACGAAGAAAATTCATAACTAAGTAAGAATTATATATTTAATTTATTTAATTAAAAAAAAGCAAAGTACATATATTACCTGTGACGACAGAAACCGTCTCGTATATGCCTCCTGAGCCTCCTGAGGCAGGGTCGACATGAATTGTGTGAACTCCAATACGGTCTGCTCCCGACGCATTCGTTCTTCCTCTGCAACCCGCTGATATGCTGTTTGCTGCGACTGCCAATCTTCAATTGTTTTTAATCGCTGCTCCATCGAGTCTTGATATGAACTGCTTCCTGGTGTTCCTTGTGGTGCTGCAGACTCGTAGGTGCTACTAGACTCGTGCGGCCTCTGCTCGGATCCTCTCCACCGGTATCTGTTCTTACTAGGTCCAATGATCGTCTCGATGATGAAGTCCTCATCCTCTCTACTTAGCCGGGTAGGAGTGTTAGAACAGACCTGAGACTGAGTCAATTGCTCCTCTACCTTGGCATGTAATTTTTCCTGCGATATATCAAAACAACCCGGGCAAGTCGACTTAATAATGATTTATTGATATGAAATTGAATATATAAATGAACTGCTACTTACAGCCAGATCCTTATTCTTTGCTTTCTTCTCTTCATTGGCGTAATTCGGGCTCCAGGAAGTCAGAATACGATTTGCAAAATTTCTGAGATCTCATCTTCCCTATTTTATTCAAATATATCATTAACCCATAACACATAAATTATACTCAACGTAAAAGCTAATATATTATATACCTCAAGCTCTAATTGATGATAATGCTGGCTGAAGGACCTGGAGCCCCCGTGATGCTCGTAACTGCGAGGCGCGTTGCGATTCCTCCTTGCTATTTCAGCTTGAGCCTGCAAAACAATGTCAATTCGAAACAATATAGAAATTCATACAATAAATTAAAAATATATACTTCAATAATACCTGAATTTTAGCCGTGTCCCAGTAAGCGCAAAGTGCAAAAAAATCTACTCCATCCACACGCTCGTCAAGATGCCAGAATCGCTCCCAATCTTCTGTTATTTGGATAAAATATTTTTTCTTTATCTCAAACCGCCATCTCTTGAACGATGCATTGATTTGCCCGAAGCAGTACGTCCAGGAACAAATATTATCATCAAGCGCTTTCTTACGAAATCCTTTTGTCATCTATACTTTGAAAACATAATGAGTATCCAACAAAAGTATATAATGCAAATAATTAATAAAATAGCACATGGCAACAGAATCGCGTGTACATGATGTCCAGTTAAACAGATAATACAAAGGCAATAATGTAATAATGTGATACATGATAACCAGTCAAACAGATAATATAAATGTAATAATATAATACATGACACATCCACATGATAACCAGTCAACCAGATAATATAAAAGTAATAATATAATACATTGCCCATTGTGATACATGATAACCAGTCAAACTGATGATGTTGAGGCTCTACTCTGCGATCGTGTACGGATAGCCTGCGACCGTGTGCGTGCCAATGAAAGGACTGTTCTTATAGTTTTATCGACTCTGCTGCGAACAGGTTTTTTACCTTTACGCCTTGGCTCACATATAATCGCAGGTACATCAGGGCGCGCTAGTGCAAATTCATCGTCCAGATTATTATTTTGTGTCAATGAAAACTCCTCGGCTATTTCGTCGGCCAAGATAACCTCCTCATCGTGATCTTCGTCAGACATGACTTCATGAATGTAGGCTCTAGGCGGATTCTTAAGGATAACCCATTCGTTATTTTTCATTATATCTTTAACATAAAAGCACTGTTTGGCGTGAGCAGCTAACATATATTTTCAGACTGATATATTTCCTTGTTAAGATTAACGATTGTGTAACCATAGTCATCCTTCACCTTTTTCTGTTCACACCAACGAACCTTAAACATCACATGACTGACTTCCTTATTAATCCCATAGAAAATCTCCACGATGTCTTCCACCTGACCGTAGCAATAGATTTCCCCTTGTATCGGATTTAGATCTTTTGCACTAGCATATGACAGTTGCGAGAAGGAGCAGAACACACTGCTGTTTTGCGTTTGTCGTCTCTCTTCGAGACCGACGATGTTAAACCTAAAGCCGTTGACACAGTAGCCTCCATAATGCTTAACCACATTAGAAGGACCTCTGGCATATAAACAAACTTTCTCAGACAGGTTAATCCCATTCGTAATCCGTTTGTCAACCTTAAGAAAAGAATCAAATAGTTTACATATCTGTTGGCAGGCACATATATTTGATATACGAATCAGAAATGTAAAAAGATCTTACTTCACCCTTCAGCCATGCAGGGAATTGTCTAGAGTGTGTGTCCATAACTCTCTTATTTTTTGTTCTGCATTTAAGATTAGTCTGGACATGTCGGATGTGAAGCCTAGACAAGAAGCATTTATAACGGTTAAATAGAGATAATTATTGTGAGGTGATATAATCTGATTCAAACAATTAAATACTTACGCCGCGTATATATTAAATGTAGTATCATTGCTCAGGATATATGTGTGGGCTTGATCTAGCTCCATTCTGGGGAATCTAGTGTCCTCCCCACGATCATTATAGAATGTTCCGTCAATTATTCGTTGGGGACGGTTGAGCCTTGTCTCCACACCCCGCAAGTAACGAGAGATGAAATTCAAACTCTCATTACTTATATAGTTCTCTGCTATCGATCCTTCAGGACGTGCACGATTATGCATCAAATGTTTCATGAAACCCAAATACCTACAAGCATATAGTTTCATGATTTGTGACAAAATAAAACTGATATACGTAATTTAACAAATATTAATTGAGCATTATAATAATAAATACCTCTCCACAGGGTACATCCAGCGATATTGAACTGGTCCTGCGATGCGGGCTTCATATGCTAAATGTATTGTGAGATGCACCATGACCGTAAAGAACGAGGGTGGAAATAGAATTTCCATTTTACACAGTGTATTGGCTACACGTCCCTCTAATTCTTCAAACTCCCTGACATCAATCACCTTGGAGCACAACTGCTTGAAGAAACCGCAATATTCTATTACCACCATCGCGAGTTCCTTCTCAGCATGTCGCAACGCAACCGGGAGAAGTTGATGCAATAGAATATGATGGTCATGTGTCTTGAGTCCCAAAATTTTCCTGTCCTCAATATGCACATTTGCTGAAATGTTTGAAGCATAACCATCCGGTGTCTTCACGGACTTTAGAAATAAACACATATTATGGATCTCATCCTTCGACAGTGTGACACGGGAGGCTGGGAGTACAAACTTTCCGTCACCCTTATCTATAGCTTGCAGTTCGGGACGGATGTTCAATTCTGCTAGGTCTCGACGTGCCCTTAAGTCATCTTTTGATTTTTTTCCCGTCCTGCAACAAAGTGTTCAAGAGATTCTCGCATATGTTCTTCTCGATGTGCATGACATCCAAGTTGTGACGTATTTTTAAACTTCTCCAATATGGCAATTGATAAAATATGCTGAATTTTGACCATCCATGCGGAAGTTCAGTACCCTTAGAGACACGCACATGCGATTGGACAGTGCGAGGTTTATTTCTCATCCTTGTTTGCTTACCCTTTCCCCTTCCCTTCCAATTTTGCTTCAATATTTTTCTCCTAACCCCAAATGGATTTTCTTTGTTGAATCTTTTCTTTCCAAATATTTTTTTAGGTAGAGGATGTAGAAGCTCAAATATTTCTTCCCCGGTCAGCCTTGGTGGTGCCGGTCTGTTTTCTGGATTGCCGTCGAACTTTCCTACTAACTTTCTGAACTTGTGCCCTGTAGGTAACCATCTTCTGTGTTGCCAATAACAGAACTTGCGGCTGTATTTCAGGAACTTTCCCTCATAATCTGACATGCAAACCGGACAAGCAATCTGACCCTTCGTCGACCATCCAGACAGGTTAGCGTATGCCGGGAAGTCATTAATTGTCCACATGACCATTGCCCGCATACAGAAAGACTCCTTACCATAAGCATCATAAGTGCTGACACCTTTTTCCCAGAGAAGCTTCAGGTCGTCAATTAATGGTTGGAGGAAAACATCGATGTCATTTCCAGGAGAATATCTTCCAGGGATCAAAAGTGACAGTATCATGTACGGTTGCTTCATGCACATCGACGGGGGCATGTTGTACGGTGTCAGCAACACTGGCCAGGTAGACCAAGCAGAGCTCATTACTCCAAACGGATTAAATCCGTCGCTAGCAAGCCCCAGCCTAATATTCCGAGACTCCTTACCAAAGTCAGGGTATATACGATCGATGTGCTTCCATGCCTCACCATCAGCAGGATGTCTCAATTTCCCGTCCTCTTTACGATCGGTCGAATGCCATCGCATATTCTCAGCCAGCTCGGCAGACATATAAAACCTCTGCAGCCTAGGAATAATTGGAAAATATCGGAGAACCTTCACAGGGATTCTGCTCTGTTTATTGGATGATATGCCTTCAGATGTGCCCGTATGTTTTTTCCAGCGTGATACATGACACGTCGGACATTCCTCTAGACCTTCATTACCCTTATTGTACAAGATGCAGTCATTAGGACAGTCGTCTATCTTTTTGTAATCAAGACCCAGGGTATCAACAATCTTGTGAGCTTCATAATAAGTTGTGGGGATGCTCTTCTCGCCGCCTGGAATGACTTTCCTGAGCAAGTCTAATAACATATCGAAATGTGTAACAGCCATCCCACTGAGTGTTTGGATATGAAGAAGCCTCAGCATAAAAGAAAGCCTTGTGAACTCGGTGCAACCCTCGTATAACGGTGACTCGTTTTCTTCAACAAGTCTCATCAATCGGGCTACATCTTGAAACATATCAGTAGTGTTAACATCACTCGAAGACGGCACGGTAAGAATATCTTCCAACATATCAGTTGTGTCAATTGTCGGATTGTCGACATCAGTAAACTCTTCCTCTAATTGCATCACCGGGACGCCTTCACCGTGATGACTCCAAAATACATAAGAGCTATCAAATCCATTGATTGACAGATGGAAACTTACGTCACTCCTAGTGAGCATTTTATCATTCCTACAATTCTTACAAGGACAAAAAATCAACCCGCTGAGTGACCGTAGAGGGTTGGTGTCAGAGTAGGCTAAGAAAGCTTCTATCCCATCCTTGTACCGGGTGTCTAGATGTCTTCGATCACGTGGTATGCTCATGAACGATTTGTCAGGAACTGTCCGCATCTATAATTTAAAAATTAATGGAAGTGAGCATATCCCGACATATATCATTTTAAGTTATAGGACAAGTGTGTGTGATCGGTTGTCAGAGGAAGGCTTCTATCCTATTAGGTATGTAAACGTAGCGTGTATATATATTTACGTGTGTTCAAGTGTACTTTTATTTCGTCAAAATTTCGGCAGCACCTACCCGCTGTACTTAATCGGATCCGGATCCTCTCCTAATGAGAGGGTTCCTAATATCTCCTAATGAGATCTTGGCCTTTGATTTATCAATCAAAGGCCAAGATCTCCTCATGCACAAAAGTAGGCGGGAGATAAGGATAAGATATTGGCCTTTGATTGGCCAAGATCTCCTCATGCACAAAAGTAGGCGGGAGATAAGGATAAGATATTGGCCTTTGATTTATGAATCAAAGGCCAAAATTATATATAGTACACGGACACGGAGAACAACGAGTAAGCGCCGCCAACAATCCTGTATGCGTATGTGACAAGTAAATAAGGAGATTATATATAGTATTTATTGGACGGGGTATTCTACGGCTCGAAAATATGAGTGTACGGTGTGTGTAGTTTCTATATAATTAATGATATAATAGTACACTATAATGGGAAGGATATACTCATGCATATCCCTCCGTAATTTGTACACGGAGAACAACGAGTAAGCGCCGCCATCACCTAACGCTCACCCTCGGCTAACCCAAACCCTAACCTTAACCCTCGTTTAACCATAATCCTCACCCCCACCCTCACCTAACCCTAACCCTAACCAAACCCTAACCTTAACCCTCGTTTAACCATAATCCTCACCCCCACCCTCACCTAACCCTAACCCTAACTCTAACCCTAACCCTAACCCTAACCCAAATTTTTTCCCAAACCCTAACCCTAACCCTCGCCTAACCCTAACCCTCAACCTCAACCTCACCATCACCCCCACCCTCACCTAACCCTAACCCTAACTCTAACCCTAACCCTAACCCTAACCCCTCACATTCACCCCCACCTTCACCTAACCCTAACCCTAACCCCCACCCTAACCCTAACCCTAACCCGAACCGTAACCCTAACCCTAACC
>NC_033797.1:64806780-64887938 GCF_001876935.1 Asparagus officinalis | reverse complement strand
GTTTTCCGTCGCTATAACAAGTTTTATAGCGACGGAAAAGTCCGTCGCTATTGTTCCGTCGGTAAATTGCAGTTTTTCACTAGTGATAGCCCACGAGCCTCATCGCACCCTAGTGCGAGACGGACGGCTAGATCAAGCCTTCTAAAATCCGACTCAATGGCCTGTACATGTGGAATATCGACGCACTACCTCATGTAGTACTGAACTGAGCTCATCAATAATGTCCACCTTATATAATTTTTTTTATCTCTGGTATGTCGACGCACTATCCCATATAGTACTGAGCTGTGCTCATCAACGTCATTCACCTCATGTATATGAACTATATCTAATTCAAATATGATCAAATCAAAATTCATCATAATCCCCTTGTGGGATTCTTAAATATATAACATAATATATTCATGACTATACGTGTAACATCAAGCGGCTCAAAACTCCGCGAACGCACCTCAAAACGGCGCAACACAGCTCTACAAAACGAGCAGGAAAAATAGACGGGATATCTGTTAGTAAAACAAGTATATCTTTCTCTAGGAAAACTATTTTTACAAATGATTTTCTGTTTTGAAAACTAGATTCACACATCTTTTAAATGACATAAGTTTGGTTCAGTTTGGAGTTCATTTGTTATCCCAAAACTCTAGTTAAACATTATACATGTGCATCAGTTTTTCTGCAGGACATGTTATTAGTAAACATAACATATCTTTCTCTATACAAAGTTTTTTTAAGAATGGTTTCCTGTTTTAGAAACTAAATACATATATCTTTTATTTGAAACTAGTTTGGTTAAATTTGGAGTTTGTTTGCTATCTTAAACTCTCAATTAAAGATTATATAAGTGTTGTAGTTTTCTGTAAAAAACATATATATAGTACATCACTTAAATATCTCATATATGACTGAAATTATGAAAAACCCTAATGATCATGATAATGATACTATCATAAATAGTAAAAAAAGATTATTCATCTAGCATTTGTTTTAAGGTTTACTATCAAAAATCTGACTTTTAACACCTCAAGTTAAGATTAAAGCATGAAAACACATATTCAATATCATATTAATCATCTACACTAGTTATTTAACTATGGGAATAGGTTTGGATGAAGATAATCTTGTCTATAATGTCGTTCTAAGCCTTTGAGATAAACAACAAGCAATCCATGAGCACAAACCACCCGTTCTCCCTCGTCACACGTCGATGATCTCGCCCTCGTGTCGATATTTTGCTTCACAAAGCTCTCCAAACTCATAAGAATAAGATCTAGGGTTTTTGAGGGGAGAGGGTGGCTGCTAGGGTTTATAGATATGATAAAAGAAGAGAATTTTTATGAAAAACATAGGTATTTATAGAGGTAAACCCGAAACAAACCTGTTTGACCCGAACCAGGAAACCTAGTCTGACTAGGAAAACAACCTTCGGTATTTTGGTCATAACTTTCACGTCCAACCTCGGAATGAGGTGATATAATATTTGTTGAAAAGAACTTGAAGATACCTAAAACTTTGGTATTTTAAGTTTTTCCAGATTCTAATTGTTTTAGTATTTAAAATGTATATAATTTTAACTAGTCGTTTTTCCTAGATTCAGGCTCGTGCACATGTGCATGATATCACTTCTATATTCACATATATACATTGAATTGATCTCAAATCAATTCTTAGCATACTAAAACATTAATAAATATTATTTTTTTATAATACAATACATTTATTATTTATTATAAAATATTCAAATTTTTGGGGTTTTACACATAAATATCATCATAAGAGTGTTTTATAATGATCCCATAAACACAAACACATTGTTCAAACTTAAAAATTGAAAACAAGGTATACTAACAAAAAAATGAAGTTTTAGTATGAAAAAAAATCTTAATAAAAATTTATATTAATTCATAAAGGATGAAAACATAAAAATCTATGAAAGAGATTCATGAAAAAAATATGAATGATAACTTTTCAAATCAAATACCAAGCATAAAATTGTTTTTAATTTTGTTTATAAAACTTAAATAAATAAAAAAATATCTTTAAGAACATGAAAAACTAAAAAGCTAAAGAATTTATTCTTAAAGATTAAACATATTTTGGTACCCAATTACTCTTGGTACTGAAGAGTCTAGGGACATGACCCCTATCATTAAAGCTTAAAGCCCTAGGGTTATGATACTTTTTGGGCACATTTTGTGCACGGATCCAGTCATAACAATAATTATGAAAATGACCAATTAGATTGTAATAAGTGTAATGAAGAGGATGTATTTGTTTATGTTGACCATGTGGATGTGCATGTGGAACATTTGCAAACAAAGGTGAGTTATTTGAAAGTTTTTGCAAATGCGAAATACTTTTAAACATGGGACTATTTAGAACATTTTACAACATAGAAGCTTTTTTCAAATCATAACAAAATTTTACAATATGTCCAAATCTACCACAACATTGCAATTAAACACATGTGGTATTTTATAATCATTTGGAAAAAGAAAATTTCTTTTTAAATCGAAACAATACTTGGCCAAATGACCAAAACAATCACAAAATTCACACTTATACACATGAGCATGTTTAATATTATCACTATGTGTGTGTACATGTTTATGAGATGGAGAAGCTTGATGAGATGCACAAACATGATTAGGCTTATTAGGTTTTTGTGCATTATAACAAAACTTAGCGATATGGCCTTTTCAGACGCAAATAGAATACTTGTAAGTTTTGTTATACATGCGTGCATAGTGAATAGGTTTCTTAGAAATATTTTCATGATACTTTGCACATAAGTCCATAAGCTTTTCATTGTTAGCAATGCATGTATTTAATGTTGAATCTAATGATGATATGCGTTTCTTTATTTGATTCAACTCATCATTTGAAATATATGCATTGTCACAAGAAGTAGAACAAACAAGAGTATCTAATTTATTTTTATTAGCCTCTACTTCTATCATGGCATTATTCTTATCATGAGTCAAACATGCAATATCCAATCTTAATTTTTTCATTGCATTCTTTAAGATTAACATTTTTATTTACAATGAAATCAAACTTAGATATAAGGGACTCATGATTGGATTTTAATTGAACATGCTTGCTTTTTAGATCTTTAAAATTATGTTTTAATTTATTATGGTTATGCAATAATTTTTATTATTCATGTGCGAGTTCATCAAAAGTAAAATCATCATTGTTATCGGACTCGCTTACCACAGTAGGGCTATCGCCTAGTGGACGTGTACATAAAGATGAAGCTCCTTTAGAACTTGAAGAGAAATCCTCCAAAGCTTGTCGGATTGCCTCCAAGTCCCCTTGATGTACTTCTATAAATTTTCACAACGTATAAGCACTATTAAAAGAATCAAGTTTGTTAGCGAAAGATAAGCCAAAGGCATAAAAAAGAAATACTAACAAAGACTTGTTCATAGCAAACAATCTAACATCATTATCACTTCACTTGGATTTATCCGTAGTGGGTACAATATAAGCGCATTCAATAATTTCCCATATATCGATATTTGTAGATCTAGCAAAAATATTAAATCTAGTACATCATTATTCATAGGAGAAATTACTAATTATAGGAGCAATGTTAAGAGCATAACCAAGACTAGGTGCACCGTGCATGTCCATGATATGTGCAAGCAAGAAACAAATAATATCAAAACAAGATTAGCAACAATAATAAGAACAAAAGATCTTTAACTTAAGGTGGTTATACCTCAAATCAAAGAGCACCAAGCTCTGATACAAATTGAAAGTACCCTAGAGGGGGTGAATAGGGTTATTGCTAATCATATTAGATATTAATGTCGATTAAAATTAATTAACAAATATATCCTAACAATGATGATATTCAATAAGATATATGCAAGGATATATATGCCAAGGGGAAAATAAACAAGAAACAATATAAGCAAATAGTGGACACAAAGAGCAATCCAAACACAATAATATGATCATGGAGTTCGAACCTTCCATCCTACGTCTCCGCTCCCCACTCCCCGGGAGAACTCCACAATCATCACACCCGGTTTGGAAGCCAAAACTTCTCTACACACTCGGTTTTCTAGCTCACCGAAAACTCTACAAATCTCTCACAATGTACATACACAAACTACAACCTCAAGTGTTGGTCCTCACGTATCGCCTCTCTCAAGTGCTCGGCTTTACTTCCTCTCTCTGGGCTTTACTACCGACGCCACTCCTCTTGGTATCGACTACATCCTCACCAGACACTCCTCCTGGTGTAAATATGTATTACAAAGTGATACTCTCACAATAAGCCTTAATTACAAGATTTGTTCTCTATAATAGATGAGAACACAATTTAGGCTCACTCTCAAGGTTACACTCACCACAACCCTAAATTATACAATATGTGAAAATACTTAAGCTCAAAGGTTGTGTGTGCAAGCAATGAGAAAATAAAATCAAACTCAATTAAAGTCTAGCAAATATAAATATGACAATGTAAATATAAACAAGCTAGATAAATGAGTTGAGAAAACGTCTCTAGAATAAGAGAGATGGAGATGTGAAATGGAAAGCTCAAACCAAAGATGATCTCCTCTTCTTGTGAAACAATCTTCACAAAACCAATTTTGTAAACACTTAAACAAATTTAAACCACTCTTAAAACTTATTTTTAAACTCTCTTTTTCTTAGTTAAGAAATGAAATAGAATGGGGTATATATAAGATGAAGAACCAAGGCACAAAACCCAAGCAAAACCAGCGAAAATGATAAAATAACCAAGGCTGAAAATATAGCCGTTACAGTCCATCAGTCGACTGATGAGCTGACCGTTATAGGCATTTTTCAGCTCATCAGTCGACTGATGACCTTTATCAGTCAACTGATGGATCATCAGTCAACTTGTCAGTCGACTTGTCAGTCGACTTGTCAGTCGACCAAAACAAAAAAAAAAACATTTGGCAACTGTAGACACTTTCATCAATCGACTGATTTTATCAGTCGACAGACCAATCGACCGATAACAAGTATACAGCCTGTTTAAGCAGAAACATGATTTTCAAATTGCCTTTAAAAATAGTAAACAAACTCTAAAAATTATAAAACTCTGGTAAATGATTGTAGACATGATAATACACATGTTATAAAAACTGGTTTTCAAAAAGCATCTCCCAAAAGTGAAATCTTATCATTTTGCAAAATCACAAAAGTATGAATATGTTAAAAACTTAATTTTTCCAAAACGACTTAAACAAAACTTTGAAACAC
This sequence comes from Asparagus officinalis, assembly GCF_001876935.1. Taxonomy (NCBI): domain Eukaryota; kingdom Viridiplantae; phylum Streptophyta; class Magnoliopsida; order Asparagales; family Asparagaceae; genus Asparagus; species Asparagus officinalis. Next base: position 64,882,688 of record NC_033797.1, on the reverse strand, counting down.
TTTAGAATGGATTTAGAGACTTATACAAGATATGAAAATAGTGTATTAAACAAAACTTTGAAACACTTTAGAATGGATTTAGAGACTTATACAAGATATGAAAATAGTGTAAATAGGTCTTCAATCCATAAACATCTTTAGAATGGATTTAGAGACTTATACAAGATATGAAAATAGTGTAAATAGGTCTTCAATCCATAAACATGATATTTTGCAAATTCAATATAATATGAAGCACATAAATGTGAAAATGAAGATATATATTGCTTCATGTCTATATAGCTAAACCAAAACAACTTATCCACATAGAAAACAAATAAGTATTATATATCTATTTGTTTGTAAAAACTTTTGTAGATAAAACACATAAACCATTAAATTGTGTGTGTATAATATCGAGCTTAAGGTATTAACCCACAAAGTATAAACCCTAAACTAATTTAACCAAGCTTGATAGATCTTCAATATGTTTGACTTGGTTGTGGATGAAGCTTGATCTTGAATATGACTTGATGTGCAATGGCTTCATTTCACTATTCCACCAACCTCCATTTGATATGATCGTGTAGGCTCAATCCATCCAACCTCCAACATATTGTTTGTCTAGAATACCTAATAAGAAAACATAAACACAAGACAAACAATATTAGAAATTGTTTGTAATCATCAAAATAAGATTAGAAGATGTAGGCTCATAACATGAGACCTAACACTTCAAAATTGAACGATCAAACTTTTAAACAGTTAGGATCGTCTCAAACACCTATTTGGTCAAACCTTTAAACAGTTAAGACCAAAGCTAAAATCCCCTCTCGATTTCTTCTATGAACGAGAGGTCCACAAATTGAACGATCAAATCTTTAAACAGTTAGGATTGCCTTAAACTCCCATTTGGTCAAACCTTTAAACAGTTAGGTCCAAAGCCAAAATCCCCTCTCGATTCCTTCCGTGAACGATAATATCACTTACAAATTGAGCAATCAAACCTTTAAACAGTTAGGATCATCTCAAATTCCCATTTGGTCAAATCTTTAAATAGTTAGGACTAAAGCCAAAATCCCCTCTCGATTCTTTCCATGAACGAGAGGTCCACAAATTAAACGATCAAACCTTTAAATAGTTAGAATCGTCTCAAACTCTCATTTGGTCAAACCTTTAAACAGTTAGGACCAAAGCCAAAATCCCCTCTTGATTCTTTCAATGAACGAGAGATTCACAAATTGAACGATCAAACCTTTAAAAAGTTAGGATCGTTTCAAACTCCCATTTAGTCAAACCTTTAAACAGTTAGGACCAAAGCAAAAATCCCCTCTCAATTCCTTCTCTGAACAAGAGGTCCACACATTGAACGATCAAACCTTTAAACAGTTAGGATCATCTCAAACTCCCATTTGGTCAAACCTTTAAACAGTTACGTTCAAAGTCAAACCCCTCTTGATTCCTTCCATGAACGAGAGGTCCACAAATTGAATGATCAAACCTTTAAACAGTTAGGATCGCCTCAAACTCCTATTTGGTCAAACCTTTAAACAGTTAGGACCAAAGCCAAAATCCCCTCTCGATTCCTTCCATGAATGAGAGGACCACTTATAAATTGAGCGATCAAACTTTTAAACAGTTAGGATCGTCTCAAACTCCTATTTGATCAAACCTTTAAACAGTGAGGACTAAAGCCAAAATCCCCTCTCGATTTATTCCATGAACGAGAGGTTCATAAATTGAACGATCAAACCTTTAAACAGTTAGGATCTCCTCAAACTCCTATTTGGTCAAACATTTAAACAGTTAGGTCTAAAGTCAAAATCCCCTCTCGATTCCTTCCATGAATAAGAGGACCACTTACAAATTGAGCAATCAAACCTTTAAACAGTTAGGATCGTCTTAAATTCCCATTTGGTCAAACCTTTAAACAAATAGGACCAAAGTCAAAATCCCCTCTTGACTCTTTCCATGAACGTGAGATCCACAAATTGAACGATCAAACCTTTAAACAGTTAGGATCGTCTCAAACTTCCATTTGGTCAAACCTTTAAACAGTTAGGACCAAAGTCAAAATCCCCTCTCGATTCTTTTCATGAACGAGAGATCCACAAATTGAACAATCAAACCTTTAAACAGTTAGGATCGTCTCAAACTCCTATTTGGTCAAACCTTTAAACAGTTAGAACCAAAGCCAAAATCCCCTCTCAATTCCTTCCATGAACGAGAGGTCCACAAATTGAACGATCAAACCTTTAAACATTTAGGATCATCTCAAACTCCTATTTGGTCAAACCTTTAAACAGTTAGGTCCAAAGCCAAAATCCACTCTCGATTCCTTTCATGAACGAGAGGTCCACAAATTGAACGATCAAACCTTTTAACGGTTAGGATAGTCTCAAACTCTTATTTGGTCAAACCTTTGAATAGTTAGGGCCAAAGCTAAAATCTCCTCTCGGTTCTTTCCATGAATGAGAGGTCCACTCAAATTGGACGGTTAAACCTTTAAACAGTTAGAATTGTTCCAATCTCATTCGGTCAAACCTTTAAACAATTAGGACCAAAGACAAAATCCCCTCTCAATTCCTTCCATGAACGAGATGTCCACAAATCGAATGATCAAACCTAAAAATGGTTAGGATCATCTCAAACCACCACTCAGTCAAACATTTAAACAGTTAAGACCAAAATCAGAATCACCTCTCGATAAATGAAAGGTTTCCACACATTCCCCACTCAGTCAAACCTTTAGTTAGGAAAAAAGTTGGAATTCCATCTCAATAAATGAGAAATCCACTTTTAGATTGGATAATCAAACCTTTTAACAGTGGAATTCCATCTCAATAAATGAGAAATCCACTTTTAGATTGGATAATCAAACCTTTTAACAGTTAGGGTTATCTAAAGAAATCCACTTTTAGATTGGATAATCAAACCTTTTAACAGTTAGGGTTATCTAAATCTTCTCGATTCTCGAGGTGGAGATCCCACTCTTAGTTTCACCCTTTAGATTCTCGAAGTGAAGATCCTACTTTGAGTTTTTATTGCAGCAGGTGAAAGAATATAAAATTCTTCCTCTCCAGCATCGGATTCATCTCTACCAATAAAAAAAAGACCAGGAGATAGAATATAAAATTCTTCCTTTCCATCATCAGGTTCATCTCTACTAACAAAAAAGAGACCAGGAGATAGAATATAAAATTCTTCCTCTCCCTCTTCGGGTTCATCTCTACCAACAAAAAAAAGACCAGGAGATAGAATATAAAATTCTTCCTCTCCATCATCAGGTTCATCTCTACTAACAAAAAAGAGACCAGAAGATAGAATATAAAATTCTTCCTCTCCATCATTGGGTTCGTCTCTACCAACAAAAAAGAAACCAGGAGATATAATATAAAATTATTCCTCTCCAGTGTCGGGTTCATGTTTTCACCAAAAAGACGTAACCCATCAATATTTTCAAATTCATGCCTTTTATGCATGGAGGATGTTATCTCAATCCTTTATTGGAGATAAGCCTATGTCTAATACACATTGCCGGGTGGTACAAAAACGACCAAACCTACGTATTCAGTATCGTAGTTGGTAATAATTATTAAATTAATCATTTCTGAATCCATGCCTTTCATGAATGGGAGATGTTATCTCGATCCCTTATTAGAGATAAGCCTACATCTAACACATGTAGCCTACATATTCAATATTATAGTTTAAAGCCTAAAAGAGTTTAATTCTTTTAGCCCAACGTTATATGTGAAACAGACTTAGATAATTCATTGATTCAAACGGTAGTCGGTAAAGGCACATCAAATCTGTTGATGGCTGAGGGTTTGCCAAAAATCCTATGAATATTATGTTTATTTTTAAAAAAATTGAATAATTATGATAAAATATTCATAAACAAAAGAGTTCATTTTATTCATCTGAAGCATTCAAAGAAAAATATAAAGAAAATGCGGATACAAAAAGTGTTCTCAAGATTACAACAACTTATAATGATGAATTTGATCTTCAAGTTTGGAGAGTTCTGTTGCATAAGCTTATTCGAATTCAGTCTTCAGATTAACTTTTAAAGTTTCTTCATCAATATTTTGAAGCTTGGAGACCTCCTGTTCTTTATCTTCTTTAGCTGTTGAAACATATTTGATTCAACGCGGGTCACTTCCACCAAATCAAGTTCTATAATATTATGAGCGTCTTCAGCTTTCTCGAGTTGTTCCTTCAAGCGAGTTATTTCAACTTGACTTGATTCCAGAGCTCGACGTAAATCAATTTTGACTTGTGTCTTTTTAGCAATATTCACCCTAATTTGAGTAGTGCAAGCTCTTAACTTTTGAAGTTCAAGTTTGGCTGAGTGTTGAGACTCGCGCCATGCTTGTAATCTGAAGTCTATTCAAGAAGCAATGTAAGAAGGTGCGCCGTTGGTACTGTTTTCATCGAAAGTTTGCTTCATTGTGGAATCCATTAAAACTTCGATCGATTACAACGAATTCAAAAGAAACTAGTCTTTTTATAAGACTTCTTTTACACAATAAAAGGAAGATTACAACTTTATAGAAAATAACACAGAAATTATTTATCGATTTCTGTTTTGTGGGACTTTGCCTGTGTCGGGAGTACTTTGGCTCGTGGACCACCAATTCACAGATCGTGAAAGGCTTTAGAGATTATTCCTTCGTTTATCAAAGTAAGAATTTGAAGTAAATATCTTATCGATGTAAGATGTTTACTCTTCTAAAGATCAAGTCCAAGCTTAGATCTCTAGGAATCACTGAAAGCTTTAGGAATAGCTGTCAGAACTGAAGAATCTCTCTCTTGCTTTTTAATTCACCAGAAGGCTGAGGCTTCTCCGCTATATTCTGCTCTCTCTCTTTTACTTCATGTCTAAGAAGGTATTTATAGGGATAGGGGCCTCTAACTGTTGAAACGGGAGCCAAATAACCACCCATCACATGTTCTTTGGGCACGTCAGTCTTCGCTGCCGCGGCCATTGGCGCGTCAGCCTCTACTGTCGCGACACTGTCGCAGCTGCAGAGGTGGTTCCAGCCACGTTCTATCACATTCCTCTTTTGTTATGATGCTACGTGGACTCTCAGAAGATGCTCAAAACTGTTAACAAATTACAAAAAGGCCATCTTATGAAGACGCGCGCCACGTTCTACTGCCGCGCATACGCGCGTCACGAAACACTGCCGCGCATACGCGCGTCACACTTCGCCGCCGTGCTTTACCGCATCACCATAAGCTGCCACGCCTTACCGTGTCACCATAGGTTGCCGCGCCCGTGCGTGTCGCCATGCGTTGTTATGTTAACACGCGTCAGTGTATTTTGTCACATGCATGTACATTGTTCTCTTCTTAGTCTTGAGCTGTATTCGGATGTCCATAAGCATTTTTTGACGCCTACAGGTACGGAGATCCTTCAAAAGTTTGACATGTTTCTTAAGGTCGACCAAGTAGGCATTGATTGAATCAGCCAATCCATCATATCCTTCTTCTCTGATCCCTACTGTATAGCGACCGAGAGATCTCCTAAAGTTCTCAAAAAGTGAGCCTTTGAGAAGGATTCGATCGACCATAGCGTTCAAGAAGGAGATGAAGCCTTGAAGATCAGAAAAGATGATGGCTTTATCTGGGTCTTCGTCTGCTAATAATGCTTGGATAGAATAAGACAATAAGGAGTAAGGAGCTGCAATGAGAACAAGTAAAATAAGCATAAAATATATACGTCAGTATATGGCAACGAACGAAAATATATCAAGTTTAACAGAAGATTCCACGGCTTGGTTACCTTGGCTTTTCGATATTGATGTAGGCTCTACAATAGCCAGAGCTTGTTCACGAATAATACTTGTTGATGGACCCGCCACATCAGACAGTTGTTCAATTGAGGCCTTTGATGGCTTTGGGTCCAAGTCAACAAAACTCTTGGAAGAGGATTCTGCAAACAAAAGAAAGATAGATAAATATTCTAAGAGTGTGAATCAAAACTACAAAACATATTAAAGACGGGACGTACCAGATTTAGTAGAAGTTGTGTTAACTTGCTCTTCTATGGTTGTGTTCAACACTTCAACTTCGTGAACAAGTGGAGATGGCTCAGACACAACAATTATAAAGGTACTAACATCCTCAATCAAATTAGTAAGGGGAACAGTAGGCTCGGCTTCAACAATAGCAGAAGTTGAGGGAGCAATAGTTGATGGTTCGATTTCAGCTGGAGAACCTACCAAGAGCAAAAAACCAAAACCTATGGGCTGATCAGATATACCAATGATAATAGATGTATCAACTTCAATAGTTGGTCCTACAATTAAAAGTTCCTATTTAATTATTAAAATGAGGAGAACAAAAAGTCAGTTGAGGGCTTAAGTTCGGAAGTACATACCTTCTGATGGACCTACTTCAGTTGAACCAACTTCAATAGTTGATCCTATAGTTGCAGCCGGGGTTTTATCCGATAGTAAATCGAAAATATATTGATGGTCATCTTTAGAAAAATTGAGGTTGAGATTATGTTTATTAAAACCTTCGATCTTCGCTTTACGAATAATTTCCTGTTCGCCTGGCTCATTCGCGGGAGCATCTACAGGACAAATCGACTCATCAGCATATACATAGGGGTATGAATGAACCAAAATGAATGGAAGTTAAAATGATCTCCAATGACAACGGCAGGATCAGCTACTCCACTACTCACACCTACTTCATTTAGTTTAACTAAAAGAAGATAAAGTGCACATGTTAGCAGAAGAGGTACGTATTACGATTCAATCATCTCTAGGAATTGCCCTCCAAATGAGAAGATATTTGTACCTGTTGGATGTTAGTGAGGTTGTTGCAGTGGTAGGAGGAATAGAGGTGTCAACACCGTCGGGCTCATCATCCATCGCTTCATGCACTTGTCGAACGAAGCTCAGTTCATCAATGTCCATTAAGCCGGGAGAAGAGAGTTCAACTAAAATTTCTCCTTCTTCTTGACCCTCTACAAAAAGAATAAAATAAAAACTTTAATGTGTTTAAAAATGAAACAATGAAAGAGAGATAAGTATATGATTTTACCTCCTTCGTCAATCGAAATGTCGTAGGTTAACTCCTCCCCAGACACAGGTGGAAGGTCGCGTCGTCGATGAGCAGTTTCTTGATCTTCTTGGATGAACGGATATCCTTCAAAATCCTAGAACTCTCATAATGAGATTTTGTGTGTCGTTCAACTCCCTGAGAAGCTTGAATTTGAGTTTGAGAGGAAGTGGGAGATCGAGATCTTTTCCTACTAATAAGAGGCGTGATGTCCTCTTCATTTTCTTCTTCTTCCTCCCGGACAAGACACCTAACCGTCATCCTATTGGAAGATGATAAGGGAATAGTCTTCTCTTTCATCTGTATTGGTTTTAAGGGAGCATCTGGTGACTTAAACAGAGAGACACGACGAGTCCTGTGGGCTACAGGAGAAAGAGGAGTATCAGCTTCCGCTTCACCTTCGGTTTCATCCTCTCCTCCGGACGTTTCAAATTCGTCACTCTCATCTGAATTAGCTATTTGTTTTCCTTTATGGGAAGATGTAGTAGGCCCCTTTCCTCCCCTAGAAGGTATAGTCCTCCGGACTACTTCAGTAGCAAGCCGAGAAGCAGCTTCAGCTTCTAATTCAGAAATCCTCTTCTTCTTAGTGGGTGTGTTGGCAGCTATGAGCCACCGGCAGTATGGAAAAGTCATGTGAAGTCTGGGTTCAGCAACAAGCAATCTAAAATGAGCACTGGTACAACCGACAACGTTCCAAAACCAAGCTCGTACCCCATTGATGATACTACCGTAGGTTGTTAGTCGCCTAGTTGGGTTCCCGACATATAACTGGTCGTAACCGAATTGTCGTGCAAATCTACAAGGAAGGTACGGCTCAATTCTACAAACATTCTTCGACCGGAAAACCATGTAACCTGGTCGGATGTTCATAAGCCAATGAAAACCACCCATGTTAAGAGAGGTCCTATTAGTTCCAGGCATTTCCTCATCGATGAGCATTGTATGCGCCTGAGAATCGAGGGAAACATTTATAGAATTCCCAACACTTAGCAATCCTGAATTGCCTCACCACTTCATGCCATTATCAAGATGGACTCCACCACTTACATCCTTCTAAAATCTGTAACAGAGGAACCTCTGGATCAGATATTTTAGGAGCCGACATCAGATCAGATCGGTGGAGGACCAACCACATCATTAAATATGTATATGGTAGTTCTGTCCTTGATATGAGGATGTCACTTGAAGGATTGACACCCTCTTGTGTGAAGGTGTCGGCTAAATGGCGTAATCCGCTGTGGATGTCTGCGATCATAGCTGAGAGTAAAGATAATCGACCTCTAACGACTAGTTGAATAGTAGGAAATAGAACTTCAAGAGGAAGAGCCTCCGAAGATTGGTGTGGTACTACGCACTTCTTTAGCCATATGGCTAAATATCCTGCAATGAGGGTCTCTGATTTCATCCTTTTCCTGGCTTGCCACAATAAAGTTTTGAACTTTATGCCATTTGGGAAATTATCTTCAGATGATCCAATAGTGTAATACTGAGCATTGATCTTCAATATCAGCTTATTAATCTCAGATGGGGTCAATGAAGGTGATTCACAAACTTCATCACCAATTGAACTCTCAAGATTCTGGAATAAATAATCTGCAAATTGCTTTAAACTGATCTGAGCAGACTTCTTGGTTTTCACCTCAATCCTTGCTATTTCCATTTGGTAATGACAAGTCAGTTCCCAAAGAACGTCATAAGCAATGGCACCAACATTCTTCATTCTCCTAAGCTGACGGTTAGCAGGAAAGTACTTTTGGTATGAAATATTTCTCATTGGTAATCCTGATACTTTCATCATCTCGTGGAGTGGAAGTCCTAATTCCCCATGCTTAGTGAAGAATGTATTCATATCCCGGTTATAAGACTCAAATAAAGCGAGGAAATGATCCAAGCTTATTGGAAGACCATACAAGCTGGCTCGAATCGGGATATCTAATCCTATGTTAGCTAATTCCCAACCCCAACGTCCGAGTACGTAGCTAGTCATCCTTGTTCACCACTTGTCCGCAAGCGAATGAACCCAACCAAAATATCTAAACTTTTTAAGAGGAAATTCTCTACCTAATCGTGCGAGTCGATTATTCACAGTGTTGGCCCTTACCATTAATTCATTTTGAGGCACACTATCTGATCTAAGTATCCCAGGGTAAAGTCAACGAATTGTATGCCGATCACTGGATCCAGGAGTCTTAAAATCTTTACCAATAAACCCATAATGGATACGTTCATGGTCCTCTGTTAAATGCCATGACATCTTCCTCGATACCATTAAATTTTGTAATTGTAAGAATGAGTAATACCAAGGAAACAGAGGAAGAAATAAAAGGTCCCTATCATATTCATTCAACCAAACTTCTGGACCACAAGAAAGGGTATTAGGATCTTCAACGGAGTCCCCGAACAAATAACTAGGCTTCCTTAATGGCTCAGTGGAGTCTGGAATAGGTATCAAAGGCAAGTCGGTCAATAATTAATGCAACATACGACGACTTCCTTGGTGAATCAGCTCAGGACTACTATTAGCACAGTCCTCACTAAATTGACGGGCTTCTCTAATTAGAAAATCACCATCAAAAGAGGCATGAAGAGTACCACTTTGACCATAATTTTCTCTATCAGAAAGAGTAACGGAAGGAAAGTGGACTGAAAACAATCGAATGAACTAATGTTGGAACATAGTTGAATAAAGAGGAAGCTAATGAACAAAATTTTTGTTCATAGTTACCGCGACAGTGTCCATTGTCGCGGTAACTAAATGCTGTCTGTCGGCTTCAAAAGGTCATGAGTTTAAGCAAAACTCATGCCTTTACCGTGGTACGTGCCTTGATCAAACAAGACATGTATTTTTAAGTATCAATCCCCTCGAAGGAGGGCGTCAACTCTTCCTGGATGACTCTCAAAAGAGACAAACGAGGATATGAGTGCAACATCATAACTTTAGAGGGAGAAAAAAGCAGGAGAAAGTTACCTCCAAATGGTGAAGCAGCGGTCTCAACTTCCTCCAATGTTTGGGCTGTTGATTTGCCCTTGGGAACACATAATCTTCTAGGATACATGGTGGAAATGACCAAAAAAGCAAAGAAATTAGGGTTTTTTAGATGAGATCTAAAACAAGAGAGGCAAAACGAACCCAACATACAAGAGATGGGTGCAGTTTTACCAGAGATCAAAGAGAACCGAGCTTGGAGGGTCAAAGAATCGAAGGTGAAGCTTGAAAATTGAGTAAAGCACTTGAAACCCTAGATCCTTTCTTGAACAAAATCACTAAGTTATGAAGAGATGGGGAGGAGAAGAGCCGAAGGATGCCCTTATATGGTTATGGGGGAAATCTCAGACTCAAGAAAGCGGGAGAAAAGGGCCTAAAGAAGCCCGATGATTAGGCTTTAAACCCGACTGACCGCCTCTGTGCGTGGTAGTCGACACTATCGCACAAAGGCGTGACAGTGGACACCGTTGCGCGCATACAATGATCCCACAGGTATTTGTATATGTACATTTCCCTTTGTATTCAGAGTGGATTCCTGAAAACTTTGATGAGTACATGAGTATAAACTGCATCTCCTTCGATGAGTACATGAGTACACGAGGTTAAACTAATTCCCGAACACTCCGATAGGTATATAAGTATAAACTACTCCTCCATGCTCTAACACCTTAAGAGCTTAAACTGTGTAGACTCCAATCAACGTATGAGTATGAACTATGTTTCATGAAGGCCGATGCGTTGATAATCAATTCAATATCATTTCAGCGACAAGAGCTAAATTCACAAATCGAAACACCAACTTCAGTTCAAGATTTCAACAATGGTCAAACGATAAATACATCACCAAAAGAATTTTAGCTATTCTACACAACACTGAGTAGACTAAAAGATGAAGAAGTCAAGAGTTGAAGCCGTTCACAGGTCCTTCTACATGATCTCCTCAACTAAACACTGAAGGGATTGCAAATAAGACCTGTCTTATCCAAAGTGTCCCAGACTCCTCTATAAAAGAATAAGTCCGAGACACTTTAGATGGGGTATCTGTAGGCGTCTAAAAATGCTTATAGATATCCAAATAAAATTCAAGATAAAGAAAATACAATGAACGTCACGATCTAAGTCAGAGGGGATCATCCAAAGCCAAAAGAAGCAAAGGAACAGGTGAAACAACATAGAAGAACAACATGTATACCCGCGACAGGGTACACTGATGCGCATTAGTACAGCAGCAAACACTGACGCGCATAGGCGCTACAGTGTAAGGTGTCGCGCAAGCAACAAAGCGTTTCCTTGTTATCTGTTGATGGTTTTTAGCATCTTTGTAGGGTCCACGTGGCGTCATAACTGAGGGAAAACATGTATTAATGTAGAGGCACGGTTACACCCTAAGAATATGCCCACTATCCATGAAAATTGCCCATTAAATGCAAAGGAGGGCGGTTACAAGCCAGGCTGGAACTGTTTCTTTAGCCGCGACAGTGGCGACTGCCGTGCCCAAAGAACACATAGTTGGTCAGCTGTTTTACTCCCATTTCAACAGTTATGGATCCCTATCCCTATAAATACCTTCCCAAGCAGAGAGAGGAAAGGAAGAAGGGTAGAGAGACTTGAATATTGGGTGATTTTGAGTAAGAGAGAGAGTCTTCATTCTTCACAAATACTTTAAGAAGCTTTTGGCGATTCCTAGAGATCTAAGCTCTGATTTGATCTTTGGAAGAGTGAATATCTTACATTGACAAGATATTCATTTAAGATTCTTACTTCGATAAATGAAGAAGAATACCCAAAAGCCTTCATGATTCAATTAGAATCCGTGAATCGGTAGTCCACGGGCTAACGCACCCCCAGCACAGGCAAAGATCCCACAAAAGAAGGAGTTGATAAACGATTTCTGTGTTATTTTCTAGGAAGTTATAATTTTCTTCTTATTGTGTAAGAGAGGTCTTATAAAAAGGCTATTTTCTTTTGAATTCATTGTAAACAATCAAAAAAATATATAATGAATTCCATAATGAAATCAATTTTTAACGAAAACATGGGTGATCTGGTATCTTGAACACTATGCTTTTGCATCGACAGTCGAGCGTCGCATGGAAGTTGTAGAGCCAATTCATCCCCAAAATAACATCGAACTCGTTAGTGTCAATCACCAAGAAATTTGCAAATAGCTCCCTACCACAAACTACCACTGGGGATTTCTTACACTCCCTACTAGACATTAACACCCCGCTTCTTGTATGGATATTCCAGCTTGCATCAAAACTATCACATAGTATGGCGTGTTGTGCAATGAACTAAGCAGATATAAAATAATGCGATGCCCCAGAATCAAATAAGGTAAACACATGGACTAAATAAACCAAAGTGGTACATGTGATTGCATCACCAGATGCGTCTGCCTGCTCAGCGGTAAGTGTCAGAACCTGACCTTGTCACTACTATTGCTGAGCTTACTGACCATATTGACCTGAGCGCCTCTACTGATACTACTATTGGTATGAGTGCTGAAAATGGGGACCTCTCCACTGTCTGGCCTTGAAATCGTTGTCCCCTCTGATGTCCTCGAAACATTTGTTAATGAGTAGGAAGTGACGACCTCCACTGTTGTCCACCCTATCTAGCTTGGCCTGCTGGTACTATCACTCCACCTGAAACTCCTCTACTAGGACAAGTGGTAAGCTGATGATCTGCCTCCCTACATGCTAGGCACAACCCGTTAGCGCTCCTGCAGTCCTTCATCAAGTGCCCCAGCTTGCTGCAAAAATGGCAAATCATGTTGGTTGGTTGTGGAGTTGGTCTCGAAGTCACTGTCAGCTAGCACTTGGCTGGTTCTCCTCCCATCTAAGGGTTCTGCTGGTTACCTCCCGATGTCTGTCCTACAGGGCGCTTGTTTGCCCCTCTCCTCACCGAGTTCATGATGCCAATCAGTTGTTCTGCTTTTCGAGCTGCCTCTAGGACATCCGCATAAGTCTCAATCCCCTTCTAACTGTAAATCTTAGTCTGGATCTTAAAATTTAGACCATGTATGAACCTTTGTCCCTTATCCACCCCATTCATCACCATCCCAGGGGCAAACCTGCTGAGCTTGGTAAATTTGGCTGCATACTCATCTATAGTACTACCTCTCTGTCTCAGCATTACAAACTGCCTCTGCATCTCAAGACAAGCTGTCTTCAGGAAAAATGTCTCTAGGAAACTCTCTCGAAATGTCTCCTATGAAATTGGCTTAGGCAACTTCTTCTCCTCTGTGTCCCACAATGTCCTGGCTACATTAACGAGCTACAGCTGTACAATATCCACTCGGTCTTCGTCTGGTATCTTTACTGCCCTTAATAGGTGGTCCTTGATCTACAACCACATCTAGGCCTCATATTCACCTTTAGCCCCAGCAAAATGTTGCGGGTTGAGCTTTCAAAAATTAGACACATTACCCGACCTTGCAACCTGTTACTGTCCATCCCTCTGGCGATTTTGAGCTACCAGCTCCCTAATCGCTTCTCCAAGATCAGCTTGATTTACTTGGTTGCCCTCAGGGATAGCTGGAGTAGGGGGTCGCCATTTTGGGGCTATAGTGATCACCTGAAATAAGATTGGTCAAGATTAGGACTTGAGAATCAGGGTATTGAGAATCAAAGGACATATTTCTGAAAAGAAAAGAACCCATTCTATACATGCTATATTTTTGACCCAATCTTAGTTTTTACTAGCATACAAGATGAGACAGCAATTACTAAACATGACTCTAATATCAATAAAAATCTAGTCATTTCCCGGTTCCAAAAATATAATAACTTAGAATATGACTCGGTCGGCAATGCAACCATTCGGCCACATTCATGCCTCTAGATCATCCTATATATAGATATAAAGCCAAAACTATACCATAGAGCATATAACTAAGATAATAAAAGAAATATATAGACTAAGAAATCTATATAGATGGAGTCCAACTACGAGTTCACAACTATCCACAAAGAGAAAGGGTAATAAATAAAAAAATTACATCATCGTCTAGAAAAAAAAAGTCACATATGACTCAAGAAAAAGTTTAAACTAAATAACTACCTAAACCAACTAAACTGAATAACTGATGGACTAAAAGGTAATCTCTACTGCTAGACTTGCTCCTCAAAATATTATCGATCCTATGAACAAAGAACAGTTCCCGAGTCTGGGGTGCGCAAATCACAGGGGAATCAAAAAACTCCCAACTAGAATATAAAATGAAGGAAATTATGTGCGTGTAAGTGTATGTAGTAGGATCGATATATCATCATTCTAGCGTAGAAAGAACCTCATTCTAAATGGTTTCAAGCTAATGTTTGAGTTAAACTGAAGTATATATTGTTGCTACTAAGTGTTTATATTTTTTATGAAAATAATTTCAATATTTTTAAAATAGAAGAAAATATTGTAACATTTGATATTATAAAAACTAAATATAGCCAATTAAGTAATTAGCAAAAGAGAACTTACATCAGAAAAGCGTGAATAATAAGATGAAGAGGAATGGTAATGACATTGCCAACAATACTACAAATAGAAAACTATAATGTAAAGTTAACCTATTTTGTGGAGAACACTACTGGCTATAAGCATTGAGGTTTCTATATATATATATATATACTTTGTAATTTATTTAAAAGGGTCATATAATCTTATATAATAAAATTGACTCAGTACTGAATAATAATATCGTTATAATAATATCGTTATCAGAGAAAATTCCTCATGAAATAATATGTTCTTTATGATATATAAGCTATACACTCTAAATTCTTGGGTCTTTATAGAGCCAAAAAGTTTAAATACGAGCCTCTAACATGTTGTTCTTACAACAGCAAAATCCACTTAACATCTATGGATATTTTAGATGAGTTATATGTCTTATATACAATATAATTGCTCTAGGCAAATGAGTTATAATAGCATTTTTTATTCACATCGTTTGGGGTACGATTTGATAAGAACCTTGCATTAAAGAAAAAAGAAACTTTTATATTTAGAGCTCAAGGAGAAATATATCATAATCTCCCTACTCTAATTTCACAAGAAAATAATTCTTCATACTTTCAGTTTTACTTCTATGGTACAAAGAATGGCCTATTAAATTGAATGAGAATATTTTATAATATAAATATGAGTGAAACCATAACTAAAAGTTAACGTAAATATGAGTCAAACCATAACTAAAAGTTTAACAGACATATTACAAGTAAATTCATATACAAATTTTTTTTTGTGAATTGAATGATCACCCATCTTTTGAAGACTTCACGATACTAATAAATAGAGATGTTGCACTAGATTAATGTGTTTATAATTCATAAATAGTAGATCACATGGCCATAGTCTGGGTTAAAAGAAATAATGATAATATTTTATTTGAGAGAGATTATTGAGTTGATGATCAATCCCACAAAAAACTTTATTTTCTTTTTTTATTTTTACTCTATTTTTATTAATTTAAATAATCATGATATTCAACCATGTGCACATAATCCCCTCCACTCATTCAAATTGGGGTACACATTCACATGGATTGAGAAGTACATAAAGATATATAACCATTTGAATGAGTGAAGGGGATTATGCCACCTCACTACCAAGCACAACTTTTTGTACTTGGTACCAAGCATACCCAAGTACATGAAGATATACAAGCATTTGAATGAGTGAAGGAGATTATGCCACCTCACTGTTAGCCCTTATGTTTTGATGATGTTCTTACAACCACCATTATCGGTACTAATGGCTTATTGAGTATAAATGTAGTAAATTCATTTGTCAAGCTCGTTAGTGCCATTAATGGAGGATGGATGGAATATATGCTACAACGAAGATATCCAAAGGAGGAGGAGGCCAAGAGATGAAGCAACGTTATTTCAAGAACGACAAATTCGATCAAAAGCTTCATCCGATTCAAGCTATATCAAAGCTCAAGTATATTGTTCTCTATATGAGGATATTAGCTTTCTTTTGTTTTTTTTTTCTCTAGTGCTAGAATGTAGGCAAAGAGTTACTGAGTTTACTTGAAGCTATTGGGAATCACACACACGTTTTTAAACTTGTGCTTTTAAGCGTTTTTTTACAAAATACTATTTTTCACAAGTATGAGTACCTATCTGCAAAATTCTTTTTCCAAGCAGTTTGTTTTTAGTATTAAAAACATTTTACAAAGTTTTAGAATTTTCAGAGGTCAAATAAATATTTTGCAAATATTTCAAGTTGGTCAAAAATCAGTTTTTAGAAAATATCAGAAATCGGTCGACCGGTCCGGTCGACCGATCCGATGACTTTTCTTCAGTATGTTTCCAGAGTGTCGTCGGTCGACCGGTACGGTTGACCGAATTTTCAATCTTTAATCGGTCGACCGTGCCGGTCGACCGATGAGGCTCTGCTTGTTTTTCCAAAGTTTCTTAGCTGCTCGCGGTCGACCGAATATTTCGGTCGGTCAACCGAAGGACTTTTTCGGTCGACCGAAATTCTCTTCGGTCAACCGGATTTTCCCTTTGGTCAGCCGCGACTTTTTTAAACGGTCATTTACATCGAACACTGTGCTTTCACTTGTTAGTGATTGGCACAGTCTGTGATGAGGGTCTGAAGAAGAGATTATTATCTCATTTGGGAAGATTTGTTTTTGTTTTAAAATGATTTAAACTTTCCTATATAAACCCCCCAGACCTCTTCTTCTTCCTTATCCCTAACGTTTGAAAAACCAGAGAGCTTTTTCTGTTTCCTGAGTAAATTTTCAAAACTCTGTTTTTCTCTCTGTTTCAAGTGTGATTCACCTCCCAGCTTCAGTATACCTTCTCTTTGCTATAAGGGCTGTGTAAAGAGAGCTTCTTGCATTTCTTTCTTCTGCTGTGTGAGTGAGATCTGTGGAGATCTACTGTGAGGGAGTGTGATCTGTGAGATCAAACTGTGTAGTGAGAGAGATCTGTGGAGATCGCTGTGTAGACGAAGTTCCGGCTTCCAAACCGGGTGTGTAGTGGATTTCTCCTCGAGAGTGGGGAGCGGGGACGTAGGCCAGAGGGCCGAACCTCGTTAACACATCGCGCGTCAAGGATAACGAACTCCTAACCTTATCTCTCTTACTTTTATCGCATTTCTGTTTGTGGTTTGCTTGTGCTGTTTTTTAATTGCATATTAGAGCCTCTTGACCCTAATCACCCACCTCTAGGGTCCAACATATGTATCATAATGCGCATGAGCCCGCTTATATACACGTTATATTCACTATCTAATTCCCTTTTATAAACTCCATATTTATTCATTTATTTTAAGTGGTTGTGTATTAAATATTATTCACTAACCACAGAGTTATTGTAGAGTAGCTTCCATAAAATTTATAAAAAATAACCGTGACCCAAAACATGTCCAATCAAGTTAGGTGCATCATCTAGTCAATACTATTATAATAATAGTAATAATCATGATAAACATCTCACGACGGGATATCGATGTTGATTGTATAGTCATGCTATGATAACACGTTTATGAATCATATTTCTTGACAGAAGTCATCTTCATACACAATTAACCTATTAAATGTCACTAGGTGATGAAATATACCATTATGTAACCCAATAAGCATCAAGAATCAACAATATCATCATTCATCTTAACAAAAGGAAAATTAATAGTTAGCATAATTGTTTAGTGTCAAATTGGGCTATACAGTTTCAAATTTAACAACATAGAAATCTGCAAAATTGTTTCTAGTGATCAAAAGGCTCAAACGTGTCTGAAATATGATATTGGATCCTAACTAGGTCAAACGGGTCTGTAATTTGAATCATAAATCTAAACGGGTCTGAAATCTGTTATTGGATCCTAACTGGGTCAAACGAGTCTGTAATTTGAATCATAACCCTAAACATGTTTGAAGTTGATAATGGGTCCAAACTAGGTCAAACGTGTATGTAATTTGAACCATAAACTCAAACGGGTCTGAAATCGACTATGGATCCGAACTGGGTCAAGTTCGCTTTCACAATAGACCCAAATATAATTATTTTTTGTAAAAATGAAAGCCTATAGGATTCGAACCCATGACCTAAAACTAATAACCAAGTCACCTAACCACAACTCGAACAACTACGTTGTGAAAATTTGACTGTAGTAAATAATTTAAACCAATTCTCTGTAATAACTATAATCTTTAAAAATTAGAAATCTTTAAAATTACTAATTATTATTATTATTATTATTTTAACAAAACTATACTAATCAAAATAAAATAGTTTTGAAAAATAATGTAATAAAAACTATCTACAAATTAACTGTCATAACTCTAAGAGGAGGATATTAGTAATTGGATAAGGTACCTATGAAAATAAAAGAGTTTAGGTTATGAAATACTTACATAAAGTGTCAAGATATTCCTATAGCATCATAATTAAAAATATATAAAATGTAACTACAATCTACTCCTCATGATTATCTACGAAGAAATACGACTATTTAGATAAGGAGATCATAAAAATAAAAGAGTTAAAGGATAAGAAAATGTTTGCCGAGGAATAATTTGAATTCTAAACTTAAAAATTCCTATTCATTCCCAGTGCTTGAATACCCGATCCTATTATTTTATTTTTCTCAGTTCTCTCTTTTTTCCTCTCTGTTTTTTAAGTTACCATGAAGAAAAGGTAGAGGAGATGAATAAGGATTTAAAGAGATAAGGATATTAGATAGTTAGAGGTTTTCTAGGATGGTGGGTTTATTTGTTAAATGTGGGTTTATGTATTATCTTTGTCACATTCCAAAAAAATTAGTATTATATCCTACCCAACTAAGAAAAAGAAATTTTGTCCTCGAAATTAATCCAAGTACACGAGGAGCTAGACATTACAAGTAATAAAGAGATGTAGAAAGCATAGATGAATATCGTCCTCTCGCTCCCATATTGCCTCACCTGGTCTACGGTGTCCCCAATATACCAATACTAGAGGGATAGTCCTATTCTTAAGGATCTTCTCCTATCTATCCAAAATCTCCATTGGTCTCTCCTTATATGATAGGTTCGTCCTAATTTGAAGCTCTGCGATATTTAGGACATGAGTCTCATCTCGCACATATCTCCGAAGCTGCGATATATGGAATACATCATGCAGTCCCTCCAACGATGGAGATAAAGCTAGCCGTACGCTACCTCTCCTACTCTCTCCAATATCTCGAATGGATCGATGAAACGTGGACTAAGCTTCCCATGGCTGCGAAATCTGATAACTCCTCTGGTCGGAGATATCCTCAAGAAGATATGCTCTCCAACCTGGCATCGTAGAGGTCTCCTCTTGGCATCAGCCTAGCTGTTCTGCCTATCCTGAGCTGACCTAAGATGCTCCCGTATTATCTTTATCTTGTCTACTATCTACACTATCATCTTAGGACCTAGCAGACGCCGCTCTCCCAAGTCATCCTAACAGGTAGGAGATCTACATTTTTTTCCATATAATACCTCATACGGTGTCATCTGGATGCTGGCCTGATAATTGTTATTATAAGAAAACTCCACCAAGTGTAAGTGGTCTTTCCAAGAGCCCTTCAAATCTAGCATGCTTGTCGCAAACATGTCCTCCAGAGTCTATATAGTCCTCTTTGATTGTCCATTTGTCTGAGGGTAGTAAGCTGTGTTGTAACTCAGTCTAGTCCCAAGACACTGCTACAAGCTCCTCCAAAAGTGTGATAAAAATTGTGTGTCTTTATAAAAAACAATGCTAACTGGTACCCCATGCAAATGTACTATCTCCCTCATGTACAGCTCCACCAAACTCTCTGTCATCTCTCTAACTCAAAATGATATGAAGGGAGCCGACTTGGTGAGTCGTTCTACTACTACTAATAGTGTATTATTTCCCTTATGACTCCTAGGAAGAGCTATAACAAAGTTCATTGTAACATGTTTCCACTTTCACTCGGGAATAGGAAGGGGTTATAATAACCCGACTATCCTCCGATGCTTAGCCTTCACCTGCTGACATATTAGGCATTTTGATAAAAACCGGACTAGGCATTTTGATAGAAATCAGACTTTCTCCATCTGGCCATTAGTAATGTTCGCTCAAGTTTCGATACATCCTTGTGCCTCCTAGATGAATAGAGAGCACTGAGCTATGTAGCTCCTCCAGCAGCTCTCTTCTAACATCGCTCTTAGGCACACACAACCTACCACGAAATCGTAAGGATCCATCCTCATGTATCTGTAGATCAGTTCTCTCCCCAGACTCTACTTAAATTTTTAGTACTGAGCATCCTAGAACTGGGTAGCCTTGATCTGGTCCACCAGATGTAAAACCCCGTAAATTTAAAGTATTGTGATATATGATAATAAATATGTTATATAGTTATAAATAACATATTTTGATGTTTGAGTATGTTAGGAATTGATTTGAGATCAATTCGATGTATATATATATATATATATATATATATTATATATATATATATACTATATATATATATATATATATATATATATATATATAATATATAATATATATAATAATATATATATATATATATATATATATATATATATATAATATATATAATATATATATATATATATGAGGAATATGGGTATACTGGTACCAAGCACAAAATTTTGTGCTTGGTAGTGAGGTGGCATATTATACTCCACTCATTCAAATGGGGGACCATATTCACATGGGTTGAATGTGGTCCCCCAATTGAATGAGTGGATGGGAATGAGACACATCACTACCAAACAAAAAATTTGTGTTCGTACACAGTATACCCATTTCTCTCTCTCTCTCTGTATATAATATATATATATATTATATATATATATATATATATATATATATATATAATATATATATATATATATATATATATATATAATATATATATATATATATATATATATATATAATATATATATACGAGTAATGTATATATCAGTATATCAGACTCAGTATAGAGAGGCTAGCAGACTCGATTCGGCAAGTCAGCTAGAACCCACCCTTTCGAGTCGACACCCACCTTTCAAGTCGGCACCACATTGTCATCTCGTTCGGTCGAGCTTCAT
The DNA here is from genome assembly GCF_001876935.1 of Asparagus officinalis. Taxonomy (NCBI): domain Eukaryota; kingdom Viridiplantae; phylum Streptophyta; class Magnoliopsida; order Asparagales; family Asparagaceae; genus Asparagus; species Asparagus officinalis. The sequence continues at coordinate 64,861,590 of NC_033797.1, read as the reverse complement.
GTCGACTCGCACCGTTCTTCGAGTCAACACTCATCTTTCGAGTTGATAACACGTTGTCACCTTGTTCATTCGAGCTTCGTGTCGACTCGCACCTCCCTTCGAGTTGACACTCGTCTCATCTAACCTCGGATGGTCTCGTCTCATCTGTGCTTGTCTCAACCAATCTCATCTCATCTCGTTCGGTCAGACTTCAGGCCGACTAGCCCCGCCCTTTGAGTCGACACCACTATGTCATCTCATTCGGTCAGGCTTCGAGCCGACAGCCCCCGTATTCCGAGTCGACACAGAGGGTGTCGACTGGTCTGGTCAGTCGAGTCGTTGAGTTGACACAAAGGCCGTGTTGTCTAGTCTAGTCGGTCGAGTCGTCGAGTCGACACAGAGGATTTTGTCTAGTCTGGTCGGTCAAGTCGTTGAGTCAACATAGAGGGTGTCGTCTCGTCCATTTGGTCAAGATGTTGACCTATGTCGGACTCCAAGTCGAGTCGACACAAGGGGATTTTAGCTATTTGTACAAGATTGAACGTGGATTTATTTCGTTCTTCAAGCCATCTTCCAGCGACGTGTAAGCTTTGTACACGTGTCATTGTGTTGGAAAAAGTGTGGAATGTGTGTGTATGGACTCTACGTAGAAGAATATCATTTTCCTTGAAAGCTGGGAAGTGTGACCTCTCTTAAAAATATGAGCTTTCGTCTTTTTGTTTTAGGACGCCGCTGGCGCTGTCATGATAGCAGTTTGATGTTTTAACTTGGTTCCCTTTTAACAGAGACTTATTTTTTAGGGGGATCCTTGTCAAGAAAAACCCAACTCATGTTTTACAAAGCCTTTTCCCCTCTCAAACCCCACAGTAGTTTCTAAGTATTCCTGTGATGTTTGTGGAGAGGAAACAGAGGCTAGCGTTTGCAGTGAAGGGGATCTCACACAACCGTTATTTGGGTATTTCAAAATCTTTGAGGCAAGATTACCCTCATCCAAACCTCTCCCTATAATTAGTTGAAATTTTAAGAAGATTCTTCATGCTTAAGTTTAACTGTTATGTTAAAAATTAGTTTATGATGATAAATATTAAATCCTATGCTAGAACTATAATTTTGTTCCCTTAACTGTTGCTTTTAGTTTCATGATCATGATCTTTAGAAATTTGGAATTTATTTCATTTATTAATCATGTTAAATCATGTTAGAGTCCTAGAGGAATAATAAATGGAAAATTTCATGTTAATCAACGATGTTTAATTCCTAGGATTTGTGATTTACCTAAATAAATGTAAACCTGTTAAATGAATTTTACTTTTGTTATTTGTGTAGATCTCATCATGAATAATTAATCACATTGATAATTTATGTGTAAATTCGAAAAAAATGATTAATTATGAAGTTAACTCAAATGAGATAAATCCTAAGAGTTTAATTTTTTTTAATTATTATCCTGCTAAGTGGTAATAAAATTGTTGTATGATTTATAAGGATAAGAATCAAGTTGTTTAAGGTGTTACAAGTTCTTTGATTTAAAAGCCCGAGGAAACAGATTTCCCTCTAGCCCACCGACCAACGCCCTAGGAGCGGTCGACCGGACTGGGCTAGTTTTGTCTTCTTAGGTTTGTTTGTGCTATTTCGAGTTGCGATTGTAGAGTTCGAGCCACACTTTAACACATGTACAGTCATGAACACGTATGAAAAATGTTCTAGCACACATATGAATTTCCCAAATGGGACTATGACAAGTATTGTCCTGATTACTCTCCACTATATATTATTGTTTCCGTACGAGTGTGCGTTGAGGTAGATGAACCTATGTTATTTTTTGCACACGAGTGTGCGCCAAGGTCGATGAACTTATGTTGTTATTTCTGCATGAGTGTGCACTAAGGTCGATGAACCTATGTTGATTTTATCTGCACGAGCGTGTACAGAGGTCAGTGAACCTATATCTTTGTTTTCGCATGATTTTGCGCAGAGGTTAATATACTTATCTTATCTTTTACATGAGGATATGATCTGTTGAGAATTTACGGAGAATGATAATATTGTAAGCCAGCTGTTTTGAGTCCTTGGTGGACGCTAAGTGTGATACAACTCATTATTGAGTTGTCTTTCGACCGAGTTACTCATGATTGCGAGTACACGATATATATACATATACTGATGTTGTTTATGATGCTTTACTTTCCAGTTATATTTCCTTTTATATATAGCTCAGGATTAATATTTAGTTATCTACAATTTGAGACATACGGTATATACATAAGGGTTTCCTTGTTTGGATTATTTCACTCGATGTACCAGTCTAGTGTTGTGGGTCTCTTATTATTGATTTCCTTTAGATTATTTATCTTTAGTTCGGTGTTAATATTTAGTTATCTACCATTTGAGACATACAGTATATATATAAGGGTTTCCTTATTTGGATTATTTCGCTCGACGTACTACGTCTCATATTATAGATTTCTAAGTATTAATACCATTAGATACAAGAAAAATGGTCTAGGTAGACTATGCTTATTAGATAGAGCCTCCACTATATCTAGTAGCCATTTCCCTAGGGGCGGATGGAGGTAATCTTGTTAGCACTCTGACGCTCTTGTTGTTATTCTTTTTATTTTATTTCTCCTTTTAGGAGGCTCAGAGCATCGGAGAGTCGCAGGATGATGAAGTCCTTGCATAGTCATCATCGCAGGGTTTGTTAGTAGGAACTCCATAATAGTTTTATATTTCCATTCAGTCATGTGAGTTTGTATTCGTATTGTTAAGGTAGTTTGCCTTAGAATGATTTTTTTCCAGTCGATTCATTTTGGGATATTTGACATTTGTTTCAGAGACCAGTTATATTTCTGTTTAGATTATTTGAGACATGATTTAATCTATGAGATATATCTTTCTACATCATATCTATTGTATCTATTTCCCATATTTTGCCTATTTTGTACTTACACTTCTATTTGATTCCACTAGAGGATATTATTATGATTGATGAAACGTGTTATTATACAGTGTAGGGGCATGACATGTTTGACATCTCTGGGTTCACCTTGGATTGTAGCCATGTGTGAAAATAGGGGCGTCACGGTTGGTATCAGAGCTCTAGTTCTAGTATCATTAGGGTCATCCTGTGTTGAGTCGTGGAGTTAGAATAGAGTTTCTTAGGATTCATGTATAGAGTCCGCTAGGAATTCCTAGAAGGAGTGAGGATGTTATATACATATATCTCAAAAATTTTAAATTTTTTTATGATTACTTTACTTTGATTGAAAGGTATTCGCATGAATAATTTATGATAACGATTTTGCTAGGTGCTACATATGCTTTTGCATGAGGTCTCATTACTGTGTCTTATATGTTAGACCCTTGAGGGGGGGGGGGCTAATCTAATCCCGATTAAAAGCTAATTAAAATAATATTGATTAATTTGTTCTTGCAAGAATGATATGAGATAGATATGAATAAGAACAATAAGAATATGCACAAATAATATATAATCCAAGCAAAACACAAACACACGATATGTTTACGAGGTTCGGTCACCACGACCTATGTCCCCGCTCCTCACCTCGAGGAGATATCCACTATCACAATCCAGTTTGGAAGCCGGAACTTCTACACACTCGGTTTACAAGTTCACCGAAAACTCTCACACACCAAACACTATGCAATCACACTTTACACACTAAGTGTAGGAACCTAGCCCGTGTCCTCCTCCTCAAGTGCTTGGATGCAACCTCTCCCTAGGTTCGTCAACCGACACCACTCCTATTGGATTCGACCCCGTCTCTCGCCTCACACTTCACTCGGTGTACAAGTGTATTACAAGTGATACTCACAATAAAAGATAAATACAATGATTTGTTCTCAATAACAAATGAGAACATAATGAAGCTCACACTCACTAAATCACACCCCACAACCCACACTATATAGTATGAAAATATTAAGCTCAATATGTGTGTGTGATAACTGTGAATGAAAATAATACAACTCAATAAATATAGCTAATGAAATGAAAATGGAATAGTAAGCTATATAAGAGTTTAGAAAACTTCTCAAACAAGAAGAATAGTAGATGATGATCCCAATAGGATTTGAAAGCCACTTCTTGATGTAGGAAAACTTCTTTTGAAACAAACTGATGAAATCAGCTTAAACAGCTCTTTTAAACACTCTTAATATTTTGTAAACACAAAACTTGGATAGGTAAAAGAGAGCAGCAATGGGGTATTTATACCCTCTCAAATATCAGCCAAAAACTAACTTGAAAAGACTAAAAAGCCCCCAGAGAGCCGTTATGAAAATAGCCGTTAAAAACCAATGATTAAATCGGCAGTCGACCGTCGAAATCTCGCGGTCGACCGCGAGGCACAAAAATCCTGAGTATAGGGTTTTAAGGCTGGCGGTCGACCGCGAAACTCTCTGGAAGGATCACGGTCGACCGCGGGCATAGAAAGGTAAAATGCTGAAAGATAACTTCCGGCGGTCGACCGTGGTGGTCGGCCGCAAACTGATACTTGGCATTGACAGGTTTTTGGGCCAAATTTGAAAATACATTAAAAATATTAAATCAATTCCAAAAATAATAAAACTTTAGGAAAAGTTTCTAAATGATAAACTAAACATGTTAGAAAAGGAATTTTTGGAAAAATAATTTTCGTTTGCAAAAACACACTGTTTTTGAAAAGTGTTTGTAAAACCTGTATTTTACGAATATGAAAATTTTGATATAACTCATAAACACGTAAATATATCTCATGCATGTATTATGTATATATAATAGAGTATGAAAGAGTTGTAAACATGAGATAAAAGATATTGTAACGACGTTTGATGAAAAATCATTTATTTGGTAGAAAACGTCAAAAATCGTGTTAAGTGTACATATATTGAGCTTAAATATAAACATACAATATATGTAAGTAAACTAAACTTATACCTAGGTAATTCCACACATGTGAACTTGAATCTTTAACGCTTGATTGTTGTGTGCTGAAATACCCGTAAAGAGAAACATAAACACAGAACTAGAGAATATATTAGCGATAAATTGTTTGACAAATCATCATCAAAACTATAGGGTCAACAATCTCCCCCTTTTTGATGATGGCAAATAATTTATACATGAATATGAAATATATACTGATAAACCACATATAAACCAATCATGTATACAACATGTATAAACCATACATGAATAAACCAAAACCACATTAGATTTTCTCCCCCTTTGACAACATCAAAAAAGGAAAAAAATAAAAATAGGAGCAACGCTCCCCCTGCATATAAGCACAGATAATAAATCAAGTATATGTCCAAAAACTCCCCCTGACAAATTGCATAAGTGACATCTAAAGAGCATATATAGGAGCTAAACAATAATCATTCATACACAGCCATAAACATTTAGAATCCAAAGAACGCATCATTAGCAACAAACACAATAGATAAACTAACACAATAGATCACAAATCATCACTACATAATTTGTTCCACAAAAGTACAAACCATACACAAATTGTTTCACAAAGACACATTGTTTTCCACACAAACATAGAGTTATTACAACTCAAAATAAAACATAGAATAAAAGCATAAGTGTCAAGTATTGTTTCACCGAGACATAAACATCATCATAAGCACAAAAACCAATAAACTCCAATATAAGTGTCAAGTATTGTTTCACCGAGACATAAACATCATCATAAGCACAAAAACCAATAAACTCCAATAAGCAGCATAATCAATCATCACCATCACCGTCACTATCAGAAGCATGGCCAGAGCCAGATGCAGATCCATCATCAGAGCCTGAACCAGATCCGTCAGCAGAGCCCTCCTCAGAACCAGACTCAGAACTGGAAGAGGGATCCGGAATCCCGAGAGACTGACGCTGATAACTAAGAATGGTCCTAACATCCCTCTGAATAGTTGAGACCTGAGTCTCAAGGTGATCCAAACGGGCACATATATCAGAAGTGGAAGAGGAGGCTCTAGATTGAGAATGGGAAGATGATGGAATAGTGGGATCAGATAAAGAGTCTGACAGTTGCATACGAGAGAGAGAGACTCTATCAAAAAAGTCCTTCTTGGGTTCAACTTTGGGTTCATGTGTGAGATCAACACCGAAGTGTTGAAGGATAAGGGTGATGAAGGAGCCAAAGGGTAGAAATTTGAAATGCTTAGATGCCATGTTTTTGAGAAAAACGTTTGCCCAATCTACTTTTATTTTGGCAAAAATGGCATATACAACATTGATCTTGTCAGGAGCAAAATGATCAAAACTACCAGGTTTAGGAATCAGATTTTGAGCAATAATTCTAGCAATAAGTTTGGCATTGGGATTAAGAGAATTATTGTTCATCGGATAAGTGCAACCGGGTTTAAACAAGAGGTTGTTCACAGCTGGATCATCATGTTCAATAGACATAAGTTCAACATCACCTGTCGGGATTTTAAGAATCCCCGCAAGTTCGTTGGCAGAAAAAGAAATGACAACATTTTTAACAGATGTGCTAATGGTCTGAAGACCATCAGCAGAGGATGACTCAGATAAGTTGGCTTAAACAGATAAACCAGAAAAGGATAATAAGAAACTTTACGTTCCACATCTAACAATCTAGCCAACCCAACATTATGAAGAATCGTATGAGTGTCATACATGGCTAATTGATCAAATTCGATATATCTAGTAGGTAGGATTTTTAACTTACAAAGCTCCCTATATTTCTTAACTAGGGGTTTGAAAAGTAAAAAATCCTAATAATGGGAGGCAGCAGAAGATGATGAGTGGCCAATGTCAGGTCTAGATCTCTTCTTAGGGGGCATGATGACAGAATGATCAACTAGGGTTTGAATGAAATCTGATAGAAATTTAAAACCCTAGAATAGATAGCAAAGCCCTAACAGAGAATGGAAACGAAATAAACAGATGGGAGAGAGATTACCCAAGATTCCCAAAGGAGATCGAAGATGAGATGATCCGCGGTCGAACGAAGGCAAGCTACGGGCGACCGCGAGGAGAAATCTGGATTTTTTGGGAAGAATTATCGAATGGGGAAGAAGAAGGGTCGGATCAAGAGAAGAGAGAAAATCAACGGCCTGGATCTGATATGAAATTAATGAAGTCAACGGTGGTGATGAAATCGGGTGTAGAAAAAAATTGACAATTGAAACCGAAACCCGATAAGAAATAAAATTGAATCTGAAAAATTCTTTTGCGGTCGACCGTCGCGGTCGACCGTCGCGGTCGACCGTGACAATGTCCAGAAACATCGACGGTCGACCGTGGCGGTCGACCTCGAGAAAGAAAAGTGCATAGTTAGTTTTTAAAACTTGGATTTTGAGAGAAATGTAATAAAACTATTTTTTAAAGCATATAAATACATATAAAGTCTTTTAGCTATTAAAAACATGAAAAATATTTTATTTTAACTTAATAAAAACTAAAATTCATCATTTAAACTCAAAACCCAATTATTCAATTAAAAATGAACAAAACAAACAAAAACGAAAAATTTGATATAAAAATCATTTTGGCACCCAAATTATTTTGGTACCACTAAAATTTGGGACATGACCCATATCATTTAAATCCAATGCCCTAGGGTTATGAATCTGTTTGGGTGAATTTTGTGCACCGATATGGTCAAAACAAAAATTGTAAACATGACCCATACGATTGCAATTTGTGCAATGTATAGGTTTGAATGGTTTGCGTTGACTGAAATGGAATGCACGTGGTTCATTTGCAAAAATAGATTTTTCTTTGTAATTATTTTGCAAACGAGAATTTCTTTTCAAATCGAAACAAAACATGGCCAAATGACCAAAACGACCATAATAATCACATTTGTATACATGAGCATGTTTATGATTTATACTATGTGTGTGTACATGTGTATGAGATGAAGAAGCTTGATGGGATGCACAATCATTAATAGGCTTGTCAATTTTTGGTGCATTATGACAAAATTGAGCTAAATGGCCTTTAAGACCGCAAATAGAACATTTGTGAATTTTGTCATACATATGTGCATAGTGAATAGGTTTCTTAGAAGAATTAACATTGAACTTTGCACATAAGTCCATAAGCTTTTTATTATTAGCAATACAAGTGTTTAGTATTGAATCTAAGGTAGATATTCGTTTTCTCATTTGATTCAACTCATCATTGTGCATACAAGCATTGCTACTAGAAGTAGGATAAACAAGATTATTCATTATAGATTTCAACTTATCTACTTCTAACATAGCATCACGTTTTTCATGAAGCAAACTAGCATTTTTAATTTTTAAATTTTCATTGCATTCTTTAAGAATTATATTTTTATTTGCAATAAAATTAAACTTAGTGGCTAGTGTTTCATGAGTGGATTTCATATTAACATACTTACTCTTTACATCAATATAGCAATTGTGTAACTTTTCAAACTCAAGATCAAGTTCATCAAAAGTAATAATATCATCGTTATTGCATACCTCACTAGGGTTATCACCTAGTGGTATTGTACTTAGAGATGAGGCTTCTTTAGAACTCAAAGTGGGATTTTCCAACGCTTGTTGAATGGCCTCCAATTTCCCTTCATGTACTTCAATACATTTTCATAAGGCGTAAGCACTATCAAAATTAGCAAATTTGTTAGAATATGAAGAGTGAAAAGCATTAATCAAATATTCTAACAAAAGCTTGTTCATATTAAACAATATTTTATCATTTTCACACCATTTGGATTTTTCCAAAGTAGGAACAACATAGGCATCCTCAATAATTTCCAATAAATCGAATTGTTTAGATTGAATGAAAAGTTTGAATCTAACACGCCATTGGGCATATGGAAAATATCTAAACGAGGAGCAATATTAATAGCATATCCTAAACTAGATGAGTCATACATATACATAAAGATAAAATGCAAGAAGCAAAATGCAATCAAAATTAGATTAGCACAAATACGATAACTTGGATCTTTAACTCAAGGTGATTAGACCTTAAATCAAAGATCACCAAGCTCTGATACCAATTGTTAGACCCTAGAGGGGGGGGGGGTGGTGATTAGGTCTATATCTAATCTAATCCCGATTAAAGCTAAATTAAAATAATATTTGATATTTGTCTTGCAAGAATGAATATGAGATTAGATATGAATAAGAACAATAAGAATATGTTGTAGGCATCGAAATAATTGCCTATAGGTCTCGCACGAACGGGTTCAGGCGTAAAGAGCGATGATGAACATCACTATCGAGCCATTAGGAGCTCCAATTGACGTCCGATGAAGTGACTGAAGTGAGTCGGCGAGCTACGTGAGCTTACAGATTTCGAACAACAAGACCGGACCCAATCGGGAACAACCGGCACTGTTCACAAAAAGGACAACGCCCCTCGTGCCTGGCAACCACTCTATAGATAATACCAACCACCAGAGTGGATGCGAACTCTTCGTCAAGCATCCAAACAGCACCCGGAAGTCACTCAAATCCATTCGGAGACGAAGAAATCTACGGGGAAAAAAAACTCAAACACCGTCAAACGGAGTCTCGGCCTTGGCCGAGACACCCTAGGGTGTCTCGGCCATGGCCGAGACACCCTTGGGGTGTCTCGGCCATGGCCGAGACACCCCAAGGGTGTCTCGGCCTGGCCGAGACACCAGGGGGTGTCCACGCCCCCTAGTGGTCCCTAGACCCCCCTAGACCCCTCTAAATGCTATAAATAGCCCCCTTGGTGCCTTGATTAGAGGGGGATTTTTGGAGAGCCTTGGCGAAGCCCTGCTGCAGTGAAGAGTGCCCGTGTGCTTCAACAAGAGGAGGAGAGGCCTTGATCAGAGCCTTCATCGCCCGTCAGATCCTTAGTATCGGCCTTAGCGTTGATACTAAGAAGAGCTATTACCTCGCTTTAGCCGAGGTATACGCTTATAGCTTCTAGATCTCACGCGGATCGACGAAGCTCTGCTTCTATATCCCTCCGCGGATAGACGAAGCTCTGTCCGATTTATCCGGATCAGAAAGTTTCTAGATCTCACGCGGATCAACGAAACTCTGTCCGATTTATCCGGACCAGATCTGAGTGCCCCGGTGGTCCACGGATATCAACATCCCCGTCACAGGCAAAAGACCCACGCAAGCAAGAGATGACAAACAGATCTTGCGTTTGTTTGAAAAGAGTTGTATTTCTTTTGTTTTCATTGTGTACCAGTCTTATAAAAAGGCTATCTTTTTATTTCATTGTAACGATTGAAGTTGTAATGAATGCAGCAATGAATACAGCAACTTTTTCCGCAAACAGACTGGCGACCACAGTGGGAGCCAACGGCATCGCTACCGACGCCGTCGTGACGCAGCCGGCATTCAAGATCCGGGTGAATGAAGAACACGAGCTCGATCAACAACAGTTCAAAGAAGGCCTCTCTTCCTCCTCCTCCAGATCCGCCTCTCCAAACGGGTACAGAAAGGTAACCTCTTTCATAAATGTTTGCAGGTCCTTCGGCTCAAAAATCCAAGACCCCGTTGCCGCTTCTGCACTTGCACCACGTGACGTCCCCGCGTCGTCCAACGTGGTCGAGATCGCAGATCCGGACTCCTCTTCCATCGAGGAGATGGCTTCTGAAGATGCTCCAGCATTATCAAAGAGAGCACGACAAAGACGGCATCAACGTCTTGCTCGACAGCTGGCCGAGGCTTTGGAGCCAATGGATGGGATCCGCTATAACGTGGATCTAAAATCCAGGCAACGCCAAGAGCAACAACGGCAAACAACCAGCCCCTCCTCCGAAGCAGAAACAAACAAATGGGTTCATGTCAAAAGAACCCGTTCTACTCTCGAGGAGCGAATCCAGAAGCGCCGCGCCCCGAGCCTTGGTCCAAAAAGCACGAGAAATGCTAAAGGGAGAGGCCGTTAAGAGATCGCCGAGATCCGAACGAGTTTGGATGCCAAAGGCCGAATCAACGCCTAAGGTAATAGCAGGTAATATTGCTCTCCAACCTTCGTCAATTTCAGGTCCCGAACCTTCGGTGAAGCCCCACCACAGCATGGAATTCCCCAAGTCTAGGAATCCTCTGAACAACCGTATCGACGCTCTACCCGAGAATCGAGGAAAAGCGCTTGTCAAGGAAAGCTGGAGATCGCTGAAGGAGCTTCAAGCCAACATCCAGACTGGGGGTCGTACACGATCTCCTAACAAATCGATCTCTGCAACAACCAGCTCGGCGGTGCGTGCAAAGGACCAAGAGCCCGTTAAAGTTTCACCCTCACAAAAGAGTGATTCCAAACGTGCGACTCTTGCAGAGGCCAACAAGGCAATTTTTACTCAGAAGAAAACAAGAGTATAAACTGTTCCTCAATACTCCAAAGAGTACAAGAGTATAAACTGTTCCTCAATACTCCAAAGAGTACAAGAGTATAAACTGTTCCTCAATACTCCAAAGAGTACAAGAGTATAAACTGTTCCTCAATACTCCAAAGAGTACAAGAGTATAAACTGTTCCTCAATACTCCAAAGAGTACAAGAGTATAAACTGTTCCTCAATACTCCAAAGAGTACAAGAGTATAAACTGTTCCTCAATACTCCAAAGAGTACAAGAGTATAAACTGTTCCTCAATACTCCAAAGAGTACAAGAGTATAAACTGTTCCTCAATACTCCAAAGAGTACAAGAGTATAAACTGTTCCTCAATACTCCAAAGAGTACAAGAGTATAAACTGTTCCTCAATACTCCAAAGAGTACAAGAGTATAAACTGTTCCTCAATACTCCAAAGAGTACAAGAGTATAAACTGTTCCTCAATACTCCAAAGAGTACAAGAGTATAAACTGTTCCTCAATACTCCAAAGAGTACAAGAGTATAAACTGTTCCTCAATACTCCAAAGAGTACAAGAGTATAAACTGTTCCTCAATACTCCAAAGAGTACAAGAGTATAAACTGTTCCTCAATACTCCAAAGAGTACAAGAGTATAAACTGTTCCTCAATACTCCAAAGAGTACAAGAGTATAAACTGTTCCTCAATACTCCAAAGAGTACAAGAGTATAAACTGTTCCTCAATACTCCAAAGAGTACAAGAGTATAAACTGTTCCTCAATACTCCAAAGAGTACAAGAGTATAAACTGTTCCTCAATACTCCAAAGAGTACAAGAGTATAAACTGTTCCTCAATACTCCAAAGAGTACAAGAGTATAAACTGTTCCTCAATACTCCAAAGAGTACAAGAGTATAAACTGTTCCTCAATACTCCAAAGAGTACAAGAGTATAAACTGTTCCTCAATACTCCAAAGAGTACAAGAGTATAAACTGTTCCTCAATACTCCAAAGAGTACAAGAGTATAAACTGTTCCTCAATACTCCAAAGAGTACAAGAGTATAAACTGTTCCTCAATACTCCAAAGAGTACAAGAGTATAAACTGTTCCTCAATACTCCAAAGAGTACAAGAGTATAAACTGTTCCTCAATACTCCAAAGAGTACAAGAGTATAAACTGTTCCTCAATACTCCAAAGAGTACAAGAGTATAAACTGTTCCTCAATACTCCAAAGAGTACAAGAGTATAAACTGTTCCTCAATACTCCAAAGAGTACAAGAGTATAAACTGTTCCTCAATACTCCAAAGAGTACAAGAGTATAAACTGTTCCTCAATACTCCAAAGAGTACAAGAGTATAAACTGTTCCTCAATACTCCAAAGAGTACAAGAGTATAAACTGTTCCTCAATACTCCAAAGAGTACAAGAGTATAAACTGTTCCTCAATACTCCAAAGAGTACAAGAGTATAAACTGTTCCTCAATACTCCAAAGAGTACAAGAGTATAAACTGTTCCTCAATACTCCAAAGAGTACAAGAGTATAAACTGTTCCTCAATACTCCAAAGAGTACAAGAGTATAAACTGTTCCTCAATACTCCAAAGAGTACAAGAGTATAAACTGTTCCTCAATACTCCAAAGAGTACAAGAGTATAAACTGTTCCTCAATACTCCAAAGAGTACAAGAGTATAAACTGTTCCTCAATACTCCAAAGAGTACAAGAGTATAAACTGTTCCTCAAGACTCCGAAGAGTATATGAGTATAAACTGTTCCTCAATACTCCAAAGAGTACAAGAGTATAAACTGTTTCTCGATACTCCGATAAGTATAAGAGTATAAACTGCTTCTTGATCCTCCTACCGGTATAAGAGGTTAAACTGCTCCCAGATACTCCGATAAGTATAAGAGTATAAACTGCTTCTCACTCCAAAGAGTATACGAGTATAAACTGTTTCTCATTCCTCCTACCGGTATATGAGGTTAAACTGCTCCCTGATACTCCAATAGGTATATGAGTCTAAACTATTTCCTACCATTGAGGGGAAGTTCCTGGAGGATATTACACTAATATTATTAAGGATAACCCGGCCAGATAACAAAGTCAAACCCAGTTCCAAGAGAGAAACTGGGGGTGGATTATCCAATGCATCGGGAAGTTCCCGAAAGAATACCACATGGGTATTCTTAGGGATAACCCAATCATTGTGGAATTGGTGAACAAGAAATTCACATTCAAACTCTAAAAGTCAGAATGTCCCTTCTTATTCCCTAACTCTTATGAGTTATTTTTGTGAGAAGAGATCCAATCTTCTGGTAGGTTAATCTTTCCTCACCAAACCATCCGCTGATCAAATTAAACGACAGTGGATCCACCAACGTTTCCATTTGCCCATTGTTGGCATTTCTCAGACTTAACGTGCTAGGTCCTAGCATTAAAGCCTCCTCTTGAGTGATAATACGAGTTGGCATTTTCTTTGCTACCCGTATTCCACTTTCTGTGTTTTCTGGTCAAACCTGTAAAAGTTAGGGCCAAAGCCAAAATCCCCTCTCGATTCCTCCAATGAACGAGAGGTCCACCTTCAAATCGAGCGATCAAACCTTCCGACAGTTAGGTCGTCTCAAACTCCTGCTTGGTCAAACATTCATACAGTTAGGGCCACAGCCAAAATCTCCTCTCGATTCCCTCAATGAACGAGAGGTCCACTTCCAAATCGGGTAATCAAACCTTCCGACAGTTAGGGTTATCCGAATCTTTTCGATTCTCGGAGTGGAGATCCCACTCCTAGTTTCACCATTCTGGATTCTGGGGGTGGAGATCCCACCCCAAGTCTCCTTTCCGGCCGAAGATAGAATATAAAATTCTTCCTCTTCAGCACCGGGAGATAGAATATAAAATTCTTCCTCTCCCGTTTCTCAATCTGTCTTTGCTTTTAGAAAAGACACGATTGTCAAATCCGGGCACTCGATGCACGGGGAATTTTATCCCGAAGCCTGAGTAGGGATAAGTCAACGCCTAACACGCGTTGCCGGGTAGTCTATTCCCGTAAGAAAGACGAAGTCTATGTATTCAAAATCATAGCATTAAGTCTAAGGGAAGTAATTCTCTTAGCACAACGTTACATGTGAAACGGGTTTTAATAATTCACATGCTAGCCCGATTCAAACGGTAATCGGTAAAGGCACATCAAACCCGTTGATGGCTGGGGGTTTGCCAAAAATCCCAAAGCCTATGTCTAACACACATGGCCGGTTAGTCTTTGACCGTAAAAAGGACAAAAGACCATATATTCAACATTGTGGCAGGTTGTTATTAATAACACCATAATCCGTGCCTCACACGCGCGGGGAATTTTATCCCGAAGCCTAAGTAGGGATAAGTCAACGTCTAATACACGTTGCCGGGTAGCCTATTCCCGTAACAATGGCGAAGTCTACGTATTCAATATCGTAGCACTAAAAGGGTTAACTCTTTTAGCTTAAAACGTTACATGGGAGCGGACTTAAACAATCCGCATACTAGCCCGACTCAAACGGTAGTCGGTAAAGGCTAATCAAATCCGTTGAAGGCTGGGGATTAGCCAAAAATCCTAAAGTCAACGCCTAACACGCGTTGCCGGGTAGTCTATTCCCGTGAGAAAGACGAAGTCTACGTATTCAATATCGTAGCACTAAAAGGGTTAACTCTTTTAGCTTAAACGTCACATAGGAGCGGACTTAAACAATCCGCATGCTAGCCCGACTCAAACGGTAGTCGGTAAAGGCTAATCAAATCCGTTGAAGGCTGGGGATTAGCCAAAAATCCTAAAGTCAACGCCTAACACGCGTCGCCGGGTAGTCTATTCCCGTGAGAAAGACGAAGTCTACGTATTCAATATCGTAGCACTAAGAGCGTTAACTCTCTTAGCACAACGTCACATGCGGAACGGACTTAAACAATCCGCATGCTAGCCCGACTCAAACGGTAGTCGGTAAAGGCTCATCAAATCCGTTGATGGCTGAGGATTTGCCAAAAATTCTATAACTGCGAGTCATTGATGCATCAACTCCACTAGTTGGTCTCGTGACTTGAGCACCCAACAAATTCAGGATAAAATCCACACATGCAGATGAATCAACTTTAACAGTTGGTCCTGCAGCCCCGACACTTGGGACCGCAATGCTCCAATACCTTAAGAGCTTAAACTGTGTATACTCCAGCAAACGTACGAGTATAAACTGTGTTAATGGCGATTCGAAACCCTAGAGTCAACGCCGGTCACCGCGTAATCCTAGGTCAACGCCAATCAACGCATTGCAACAAAAGTCAACGTTCGACAATTCAAAACCCTAAGGGTCAACGCCGGTCAACACGTAACCCTAGGTCAACGCCAATCAACGCGTTGCAACAAAAGTCAACGTTCGACAATTCGAAACCCTAGGGGTCAACGCCGGTCAACGCGGAACCCTAGGTCAACGCCAGTCAACGTGTTGCAACGCAAGTCAACGTTTGAGGATTCAAAGTCCACACTAATCAACGTTCGACGATTCAAAACCCTAGGGTCAACGCCGGTCAACGCGTAACCCTAGGTCAACGCCGGTCAACGTGTTGCGACAAAAAGTCAACACACGGGGATCCGAAACCCTAAGCCAGCACAATGTGGCGGAGGTAGTTCAAAGTCAACTCAATGACACGAGCCAAACTCAATTCATCAGCTGCAAACTCAAGACTCCGACGACGGCCAAGCGATAAACGCAGCGCCGGAAGGATTTCGGATATTCGTCAAAGCATCGAATAGACCAAAAATCGAAGGAGCTAAGAGTTGAAGCTAACTACAGGTCCTGATGCCGACTGAAGGCTAGACCAATCACATCCAAAGTATTCCAGCCTCTTCTATCAAAGAAACGAGTCAGGAACACTTTGGAGGGGGTATCTGTAGGCATCGAAAATTGCCTATAGGTCTCCACGAACGGTTCAGCGTTAAAGAGCAATGATGAACATCACTATCCGAGCCATAGGAGCCCAATTGACGTCGATGAATGACTGAAGTGAGTCGGCGAGCTACGTGAGCTTACAGGATTTCGGAACAACCAAGACCCGGACCAATCGGGAACCCGGCACTGTTCACAAAAAGGACAACACCCCTCGTGTCTCGACCACTCTACAGATAATCCAACCACCAGAGTGGATCAAACTCTTCGTCAAGCATCCAACGCACCCAGAATCACTCAAATCCGAGTTCGGACGAAGAATCTACGGGGAAAACAACTCAAACCACCTAAACGGAGTCCCGGCATGTCGAAATACCCCGGGGGTGTCTAGGAAAAGCCTAGACACCCCAGGGGTGTCTCGGCCAAGCCGAGACACCCTAGGGTGTCTCGGCCATGGCCGAGACACCAGGGGGGTGTCCGTACCCCCTAGTGGTCCCCTAGACCCCCTAGTGGTCCCCTAGACCCCCTTACCTACTCCCTACACCTATAAATAGCCCCCTTAGGGCCTTTGTTTGAGAGGGGGATTTGGATATCAACATCCCCGTCACAGGCAAAAGACCCACGCAAGCAAGAGATGATGAACAGATCTTGCGTTTGTTTGAAAAGAGTTGTATTTCTTTTGTTTTCATTGTGTAAAGGTCTTATAAAAAGGCTATCTTTTTGTTTCATTGTAACGATCGAAGTTGTAATGAATGCAGCAATGAATACAGCAACTTTTTCCGCAAACAATATGCACAAATAATATATAAGCCAAGCAAATCACAAACACACGATATGTTTACGAGATTCGGTCACCACGACCTACGTCCCCGCTCCTCACCTCGAGAAGATATCCACTATCACAATCCGGTTTGGAAGCCGGAACTTCTACACACTCGGTTTACAAGTTCACCGAAAACTCTCACACACCAAACACTATGCAATCACACTTTACACACTAAGTGTAGGAACCTAGCCCGTGTCCTCCTCCTCAAGTACTCGGATGTAACCTCTCCCTAGGTTCGTCAACCGACACCATTCCTATTGGATTCGACCCCGTCTCTCGCCTCACACTTCACTCGGTGTACAAGTGTATTACAAGTGATACTCACAATAAAAGATAAATACATTGATTTGTTCTCAATAACAAATGAGAACACAATAAAGCTCACACTCACTAAATCACACCCCACAACCCACACTATATAGTATGAAAATATTAAGCTCAATATGTGTGTGTGATAACTGTGAATGAAAATAATACAACTCAATAAATATAGCTAATGAAATGAAAATGGAATAGTAAGCTATATAAGAGTTTAGAAAACCTCTCAAACAAGAAGAACAGAGATGATGATCCTAATAGGATTTGAAAGTCACTTCTTGTTGTAGAAAAACTTCTTTTGAAACAGACTGATGAAATCAGCTTAAATAGCTCTTTTAAACACTCTTAATATTTTGTTAAACACAAAACTTGGATAGGTAAAAGCGAGCAGCAATGGTGTATTTATACCCTCTCAAATATCAGCCAAAAACTAACTTGAAAAGACCAAAAAGCCCCCAGAGAGCCGTTGTGAAAATAGCCGTTAAAAACCAATGATTAAATCGGCGGTCGACCGTGGAAATCTCGCGATCGATCGCGAGGCACAAAAATCCTGAGTATAGGGTTTTAAGGCTGGCGGTCGACCGCAAAACTCTCTGGAAGGATCACGGTCGACCGTCACGGTCGATCGCGGGCATAGAAAGGTCAAATGCTGAAAGATAACTTCCGGCGGACCGCGTACTTGGCATTGACAAGTTTTTGGGCCAAATTTGAAAATGCATTAAAAATAATAAATCAATTCCAAAAATAATAAAACTTTGGGGAAAGTTTCTAAATGATAAAATGAACATGTTAGAAAAGGAATTTTTGAAAAAATAATTTTTGTTTGCAAAAACACACTGTTTTTGAAAAGTGTTCATAAAACCTATATTTTACGAATATGAAAATTTTGATATAACTCATAAACACGTAAATATATCTCATGCATGTATTATGTATATATAATAGAGTATGAAAGAGTTGTAAACATGAGATAAAAGATATTGTAACGACGTTTGATGAAAAATCATTTATTTGGTAGAAAACGTCAAAAATCGTGTTAAGTGTACATATATTGAGCTTAAATATAAACATACAATATATGTAAGTAAACTAAACTTATACCTAGGTAATTCCACACATGTGAACTTGAATCTTTAACGCTTGATTGTTGTGTGCAAAAATACCTGTAAAGAGAAACATAAACACAGAACTAGAGAATATATTAGCGATAAATTGTTTGACAAATCATCATCAAAACTATAGGGTCAACATTATACACTCTTTTCCTGAACTCATAGATGCCAGGACAAGGACGCGGTCGTGGTAGGCCTCTTACCCGAAGATCTAGGAAGCAGAGCCAGAGCCGCATCAGGCTTTACTCGCACAACAGTAGGCCCCACTCGAACCAAAATAAGTCCCACCAGAGCCGTAACAGGCTCCGCAGTATCTTGTAGACCTCATGACACCTATAATGGCCATGTTAGCATCACTCAAGGAACAAATGACGAGTCATGTTCAGCCAGTTACACCGCCACCAGTGATTCTAGTCATTCCCATCTCAGAGGAGACCCTAGAAGTTACACCAGGGGTTACACCACCACCAATTTTTGGGCAAGCAGCAGAGCAGGAGGCTTGGCTCCGTTTAGTGGAACGGTATCAGAAGATGAGAGCACCTGAGTTCTAGGGGTCATTAGATTCACTTGCAGCTCACAAGTGGAAGGAAGATGTGAATAACATACTAGACTTACTTGGTATAGATTCAGTGCAAAGGCAGAGGCTAGCTGCTTACAGCCTTAAAGGTTATGTTGGAGGAAGGTATCAGCTTCAGTTCACCCTAGAGCATCAGATGACCCTCACTTAGGAGAATTTCATATATTTCTTTGATGAGCAGTACATCTTTACCGCGACACGAGCCGGGAAAGAGCTAGAGCTAACCAGATTGGAGTAGGGGGATATGACCGTAGCTGACTATGAGAGCCGATTCATGAGTTTACTTCGCTTTACGAGCATGTGGCAAACCGAAGAGCGCCAGACGCAAATGTTTCTTACAGGGCTTCATTCAAGCCTTCATCATTACCTAGTATCCAGGAGATTCTGCTCAGTTCGAGAAGTAGCTGATGTACCCACTTTGCAGGAGACAGAAACTGTGATGTTCTAGAAGACCAGAGAGAGTAGCTCTAAATCAGGGCAACAGAATAACAAGGGCAAGGGTAAGAGACCTTTTATCTAACTTGGAGGACCCCAACAGCGGGGAAAGAATTTTCAGCATCAGCAGTAGGGTCAATACAAGAAGGGACCACATCAGGGTCAGAGAACGCAACAATAGCGTAGGTTTTAGGGGACATGTCACAACTGTCAGAAGTTTGGACACAAAGCTTCAGAGTGCTGCAGTGCACCAAGAGGAGGCCAGCAGCAGGGTCAAGGACACGGTCAGTAGCAAAACCATGGTCAGGGCCTACAGCAGCAACAGGGCCGCGATTACAGTCAGCAACAGTGGAGGATTGAGGCACCACTACCATTCTGAGGATTAAGGGGCCAACAGGCCAAATTCGTGCCATCCAGGAGATTTCTAAGGGACAGATAGTTCCGTATGTTCTACCATCAGTAGTTCAGCAGTCACCAGCCACCGACAGAGTTTATGCCATTGTACCACACGACCATGGCACGAGTGGGACCATAGTGGAAGGTACTTTCTTAGTGAATTTGTTTCCAGCTCGGATCTTGTTCGATTTAGGAGCTTCACATTCTTTTATCTCTCATACCTTCATGGGCAGGCTTCAGCTAGTTGCACATCTCTTAGAAGTTCTGTTATCCATCTCTACTCCTTTAGGGGAGGTATCCCTATTGGAGAGTATCTGTAGGAGATGTGTCATCAGTATAGATGAGTCCGAGTTTATCATTGATCTGATTGTTTTACGGATGTCGGAGTTCAATGTCATTCTTAGTATGGATTGGCTATCATCCTATCATGTCAATATCGACTATTTTGCCAAAATAGTTAGCTTGCGAGCATCTGATGGGTCTAAACTGATCATAACGACCTCAGAGGGAAACCAGTTTGCGGAGTTATTTCCGGCGTACATCAAGGAGGTAATGCTGAGGGAACAGAGTGGTGATTTGTGTGAGACTAGAATTGACTCAGATTATCAGGATGTTTTTCAGGACATACTTGGGTTACCTTCTGTGAGAGAGGTTGAGTTCTGCACGAGTTGTAGCCGGGCACAACACCGATATCCCGAGCACGCTATCGTATGGTACCTGCTGAGATGGGAGAGCTACAAACCTAATTGGATGAGTTATTATCTCAGGACTTTATTCGTCAGAGTCATTCTCCGTGGGGAGCACCGATCCTTTTTGTGAAGAAGAAGGACGGTAGTATGTGATTATGTATCGATTATCATGAGTTGAACATGGTCACCATCCAAAACAGGTACCCATTACCGAGGATTAATGACTTATTCGACTAGCTATAGAGAGCGTAATATTTCTTGAAGATTGATCTTCATTCTAGTAATCATCAGTTGTGAGTTTGGGAGATAGATATTCCCAAGACCGCCTTTCAGACTCAATATGTGTCTTTCGAGTTCCTTGTCATGCCATTAACGTACTTTATGGTAGTGGGGGTCGGTTACAAAGCTACCTGGCATTGTCTCCTTTGGTCGAGATAGTAAATACTGTCTCGTAAACAGGAGACAGTGGCCAAGGGGCTGTTTACATTCTTTTCGGCGGTTATGGTCTCCTACCCCTATATATACTCTCCTACACACTTGTTTAGGGTATGAAGCTGACATTTGGTAAACTTTGAGAGAAAGAGAGAATTCTTTATCCACTCCCGAGCATTCTCAAGAGTCTTTTGGTATTTCCTTGAGTTCGAGCTTAGACTTGATATTGAGAAGAGTACTTGTCTTACCTTGCTAAGACACTTACTTTAGTTCTTGTTTTCCTACAGAAATATTAACATTAAGCCTTCTTCGTATCCGACTTGAAAACATTGCTCGGTGGTCCACGGATAACGCATCCCTGACACAGACAAATAATCCTACACAAGCAGAGGCTACTATGTAGGAGTTTCTACACTTGTTACTAGGGAACAAAATTTGGTTTTTTTTGTAAATAAAAGAGTTACACGTGTAAACCTTAAACTTTTGTTTCTTTTAAATGATTTAATGGAAGCAGCAAAGAAAATTGTTCTCGAGGCTGTTCGCGGTGAAAATTACCTTCATTGAATTCATTGTTATCTCAAGTAATTGCTTTTTGGTTACAAAAGATCCGGTCTTTTTTTAGATCCGGTTATAATGAAATCAAAGAAAAAGAAAAAGATTACAACTTTCCTTTCGAACGAATCACGAGCTCCTGTTTTGCGGTCGCTCGCTTGTGTGGGTTCTTTGCCGATGCCGGGGTTAATCCGTGGACCACCGCGCGATCTAGATCTGGTCGGATCTATACGATTTGACGGGTATTATTTCGCGAAGGAAATAATAGCCGGGGGGGATTAATTCACCAAGGAAATAATCGCCCTTAGTTCTCGGGATCAAAGGCCAAGCTTTGATCCGGAGTATGATCTCGTGTAGATCTCAGATCTGATCTCTCTCTCTCTCGAACTCCTGCCTTTTTTTGACGTGTGGTGGCGGCTCGGCCACCGAGCCACCTATAGGTGGCTCGGCCTTGGCCGAGCCCCCCTTAGGCATGGTTTTCCGTCGTTTTCCATTTTTGGTTCAGTCCGTGATCCGGTTCTGTGGTTGATTTATCCAGACTTGAATCGTTGACCTGATTTGGCAGTAAATCCGATTCCTGATTTGGTAGTAAATCCACTTCTGAATTCGAGTCCGAAACTGATCTTGATTCGATCGTGATTCGTCCGAGTTGGATGGATGACTCGTTGACTCTTCAACCCGTTAGCTTGATTCTACACACGAGTGGATCTATTCCGTTGTTTGCGTGCGATTCGTTAACCTCGTCGCCTCGTTGGTTCGTCAGTTTGTGCTGAGCTGTGCTAAGGGATCTATAAGCAATTTTATACGCCTACAGATACCCCCTCCAAAGTATTTCAGCCTCGTTCTTTTATAGAAGAGTCTGGAATACTTTGGATATGATTGTCCCATCCTTCGGGATATTTGGAGTGGCTTTTTTTTGATTCCTTCAATCCTTCAGGCTATTCGGTGCTTTGTCGAATGTCTGTAAGGTTTTCGGTGCTGCATTTATTGTCTGACCGTTGTCGGAATTTCGAATTTGAAGTCGATTCCTGATTTTATGATCTTTAGCTCATGTTTGTTGGTTCAACATAGAACTGACTCTCGAATGTTGATGTTGAGTCTTTATTTGCGACGCGTTGTCCGGCGTAGTGTTATTGAGTTATCCTTAAGAATATTTAGAAAAATATTCTCCAGGAACTTCTCAACCAAAAATAGGGAACAATTTATACTCATATACCTTATTGGAGTAATTCCTATGCCCGAATGAGCTGAACTGGCCTGATAATGAGCTGAACCGGCTTGATAATAAGCGAAAAAGGTAGTAATTCGGCTCAAAAAATCTTCTGACCCTTCCGAATATTTGGGAGAGGCAAGCATAAACAAAGGATTGAACCCTCGGTCGATTTGAAGTTGTTTCGATGCTCGATTCAGCTTCAATTTGAATTCTGGTTCAAATCTGGTTCAAACTAGTTCAACCTGGTTCAGGTGGCTCAACCTGGTTCAAGGCTGGTTCAGGACTGGTTCAAGACTGGTTCAGACTGGTTCATCCTGGTCTGGTCTGGTTCAGCCTGGTTCGGCCTGGTTCAGCCTGGTTTAGCCTCTTTTGGACTGATTTGGACTGGTCTGGTCTGGTTCAACCTGATCCGATCTGGTTCAATGTTGGTTCACCCTATAAAAAAGGGGTTCTTTTCTTTTTATTTCCCTCCTTCTAGGGCCGGCCCCCTTCTCCTCTTCTTTTTGGATTTTCTCTTCCCTCGAGCATCCGTTCTCCCTCAAAACTTCATAGTTGCATTAGATCTAGTCTTCCTTTGGATCTTTGACTGAAGAATCCCTCAAAAATCTTTATATAGAAATTCCTCTCAGGCCCCTCGAGCACGTGGTCTGCTCTTTCAAGATCTGATCTTTATTGGATCCACGAGCTTTTCCTCAGGTAAATCCTCAACCATTTTAGCATATTTTATGCTTAATTCAATTTATGAATTTGTGGGGTTGCATGCGAGGGTTAGGATTAAGATTTTGCGCCTCGAGCTCACCTTTCAGGGAGGGGAGAATTGCAAAAAAGAGGAACTTTTTCCTGGATCTGATCCCTTAATTTATTTTGCAGGTCTCTATGTCTCGTATTGCGAGAGGTCAATCCTCTACCGCGTCGGCTGATGGCGTGCCTCCCTCTTATGCTGGTGAGCTATTTTTGGAAATTTACAAATTAGTCCATTTTTTCTTGGAAATTTACAAATTGGTCCTTTTTATCCCCATTTTGTTCTCCCTGGTGAGGCAATCGGGAAGAGCCTTGATTCTCCTTGGTGGGGATCGACGCTTTAAAGATGGGTTTTGCTTGGTCAAAAACCATATCTCAAAATAAAAAAAGGGGGCATTTTGACGCTGCATTGTGCTTTATAAGGCAGGGATATGTTTTTTGATATATCCTACCTTATAAGTGCATAATGTGGCCAAATCGTCTCACCCTTTATAAGGCAGTGACTCTATCTTACCCGTTCGTAGGATGAGTTCAACTTCCTTTTATAATTGAGACTGACAAATGTTTAACTGTTCATTTCCAGTGGGCTATCCTTCTGGAGCGTTCTCATCTCACGCAGTGTACGGGCGTTGTGGCGAGTATTATTCGACTTCCGACGATTTTTCTCCTATTCCAGTTACTCCCCAGTTCGCTTCGGGCACGTCGATAGAGGTTGCCCAAGTGGTGAAGGAAGGTGGACATCGAGCTCTTCGACAGTTGATTACAGATGCGCCTTTCGTGAAGGATGCCAGTTCTATTCAGCCTCTTAGGAAGACTGACTTTTTATTTGGCGACTCTGCCAGAGATCCGGACGCAGTGTTTATTGACGCCGAGCAGTGGCTTCATAAAAGTGGCGGTGGTTTCATATATTTGCCGAAGATTCCTCGGCATCGTTCGTTGACTGAGCTCAGGCGTCAGGCTGTGACCCGGGAGATGTCGTGGCGCTTGACAGAAGAGCATGAGAGCATTCACTGTGGCTACATCACTCATCAGGCAGCTCCTGGTTCGAGCAGAAGTCATATCACTGGACTGCATCCTGGAGTATTGGGGTTGGATGCACCTCCGTGTAACGAGCTTCTTGCCTCTGCTTCTATATTGAAGAATCGCCTCGCTGCCTTAGGACGGGAGATGCCTGCGACGCGTCACAGATTTTATGGTTGGGTCCATTCTTTGGACAAGCTTTGGTGGACTCGCATGACGAAGTATGTCTTAAGCCGATGGAGCGAGGAGTTGCACGCTTGTGGTCTATATGCAGCCGTTCGTGCCACCATGTATGGTTTGCCTGTCAGCGCGAAGCATTTCTTCGCTTTGTGTGAGCTTTATACTCCAGATTCGAATACTTTTCTGACCCGGCAAGGGGAGTTGGGCTTGGCCCTCCATGAGATGCACAGGATTTCTGGTTTGCCCATGGGACAGATGCTGTATCAGGAATACTTTCCCTCCAACCATGAATTAAGTCAGCTGAAGGATCGCATGCCCGACCGCTACGAGACTTTATGGGACCTCACATGTCACTATCATATTGCTTTGGCGCAGTCTGAGCCTTTAGCGAAGAGGACTAAATCCCATGTGAGCCAGAAGCAGTTTGCGTCTTATTTGTTCAGAAATCTAGAGAACAATTCTGGCGAGGCTATTTGGGAGTTGGCACCACTCACTCCTTCAGGGGTTAATAGTCTACTGAAGAAGATTGACGCCCATTCCTATACCATTAGCAGTCCTGAGGGTGGCTTTCCTGCAGGGACCAAGTTTAAATCATTCTTGTGGCATGCGACTGCGCCGATTCGACCGATGACCCTTCTCGCCGGTTACCTCGCTATCTGGTTAAAGAAATGCGTGGTCTCATATCAGTCTCGTGATATCTTGCCATTGGAAGTGCTCTACCCAGCGGTTCAACTTGCCTACAAAAAGGAACGTTCAGCTTGCCTACAAAAAGGAACTTTCGCTTCTTCCGATGATGGTGGCTAACATTTATCGAGGGCTTCGACAGATTTCTAGTGCTTTTACACGGAAGGAAAGTGACTCGCCGGCTCAGATTCCTACTATTAAGGTGGAGCTTCCGTACACTTATTTGATGGCTTGGTTCGTCCTTCATCGTTCTGATATGATGTCGGTACTGAACGCCACAGACCCCTCCGTCCCCCTACTACAGTTGCTTGAGAATGGTAAGTGGGAGGGGCGAGGATTCCCTGACATCCGACAGCAGCTACATGTCCACAAGTGTTGGGCGTTTTCTACTTGCTTTTCGCAGTTCTCCGGCCGATACGGCGAGTGTCTGATTGATGAGGAGATGCCGAGGGAGTATCGAACTCATTTAGACATCGGCTGCTTTAACTGGCTTGTGAACATTAGGCCGGGTTATCTGACTTTCCGGGTGGGGAATCAGTGTTTCATAGAGCCATACCTACCCTGCCGGTTCGCTCGCCAGTTTGGCTATGATCAGCTTTATGTCGGGAATCCACGTCAGCAGCTTCGGACCCACGGCGGTTTGGTGGACGGTCTTCGTGCATGGTTGTGGACCGTGACGGGCTGTACTGGTGCTAAGTTCAGTCTCCCGAGTGCTGAGCGGCAGTTGAACCTCACATTCTTAAGCTGCAAGTGGTTGTTAGCAGCTAATAAAACTGTCCCCGTGAAGCCGATTGCAGAGCTAGAGGCTGAGGAGGCTTCTCAGGCTGATTCTCGTATGATTTGGGAAAATGCTCGGTCACAAAGGACACGGAACAAAACTCGTCGGATTGACGAAGAGGGAAAGAAGACCTTTCATTCTGCTGATGAGGCTTCAGGCGGAGATCTTGAAGATTACGAGGACTGTTCTGAACGAGGTCAGTTACTTATTTTTTTTTTCTTCTATCTTCCAGAATTATTAAACCTGACAATGGTTTGATGTTTCAGGGACCACAGCTGACCAAGATGAAGAGTTCCGTCCTTCTTCCCAGGCGAGACCTTCGATTGTTGTCCCTGCTGCTAGGCGGAAGAGATTAGCCTGCAAGCCGCGTGCAGTTTCGCACGCATCTGATATGGATTTGGCCGGTGACGATCCTGCTAGTGACGGAGGTAACATCTACCCTATAGACCAACCTCTTGATCATTCAGAACTTCGACTCATGCTTTTCCATCTCTATACAGGAGAGCGTGGGGAGAGAGAGATGAGTCCTGATCCTGCTTTTCATGATTTTGCATCTTCTGGTGAGCCAGACTCACTGCACCAGGTAGAAAGGCCTGCAGAAGCTGCTGACATTAGGGAGACTGTCAATGTAGGACCCGGTTCGATGAATCCATGTACATTTACCATTAACAATATATCTTTTAGATAGCACACAAAGGAGTCGAATGATTCAGAATTTGTGCATTCCCTGATTGTCTCTGTGCTTCTCGCTCTTTTAGATAATTTGCAGGAGGCAAACGTGGATCTTGGGAATAGAGAGGCTGACGCACCTATAAGAGGTAACTCATTTCTATTGGTTGTAGTCTCTTTATTCTTCTTTCGTACTTATATTCTCTTGTGTCAGATTTCTCGACTGATGATTTTGACGAGGAAGGCTTGCTTGTGGACACTCCTATGCTCCACTTTATGTATGGCTCTCCTCAGATTGATGACCAGTTGCTTGGAGATGTATTTCCTGAGTCTACGCTCCCTAAGAACCCCGAGGATGGTTTTTCTGAAGGTACGTAGCTCTTCTTAAGTTAATTATAGGACTAGCCAATTTTTGACTAATGCAACTATGATGCATCTGAGAATTCTATTTTGTATTTGACAGGAGCTTTTGTCAAGACTGATCCTGTTGAGCCGGCTATGAGACCAACCACACCAGTTGATACACCCCCAGCCATTACACCTCCACTACCCCCAGTGAGTCAAGGGGAAGAAGGTATAAATTGAGCTACTGAGAAATGTTATTTATTTCTTCATCAAGGCTTTTGACGGATTTCTCCTTTTTGTGTAGGGCTTTCTTCTCGGCTTCACGTCCTTGTGAAGGAGTTATTATCAGATAGCGACCCAGAGAAGATTGTCATCTGCATAGAAATCTGCTCCTTCTTCTCCTTTGTGAATGCTATGATTGGCAAACTCTTCCACGGCGGACTTTCCCTTTACCAGTTTAAGCCATTCCTTGAGCCTAAGATAAATTCAATAAAGGATGCAGGATACCCGGATCTGGTGAAGGCTATAGTTGATGATCTTGACTGCCTAGAGCATGAGCTTCAGACGTTTCGCGAGCTCCGGGATGCAGGTGCCTCTTCATTCATTGCTGTCGAGTTGGATACTCACTTACAGACATGGCGCGATACTAGGTTTCTTGCTGAGCTCGAGATTCAGGTGCAGCGGGACCGGGTAGATCGAGTTGAGGCTAACCTTGCTATTAGATCATCCTCACTCGATGAGCTTGATTCTTCCATTGCTTCTTGTGAGACTCAGATAGACCAGCTCCGAAGAGAACTCCGTGAGAAAGAGGAGACTTTGAGTATTCTTCAGATGACGAAGATACAGGATCAGCAGGCGCACACTGCTTTATCTGATGAGCTGAAGTCCTTGAAACAGAAGTTGGTTGAGACAGAGGAGATTGCTGCGAAGACTTTAGCCACCACCGAGGAGTCCATCAGAGTTGAAACGGATTTGATTAGCCTTTATCGACTACCGTTTGAGTCGGGCTAGCATGCGGATTGTCTAAATCCGTTCCGCATGTAACGTTGTGCTAAGAGAGTGAATTCTCTGAGACTTTGTGCTATGATATTGAATACATAGGCTTTACCATTTGTTACGGGAATAGGCTACCCGGCGACACGTGTTAGGTGCTGACTTTTGGATTTTTGGCTAACCCCCAGCCTTCAACGGATTTGATAAGCCTTTACCGACTACCGTTCGAATCGGGCTAGCATGCGAATTGTCTAAATCCGTTCCGCATGTAACGTTGTGCTAAAGGAATGAACTCCCTTAGACTTGATGCTACGACTTCGAATACGTAGACTTCGCTATTGTTACGGGAATAGGCTACCCAACAACGTGTTTTAGACGCTGACTTATCCCTACTTAGGCTTCGGGATAAAATACCCCAGAATCAAACTCTGGTGCCTTTTTCTTCGGAGAAAGACTAAACCAGCGACGCGTGTTAGGCGTCGGCATATCCTTTCTTAGGATTCAGGATGAAATTCCCCATGCGTGTAAGGCATGGATTCTGGTGTTATTAATAACAACCTGCCACAATGTTGAATATGTGGATGGGTGTTCTTTTTAACGGTTAAGAACTAACCGGCAGCGCGGGTTAGGCGCAGACTCATCCCTGCTTAGGTTTCAGGATAGGATACCCCAGAATCAAACTCTGGTGTCTTTTTTCTACGGAGAAAGACTAAACCGGCAGCGCGTGTTAGGCGTAGACTTATCCCTGCTTAGGATTCGGGATAAACTTCCTAGGATGAATCCTAGATTGATAAATTTTGGAAAAGATCAGTGCAGGAAAGGAAGAATTTTATATTCTATTTCCCGGTCTTCTTTTAGAGTGAAAGGCGAACCCGAATACAAGGAAGGAAGAATTTTATATTCTATTCCTTGATTCTGGAAAGGAAGAATTTTATATTCTATTTCCAGTGCAAAAGAAACTAGAAGTGGGATCTCCACTCTGAGAATCTGGAAAATCTAGATAAACTTACCTTTTATAAGATGGGTTATCTGATCGAAAGATGAGTTTTTCGTTTATCGAAATGAAATTTCAACTTCGGTTATAACCATGAGAAGGCTTAACCAAAGAGAAAAAGATGGAGTTCTTTCGTTTATCGAAAGGGAGCTCCGAACTGAAAGTAGACCTCTTGTTCATGGAAAGAGTCAAGAGGGCCAGAAAGATATTTTAGTGGACTCACTGTCAATTAAAATTGATCTGTGAGGGATTTTGGTGGTGAAAAATGATTTTGGGTTATCCTCTAGAATATTAAGTGCAATATTCTTCAAGGAACTTCCCAGTAAATGGGTTATCCTGAATGTACTAGGGATAGTACTTTTTCAGGAACTTCCCATTTATTGGTATTAATTGCCTGTCGCCCTCTTGAGTAATTAGGCGATATGCGCCGTTTGAGTAGACTGTGTCTATCACAAACGGTCCTTCCCACTTGGGTTCGAATTTACCTTTCTTCTTGGAGTTGAGGATTATCGGTCGGCGAGCAGCGAGGACCAGATTTCCTTCCTTGAAGCTTCTCTGTCGGACTCTTTTGTTAAAAGCCCTAGACATTCTAGCTTGATAAAACTCGATGTGTTGTTGAGCTTCCAAGTGCTTTTCATCTAATCTTTCGAGTTCTTCGAGACGTTTCTGGTGTTGTTCTTCCGTTGTCATCTCGGTTGTGAGGGCGATCCGAAGGGATGGGATTTGAATCTCCAAAGGTAGCACAGCTTCACATCCGTATACCAACGAATATGGGGTAGCTCCTGTAGGTGTGCGTATAGTGGTGCGATAAGCCCAGAGTGCTTCACCGAGTTTATCATCCCAATCTCGTTTATTGGTCTTCACGAGCTTGGACAGGATCTTAATGATCGTCTTGTTAAACGCCTCAGCTAATCCATTTGCAGCGGGATAATAAGCTGTTGACGAAACATCTTGAATCTTGAACCTGATGAAGGCGTTGCTTATGAACTGTGGACCGTTGTCATGAATGATCCGTCTTGGCACGCCGTGTCGGTATATGACATGATGCTTGATGAAATTGATGACGTTGTTCGTCTTCACTTCTCTAAGCGGAATCGCTTCAGCCCACTTTGAAAAGTAATCTGTGATTGCGAGGATGAATCGATCACCTTTGACTGAAGGGGGAAAAATAGGACCGACGATGTCCATGCCCCATGTTTCGAACGGCCAAGACGTGGTTGACGTGTGCAACTGCCTTGGTGGTTGGTGCATGTAATTCGCATGTATTTGACATGCATGACACTCTCGAGCGTATTCGATTGCGTCACGAACCATTGTTGGCCAAAAATATCCCATTCTCCTGATGCGATCATACAATTTGGGACCGGGCTGATGCGCACCACATTCTCCTTCATGTGCTTCCTTAAGAACTTCTTCTGCTTCTTTGTTCGAAAGGCACCGGAGTAACAAGCCATCGTACCCTCGACGGTACAACGTGTGGGTCTCGGTATTATAGAAGAATCTTGGCGCTCTTCGGCGGACTGATTCCCTTTCTTTTACATTCTCTGGCAAAATACCATATTGGACATAGTCAATGATAGGAAAACGCCAATCTCGAGACTCAGACCCAATTTGAGTTGAATTCACCTCCTTGGCGTTTATGTTTCCATCGTCTTCCTCTTCAATATCCATATCGTATATGGGTATGCAGAGCTGATGCGTCCTCACTGTGACTAACAGCTTAGTTTCAGGAGGCTGCGCAAGTGATACCGCTAGTGCTGCCAGTGCATCCGCATAAGCGTTCTGGAGACGAGGGATATATTCAATAAAGAATTCCTTAAAAGATTTTGCCATTTTGATGGCTTCCTGGTGGTACGGGATCAGGTCTT
Source organism: Asparagus officinalis (assembly GCF_001876935.1). Taxonomy (NCBI): domain Eukaryota; kingdom Viridiplantae; phylum Streptophyta; class Magnoliopsida; order Asparagales; family Asparagaceae; genus Asparagus; species Asparagus officinalis. Next base: position 64,830,579 of record NC_033797.1, on the reverse strand, counting down.
GGTTCCTGACTTTATACTCTCCACGGACTTGGTTGACTATCAATTGAGAATCCCCAAAAGCTTCGAGATATTCGACCCCCAGCTCCTTGGCGAAACTGAGTCCAATGAGAAGCGCGTTGTACTCGGCTACGTTATTGGAGCACGGACTAGTCAGTGAATAAGCTCGAGGCATCACATGCTTCCCCGGAGAGATTAAGACAACCCCAACCCCGGAGGAAACTGTAGAACCTCCCGGGGTTATTACCCTATTAACTGCCCTCGAAGCACCATCAAAATATAATTGCCATACTTGTTGGTGTGACGTAGTGTTAACCTTGTGGGTTTCGTCCGGCAAGTCATCATATACTTCTACCGTATCTGTGGTCGGGTTTGCCGCCAAAAGATCGCAAATCGCTTGTCCTTTGATCGACTTCTATTGTTTGAAGTGCAAATCATATTGGGACAAGAGAAGGGCCCACTTCGCTAACCGCCAATTCATAGAGGCCGGTTGCGTCATAAACACCCGTACCGGATTAACGTTGGAAATGACGTAAATCGTCTGTCCAACCAAGTAATGACGCATCTTTTGCATTGCAAATACCAATGCGAGGCATTCTTTCTCAATTATCGAATATCGAGACTCGGCGCCTATCAAGGTCCGACTTAAGTAATAAACTGCTTGTTCGTGACCATTATCATCGTCTTGTGCTAGTAAGGCACTTATCGAGTGGTTCATCGCCTTGAGATAAATCAAGAACGGTCTACCTGATTTTGGTGCAACGAGAACAGGAGGGTTCGTCAGATATGTTTTGATATATTCGAATGCTTTTTGGCAGGCGTCGTCCCAGATGAATGACACCCCTTTCTTGTTTAGCTTAGAGAATGGTTGGCACTTCCCAGAAAGGTTTAAGATGAACTGCCGGATGTAAGCCAGCCGCCCTTGCAATCCTCTGAGCTCTCTCAGATTTCTAGGAGGTTGCAGTTCGTGTATCGCCTTCACTTTGTCAGGATCGATATGTATACCTTTAGTGGTGACGACGAATCCAAGGAATTTTCCGCTAGACATTCTAAGGAAGGATTTAGTAGGGTTCATCTTCAATTGATGGCTCCGCATGAGATCGAACATCGTCTTCAAGTCTTTGATGTGATCTTCTTTGTTGCGGCTTTTTACAACCAAATCATCAATGTAGCACCCAACTGTTTTCCTGAGATGTTCTTGGAAAATCTTAGTCATCGCTCGTTGATACGTGGCGCTTGCATTCTTTAGGCCGAAAGGCATTACGGTGTAGCAAAAGACACCAAGGGGCGTTCTGAACGCTGTATGCTTCTCGTCATCTATCATCAATGTAGCACCCAACTGTTTTCCTGAGATGTTCTTGGAAAATCTTAGTCATCGCTCGTTGATACGTGGCGCTTGCATTCTTTAGGCCGAAAGGCATTACGGTGTAGCAAAAGACACCAAGGGGCGTTCTGAACGCTGTATGCTTCTCGTCATCTGGATGCATCTTGATTTGGTTATATCCTGAAAACCCATCCATGAAAGACATTCTCTCAAATCCACATGTATTGTCGATAATGACATCCGTGATCGGGAGAGGAAAGTCGTCTTTTGGACATGCCGTATTCAGGTCCCTGAAGTCAATGCAAATCCTGATTTTACCGTTCTTCTTCATGACTGGAACGATATTGGCTAGCCAATCTGGATGTTGCTCCTCTCGGATAAATTCTGATTCGATCAATTTCTTAACCTCTGCCTCAATAGCTTCCATAATCTGCGGACGAAACCGTCTTTGCTGTTGTTTGACAGGTTTGGCATCCGGCTTGATATCGAGGTGGTGCATTACCACATTGGGATCGATCCCTGACATATCTTCATAGTTCCAAGCAAAGACGTCTTCATAGTTCCAAGCGAAGACGTCAATATACTCCCTGATGAGAGCAATTAACTCCTCCTTCTCATTTGGGGGAATGCTGTCACTGATGAATATGGGCTTCGGGTTGGCCTCGTCTCCCATGTTAACTTGGACTATTTTATCTTCAGTGGGGGGTTCCCTCTGTTCGAACCTATCACCATACTGCATGTTCAGGTGATGAACCCACGGGTCTTCCCATGTTGGCATTTGATCATCGTCTTGCATTGTGGACGGATCAGCTGTAGCCATGTTCGCCATTAGGGCTTTGAAAGCTTCCCCCAGACTGGTATCGGAATCCCATTCCGAGGAATCTGGCGAATTTCCATTTTTGTATTGCTTAGATGATTGGTCATTAATTAACCAGCAGCATTCATCTTCTGAAGAAGATTCATACCCTAACCCTCGTCCGTACTTATAATAATCATCTGGTTTCCCTTTTGGTACATATGCCGCTTTGGCTGGAGTACGAGGACCTCGATCGAAGTATAGACCTTCTCCGAGTGTGAAATCATACCCCAGCTTTTCCATGAGCTTGCGCGCTTCCGGGCTATACTTAGATAAATGCCGACCAGGTTTGTCATCATCTTCATCTTCACTTAGGAAATGATCTGGCAACGGAAGATTTTCTCCTTTACCATAAATCACTTCCTTTTGTCCCCCTACCTTGGCAGGAATAATTCGGGTTGTTCCGAAAGAGATGGAATTATCACGTTACTATGGATCCAAGGCCGACCCAATAGTAAGTTGTATGAAGTCTCCGCATCGATCACATAACACGTGACTTCTGTCTTCAGATCTCCCATCTGGCACTTCACCCGGATCTTACCCAAGGGTCTTGACCCACTAGTGTTGAATCCATAAATAACAGTGCCTGTGGACGCCAATTTGCTTACTGGAATGCCGAGGAAATGCATCAATCGAAGCGGCATAATACTCACCGCAGAACCCGGATCCACTTGGATTCGGTTGACTTTGCTGGAGCCGATGTACCCGATGAAGTATAGCGGTCGATCGTGGTTCGAATTCTTCGTCTGCATATCCTCTTTGGTGAAAGTAATGCAGGGAAGGTTCTTAGTCGCTATATTGCATTGTTGACTCAGCGGTTCCGGTTCTTCAGGCACCGGCTTGACTTGAGTCAGAAACACCTCTGAATTGGCCAACGCTTCTTGCAAGGCCTCCCTGGTTTCCTTGGACAACCGCAGTAATTCATACAGCGTTATCCGTGCTGGAATGTTGGCTAGTTGAGCCATTATATCGAAGACTAGCTTCTTCGCCCGGTGTAGGACTCGTAATCACCCCCATCTCCGTGAGAGTTTTGGCTGGTCCCCGTTTATTCACCCCCTGCTCACTAGGTGGTGGATAATTGTAGTGATACTCATTTCCGCTTCTAGTGGCGAAGACTTCTTGTTCTTCTTCAGAGAGCGGGAAAGTAGGAGCTTCATCGCCATCCTCCTCGAAGATTGCGTAAGCAGCATTGCAGGACTTGCCTTTGCCCTTTCTTCTCGAGGAAGTCGCCCACTGTTCGTCTTCAATGAGATCAGGATGAACCCATAGGATTTCGCCATTTGGGGCTGTGTGTGGCACAAGTCCTTTTTGGCGCTGTCCATGTGGGTCGTCGTTCACTGTCTTCATCCCTACTTTGGTGATGCGCTCCGGTTTGAACCATGTTGTGGGCACCGATCCAAAGTTGATTGAAACCGCGTTTGCTCCGACATTTTTGGACGGCTTCGGGGTTATGACGCCTACATTAATTAGTGCCTAGATCTTGTCCTTGAGGTGGTAGCACGACTTGGTAGGGTGATGGACCGCTCTATGGTATGCGCAATACTTCGGGTCCGTCACTTTGCTAGCCCCTTCTTGATCCACAATCGCCGGCAGCTGGATTTTGTTATTCTCCAACAGGTACTTAAAGATGCCGGGAACCTCGTCATCTTTGAAGGAATACACTTTAGGAAACCCCGGCTCCGAAGATTTCTGCTTCTGAGGCCGTTGTTGCCATTGCCCCCGAGCTTGTTGTGATGCTTGTTGCTGCTGCTGTTGCTGAGGTTGCAATTGAAATGTTTGATTAGCATCAACTGCATTAGCATACGCCTTACCTTTCCCTCGTGGGACAAAATTCTGTTGTGGAGCATTCGTCGCCTGTTAGCCTCTCTCCGCCTTCTTCCTTCTGAGGAATCGCTCGGCTTGCTCTCCTCAGACCTTCAGATCCTTCCATGTCTTGGACGGTGCTGTCCCCATTGCTTCCAACACGTCCAGTGCGAGGTTGTTGTGGCAAGTCTGGAGGATGAATTCCTCGGTGATCGGGTCCCGACAGTTCATCGCCTTGTTCCGGAACCTCTTGACGAAGGTGTCAACCAATTCCCCGTCTTTCTGTTTCTCATCAAGCAACGACCCAATGGATATCTCTGTGTCATCGTCGAAGAAGTTGGCGAGGAATTTGGTCTCCATGTCGTCCCAGCTATTTACGCTTCCTGGCTTGAGGCGGCGATACCAATCGAAAGCGGCTCCACGAAGAGTGCCAACGAAGGACCGTACCATCAGAGGCTCATTACCAGAGATAACCCCCAGGTGTGATTTAAAGTAAATCAAGAACCCATCCCATTAAATGGTGTGAAGTTAATTAAGTTGAACTTCGCCGGATATGGGATTGATTCCCATTCTCTTGGGTATGGACAAGGAATGCCTGTTTTCTTCATCTCTTGAGCGGAAATCAACGTATTGATTTTGCTCTCGAGATTTTTAATCTTCAAGTTTTCACCTGTGTTTTCGCTAGCATTCTCATTACCACCCCCTGCATTGACGGGAGGATTATTGGCATTATGCGTCTCATTCGCATTTGTGTCCTCATCTTCCAGATTAACCGGGTTACGACGACTTGGCTCGCCTTGCTGGTTCGTCAATGCTTGGATTTGTTGGTCATGCATTTCTCTCATGTTTTGCATGGCCATCTGCATTTCGAACCTGAAGGTTTCCTGTTGCTTAGCTAAGGCATCTTCAAGCATTTTGGCCACTTGCTCCGCACTTATCATAAGTGCCTCGCGGGGTTGTCCCTCGCTGGATACCGTATTATCTGATGCAACCGCGGAGCCGGCATCAGATTCTTCATCTTCTGAAGGGAGCCTTGTTCGAACTCTACCATAGGTTGTCCGCTTGATGGTTCCGGACTGCAGACGGGTTCTAGGCCGGGATGCTTTCAGAATCGACTCGAGATTATCCCGTGGCCGATGTCCTTTGCTGCGTCATAATTGGTGGTGACACTCTGGAAATTCTCCATTTTCAACCACCGTTCTTCTTCGTCGGAAACGCCTAGCCTTGGTTTTGGCGTTTGGTACTAAGTCTTTCGAAAACCGAAACTCTTTCGGGGACTGCCTTGATGCAGTTGCACTCAGACAATACTGCCGAATGAGTTTGGAAGCGGGCATTGAGTTTCCTGTCTCGAGGACTCCTTTTCCTGGTTTTATTCGTACCCTCAGCACGATAGTACAACTCGTCTTCTTGACGATCGGAGTAACCTATCGTGTGTTGGCACGACTTCTCAGGTATAACATTATCGTCATCAGACGATAATGTTTCCTTCTGAGGAGGAATTGCTTTCTTTGGGCTTTCGAAAGTCACGCGCCTCGAAACATGCCTTTTTGGGCGTGAGTTCTCGGCGGACTCCTGGACTTCAATGCGCAAGTTGGTGCGCATGACTGCCCTGGTCTCTTTGTCATGTTAGAGGTGACGGTGACCCCCAACATGTTGCGTCATCCGGGGCTTCTTCATCGGGCCCAAACGATCTTGAACAGGAGCTTTGCCTCTCTCATCGGGAATCGGACCGAGGCGCTCCAAGACTGACTTTTTCCTTCGGGATGATTCTGCATGATCTCCCGGAGAAGCTATTGGGATTACCGGTGACTTTGGTTGATTCACGGAGGTTAGACTTTGTTTGGAGGCTGGCTTCGGCCTCCACACTTGGCGGCGTTGATGGGGGCTTCTTGGCCACTCTTTCTTTCTTCAATTCCTCGCCTTCTACACAAGGATTTTTGCTTTGTGCAAGCAATGCGCGGCGTTTGTGAATCCGCTCTTCGGTGTCAAATGGTTCCGTTTGACCGGATCCATTCGTTCGGTTGCGGCTTGGAGGAACAGCCATTCTTAATTGTTGAGGCTGTTTGCCTCTCCTGTTCTTCAGATCCGTGTTTGTAGCGGCCGCCATCCGTAGACTCCATCGCCTTAGCGAGTTGCCGCGCAAGGCGTTGACGCTGCCTCTGGCGGGCTCTCTTCGAGAGAGTCATAACGCCTTCAATAGTAGAGGCGTCGCGAGAACAGGTTTGACCTCGTTGGAGGTCGGTGGAACTTCACCGATGCGACTTTGGCATCAGTTGGGGTGAGAGCGTCGTTGGTATTTCTGAACTTCTTCAACCAACGAACTTTTCTCCTGAGAGGAGAACTTCTGTACTTGCGGGGGGAGGTAGATCCGGACGAGGATGAGAGGTACTCCTCGAACTTGGCCTGGTCGAATTCATACTCGACCTCCTCCTCGACCGGGATTGAGATCCGCGGCTGCACGTGACGATCTCGCAGCGGAGATCGGTGGCTCCCACTGTGGTCGCCAGATTGTTCGCGTGAAAATTGCCTTCATTGAATTCATTGTTATCTCAAGTAGATTGCTTTTTGGTTACCAAAAGATCCGGTCTTTTTTTAGATCCGGTTACAACGAAATCAAAGAAAAAGAAAAAGATTAACAACTTTCCTTTCGAACGAATCACGAGCTCCTGTTTTGCGGTCGCTCGCTTGTGTGTGGTTCTTGCCAACGCCGGGTTAATCCGTGGACCAGCCGCGCGATCTAGACTCCGGTCGGATCTACACGATTTTGACGGGTATTATTTCGCGAAGGAAATAATAGCCGGGGGGATTAATCACAAGGAAATAATCGCCCTTAGTTCTCGGATCAAAGGCCAAGCTTTGATCGGAGTATGATCTTCGTGTAGATCTCAGATCTGATCTCTCCTCTCTCTGAACTCCTGCCTTTTTTTGACGTGGATGGCTCGCCGAGAACGAATCTGAATGTTAAGTCCTCAAGTCTTCAAAACTCCAAGCTTAATTCTCAATTCGGGCAGAGTTTTGGCTCTCCAAGTTCCCACCTTTGACAAATGAACCAAGGGCCTATTTATAGGCTTCTGAACTGTGCCGTGGCAGCAGATCTGGGCCGGACACCTATAGGTGCCGACTCTGGCCGGCGCACCTATAGGTGGCTCAGCCTTGGCCGAGCCCCCCTTAGGCGTGGTTTTTCATCGTTTTCCGTTTTTGGTTCAGTCCGTGATCCGGTTCTGTGGTTGATTTATCCGGACTTGAATCGTTGACCTGATTTGGCAGTAAATCCGATTCCTGTTTTGGCAGTAAATCCACTTCTGAATTCGAGTCCGAAACTGATCTTGATTCGATCGTGATTCGTCCGAGTCCGCCCTTGGATGGATGACTCATTGACTCTTCAACCCGTTAGCTTGATTCCGCACGCGAGTGGATCTATTCCGTTGTTTGCGTGCGATTCGTTAACCTCGTCGCCCCGTTGGTTCGTCGGTTTGTGCTGAGCTGTGCTAAGAGATCTATAAGCAATTTTATACGCCTACAGAGGCGAACACGTTGTTGACCATAGTGGGAGCCAACAGTCACATCATCAGAACTGTAGTGTTGCAGCCTAGCAACATTCAAGTCAATTCAATGGTTGAATACGAATTTCACCAAGCAAAGTTTGAGGAATATCTCCTTATCTTCATCATGGTCCTCTTATCCTCATAAGTGTAGGAGGATTTCATCTTCGAAGAAGGTTTTCTAGTCTTCTGCATCAATGAAGACTCAAGGTGACAACTCTTACACAACAGTTGTTGAGGCTTCCCCTCGCAACGTTATTCCGACAACCAACAAAGCCAGAGATTCTGCTCATAATGACTCCTCCCCAGTTAAGGAGTCATTCATTAAAATAAAAGTTCACCAACTCAAACGAAGAGGGCTCGTCAGACAACACCAGCACAAGGCTCGTCGATTTGCAAAGGCGTTGGAATAGATGGATGGAGTTCGCTACAATGCGGACTTGGAATCACGAAAGCGTCGAGCAACTAAATCACTTTAATAACACATCGCTAATAATTACTCTAAGCCATCGACCGAGAAAAGGGTTCTCGTCAAGAGGACTAATTCAACTAAGAAGAAATCTCTTGTGTGAAAGGCGCAAGAGTATAAGAAGAGGGAGATGGTCAAAGAACTACCAAAATCCTGCAAGGTTTGGATTCCAAAGTCCATACTCTCACAAAACAAAGAAGGAGCACATACAAAGGCGTCGTGCACATGTCACGCACACTCACGCTCTTGTGGGAATTTATTGATTGTGCCTATGTTGTGCCCATTTTGAAGAAATCCAAATAGAGCAATTATGATAAAAAGATGTTTACTATGTACAAGTTAGTGTTAGAATTTTTGCTTAATGCTTTTGATACATGTATTTCTAACAAACTTGCTCATTTTGATAGTGCTTACACATTATGAAAATATATAGAGCCACATAAAGGTAACTTAGAGGAAATCCAACGCGTTTCAGTGGATTTTTCTTCAAGTGAGAGTGGAGCTTCATCGTGTACACGGTCACTAGACGATAGCCCTAGTAAGGTATGCGAGTCTAAATCCGATAGCGAATTATCTATAGTTAAACTCGTATGTGCATATGAGAAATTAACGAAAGCCTACAAAATATGAGAAATTATTGAAAGTCTACAACAAATTGCATTATAATTTTATAGATTTAAAAAGCAAGCATTTAAGCTTAAAATCCGACCATAATATGCTAGCTTCTAAGTTATATACTATTGCTAAAGAGAGTGTGATCCTCAAATAAAACAATGAAAAATTAAAATTGGATCATGATTCCTTGACTTTGAATATTGCTAGCTAAAATCATGACAAAAATGATGCCTTATTAGAAGTAGAACCTATTAGGAATGAATTTAATTCTTTTAAGAATAATCATATATGCTCTACTTCTATTGTCAATGATATCATACCAAATGATGAGTTGAATAATGTGAAAAATCATATTTCTTCTTTAGATTCAACTCTAACTTAATGCATTAACAACCATAAGAAACTTATGAACATGAGTGCTAAGTCTTGTGTAAATGCTTCCAAATCACATACACACTATGCACATATGTATAGAAAAGTTTATAAATATACCAATTGCGGTCGTAAAGGTCACCTTGCTAAATTTTGCTATGATGTATAAAAACTGACAAATACTAATATTATTACCCTTATGCATCTCATAAAGTTTTTTCACCACACACACACACAAACATGCACCCATTTCTCATCATAAGCATGTTAATGTGTTTAAGTATGATTTTTGTGGAAGAATTGGCCATTTGACAGAGTTTTGTTTTGATTTACAAAATGTTTCACACTTACAAAATGCTTTAAATAGACCATCGTTGTTTGCAAATACTTTAAATTGTACATTCATTTATTTCATGCATGTTTATATACTCTTTGTGTAGATTGTTTATCATCATAAAAAAGAGAGAGATTTTTAGGTCTCATATTTATAAGCCTACAATCTAATCTAGTTTTGATGATTAATAAATAATTCCTAACATCGTTTGTTGAGTGTTTGTATTTACTTGCTAGGAATCCTACACAAAGATCCTAGTTGGAGGTTGGATGGAATTAAGCGTAAACGACGATATCTTGGAGGTTAGTGCAAATCAAAATGAAGCCATCATAATTCAAGTTAATATTCATCATCGCTTTATCCACAACCAACATGAGTTATTGAAGATCATTTGCCTTTGGTATATTAGTTTTTAGTTTATACTTTATGTGTTAATGCTTAAAGCTCATATCATACACATATACGTTATTTTGTTTTGTTACGTTATACGCTTCTTTGAGAAAATAACCCACTCTTGGTTTATTGACATTATGATACAGTCTTACATCTTTTATAAAGTCTATAAATCCATTAAAAAGAATATCAATGTTTACTTGAAAGAATTTTATCAAAAAAATAAGTGTTTAGAGATATAGTATCTTGAATAGTTTGCAAAATACATCAGTTTTCATAATTGGGAAATAAAATTTATAAAATTTCTTCTCTAACTTGTTCATCATCATATATATAAACATTTTCCCAAGTTTTATTAATTTTAGAGTTGTTTTGTTATTTTAAATTGAATTTAAAAAAATAAGTTTTAAGTAGTTTTTCAAAATCTAGAATATCTATTTTAAAATAGTGATTTCTCATAAATGCGAAGTGATATTTCAGATATGTTTTTCTAAAATGTTTACCTTCATGTGTAGAAACATTGTACCAAATTTTACTTTTTTAGAGTTGATTTGTTATTTTTAATTGATTTTATAAAATCAGCTACGCAAAATTTCAGAATCTGTCGTGCATGTTTTCAGTTGACCGATGCATGTATTCAGTCGACATATAAGCATGTCAGTCGACCGAGCAGGTGTATTTTTTAGCCTTTTGAAGTTTCAAGCCTATTAGTAGACCGACGCAAAGTTTTAGTTGACCGATAACGGCTAGTTTGACCAGTAATGACTAGTTTTGGGATGTTTTGGTTTGGGAGGCTATATATATGCCTCATAACTCTTTTGTTTAGTTTATGGATGTTTTAATTGAGTTTATATCAGTTTGTTTTCAAGGTTTTAAGTGGGTTTTGGTTTGTATAGAATATTTTAACAAAGAGAAGGCTTTTAAATCTCGGTTTTGAGGAGTTTAACCTCAACCATCTACATCTACATCTCTTTGTTTAGAGAAGTTTTTCTAAACTCATTCTCTAGCCTATTTATATCTTGATTATCATATTTAAGCTATATTTATTTGAGTTTAATTCATTTTATTCATTGATTCCACACACAACCTTTTGAGATTTAGTATTTCACATGTCGTATATTTAGGTTGTGGGGTTGTATGATTGAGAGAGCTTAATTTTCGTTCTCACTTGTTTAGAGAACGAAACCTTTTATTTATGCTTATTATTGAGAGAACACGTTGTAATACACAAGAATACTTAAAGGAGTGGTTGGGAGAGACGGGGTCAATACCACAAGGAGTGGCTTGGTCGTAAAAGCCTAGTGAGATGTAGTAATTCCAAGAACTTGAGGAAGGTGACACGGGCTAGGCCAACACTTAGAAGAGTGTATTATGTATTGATAATCGTGTGAGTTGTAAAAGTTTTAGATGAGATAGAAAACTGATTGCGTAGTTGATTTTGTGATTAGTGAAGAATCTTCTAGAGGATGAGGAGCGGAGACGTAGGTCGTGGGTTAATTAAACTCCGTGATCAATTTCTTGTGTTTTTATTTGGCATTGATATATATTTCTCTTATATCTTGTGCTCATTGTTTATATCGCCTATTGTCATATTGTTTATTTTTGCATATAATCCTTTTGAATATCATTCTTGCTAGGATAATTAGTTAATAAGTTTTAGTTTGGCATCGTATTCGGACTAGATTAGTAAATACCCTATTCACCACCCCTCTAATAATCAACTCATGTGGCAAGCACCCCTGGGTCTTCAAAAATTTCTTCATGAGTTGGAGTTGTCCTAGTTTCCACAGAGAAACATGTGATACCTCAAGCCTATTCACAGATTGGGCCTTGCTCCAACAACGTGTCTGAATATAATGTGCTTCTCATTAGACTCAGTTTCGCTAAAGATCTAGGGGTGGAGTACCTTGAAGCCTTTGGCAATTCCCAACTAATAATCAACCAATTTCTAGGAGAATACGAAGTTAGGAATCAAAATTTGATTCTGTATCATAAAGAGGCTATTGATATGGTAGAATCGTTTGAAGACTTCTTCATCAAGTACAACCCGCGCCTTCAGAATACTTACTCGAACTTCAAGATAGAACAACACTGGTAGTCTCTTTAGTACAGCCTCCTGAGATAGAACAATTGGTTCCTGTAAGAACTCATCAGCTTTTTATACCAGACTGTGCCCTAGACATCAAAGAGATGCACGCAACCAGAATCAAACTCGAACCTCAAGACTAGCGTTTCCCTATTATTGACTATGTCTTACATAACATCTTGTCAGAGGATATAAAAGAAAGAGACTCAGTCCGACGAAGAGCACCGAGGTTTTATTACAATGCAACAACCCAGGCGCTCTATCGCTGTACATATGATGGTTTGTTTCTCTGATGTCTTTCAACCAAGGAGGCAGAAGAAGCCCTAAAAAGGCATGACGTAACTTATGGTGCACACCAGCCCAGTCCTAAACTACGTGATCACCTCATAAGATTGAGATATTATTGGCCAACTATAGTAAAGGACACAGTCGCGTATGTACGACAGTGTCACGCATGTCAGATATATGCTAACTACATGTATTAATCTTCGGAGCACCTGCACCCTTCAGCCACATCCTGATCATTAGAAACCTAGGGAATGAACATTATTGGTCCTATTTTTCCTCTGTCAATCAAAGGTGACCACTTTATTTTGGCAATCACCGACTATTTCTGCAAGTGGGCTAAAGCAATTCTACTCAGAGAAGTAAAGATGAGTGATGTCATTAAGTTTATCAAATGCTATATCATCTACCAATACGGTGTTCCAAGACGAATTGTGTATGACAACGACCCTCAGTTTGTCAGCAACGTATTCATCAAATTCTAGGGAAAGTTCAGAGTTCAACATGACTTGTTAACATCATACAATCCCACTGCAAATGATTTAGCTGAGGCCTTCAACAAGATCATTATTAAAATCTTAACGAAGTTAGTAAAAACTAACAAGCGAGATTGGGATGAAAAACTTGGTGAGGCTCTCTAGGCCTATCGTACTATAGTACGCACACCTACCGGAGCAACTCTATATTCCTTAGTATATGGGTATGAGGCTATTATTCCCTTAGAGATTCAGATTCCATCCCTTCGCGTCGCTCTTGCAACAGAGATGACGAAGGAAGAGCAACATCAAAAACGTCTTGAAGAACTTGAGATGTTAGATGAGAAACGCTTAGAAGCTCAATAACAAATTGACTTATACCAAGCTAGAATCTCCAAAGCCTTCGATAAAAAAGTCTGACAATGGCTCTTTAAAGAGGGAGACTTGGTACTTGCCATTTAGCGACCAATGATAATCAACTCAAAGAAGAAAGGTAAATTCCAACCCAAATAGGAATGACCGTTTGTAGTAGATACAGTCTACTCAAACGAAGCATATCGCTTGATCACCCAAGACGGTAACAAGTTCATGATGATAATTAATGGAAAGTTCATGAAGAAGTACTACCCTTAGTGCATTCATGATAACCTATTAAAAAATAAATTTGATGCATGCAATTTGAATTATTGTACATATTGTAAATATTCATATATATCATTCCGTATCAATGATAGAAGCAATGCCTATCGACGGGAAGTTCTTGGAGAATACTACACATAATATTCTTAAGGATAATCCCACGTCAATCAACTATTTGAGATGGAACCCAACCATCTTAATAGTTTTTCTTAATCATTATTTGGATGATTAAAATTCTTCTTTGAAGGCTTTAAGATATGAAGCATACTTCATTAGCTTCAATCCAATTAGAACAAATTACTTAAATTCCTTCAAATGCATTTTAAAACAAAATCCCCGGTTGTCAGTACTTCCTGATAACTAGAATTCCCTCGTGAAGTGAAAGATAAGAAAATATATTCTTTCCTTCTTTCATGGTTAAACTCATTCATCCCTTGCTGTGTCTAGGCATTTAATATTCCCACTATTGAAGTCCTGACATACTTGATATTCCCCAATTGCGTTAATTGTTAATTATCAAACCTTATTGTGTTAGGTTTTCGTAAGAAAATATCATCGAGAACTTAATACCAAAACACCCACTGTGTCCTTATTGTCAAGCAAACCTTGATAATCATAATCATTCTTATCATTTCTAATACATTCAAATCTCAACGATCAAACCTTCAGACAGTTAGAATCATCTCAAAATCTCACTCAGTCAAACCTTTAGACAGTTAAGGCCAATACCAAAATCCCCTTTTGATTCTTTCCATGAACGAGAGGACTACTCAAATTAGATAATTAAACTTTCAGACAGTTTAGGGTTATCCAAATTTCACCTTTTACTTTCGCGAGTTAAAAGGTCTCTTATGAGTCAACTCCACGTAGCATGACTCAAATATGATTCTTGGAGTGGATATCCCACTCTAAGTTTTTTTTTCCATATTCTCTAATGTACATGCATTCAGAATCCTTCAACTCTAAGTTCATATGAACAAGGAGTCACCGATGGGGTCTAAATGATGTCTAAAAGTTGCAAGTACACAACCAATTAAGTTATAGTATAAAAGCTATCGATCCTACGAGGAAGGTATTGTAAGAGATAATTAAAATTAGTTCTTATGTTGTGTGCCTGACAATTAGGGGTGATGGTTGAATATGATTGGGGAAGATATGATGAGTGTTGTGATTATGAACAGTGAAATTTGAGGAGAGAGAAAGAAAACTCAAGAAAGTGAAGATGAAAGTTTCAATGAGGAATATGGGGAATCTAGAATTGAATCCACTAGCTAATTTTAATTATAAATTATGAACTATTCTCTTTATATCATATTTTACTTTAGATTTATTAAGCATAGATTATCAAACAGCTTAAAGAAAATATAACCTATCAAATTATCATCTAAGCAAAATTAATATTCATAAAAAGAACAACAACTAGATAGTAATTCTAGAATTCATAAGCATAATCTATCAAACCACTCAAGATAAGCATAGAGTATCAAATTCTTCTTCTACAAATTAGTTTTCTAGTTGATTATCCTACCCATGAACAATTAAAGTGTAAGAAAATAATTCATAAATATAAAAGAAATTAGACTAGTTTTATATAATTCTAGAGTTCCTACAAAAATTAGTTTCACATCTTTACGGAAGAAAAACAATAAAAGAAAAGAAAGGAAAACTAATTACAAAGAAAAGAAATTATAAAAACAAATCTAACTAATTGTAAAAGAAAAGAAAAAGAAAACTAAACTATGCAGAAAATAAATCTAAGCTACAAAGGGCAAAATAAAAGGAAAACAAGAAAATAAATCTTCTCTACAATACAGGAATATAAATCGAAACTACTAAAAAGAAAAGAAATAATTACAAGAAAATAAAAAAAGAAAATAAAAGACAAACCTTCAAATTGATCTTCATCTCTATCATTATCATCAAACAAAGAGAAGAAAATATGAAGAGTAAAAATATTTTATTAATTGTAACAAAGTTACAAAGTGGAAGATATTCTCAATCAAGAGTAACCCTCTTCTCTCCAAAAATGAGTTACAAAATTTTTCACACCCTAATCCCTCACTATCTACCCCTATTTATAGCATACAACAGTGAATGAGAGCCATTGGATCAAAACTTAAGCCCTAAGATAATTACAGGAACAAATGAAGAAGTTTAGGGAAAAAGGAAACAAATCATGCAAATCTAAACAGCTTGGTAACGTCTGGTGTTGTGGTCATATCTCTCTGGTATTAACTCAGATTTGGCTGAATAAAAATTCTATGGAAAACTAAAAACGAGATCTACAACTTTTGTATTTATGATATCTTTGAAATTAAAACATATCAGGAGAAAATATTCGTACAAAGAAGCACAATCTGCGCTGGAATTGTCATCCAGATTTCTTCTCTTCTATTGGGCTTGGGCTTGGGCTTTTGGCTTTAGATCTTGGTCTCTTTCTTGTATCCTTCATTAGTTCAGGGTCTTTGTTGAGAGATAAGATTTCTTTTGTTTTATTGACCTGCAATTAAAGATAAAAATAATTATTAGTGATGTATTTATTCATAAAAAATAGATAACGATGGTATAAAATTATAATAAAAATATGATTATAAAATACCCCTATACCTAAACTTTTGCTAGTTCTCTAGCAAAGAAAGAAATTAAAAACCCTAACTCACTTTCACAGGAATCGCGGTTGTATTTAACACATACGACAAGCCTTTAAACGCCTAGGTTACCCCAAAAGGACGAGTTATATTCTTATGAGGGTTTGCAGTGAATATACCCACAAAATTTGATCAACTTGGCAATTTAAAGAAGTTAGTCAATAACTAATTTTACTTGATATATTTAGATAATCTAATTGAAGCTAGTTATTACTCAAAAAATGCTTTTATAAATAATTCTAAGGTCAATCTTCTAGAAAATCTTTTCATCATAGCAATACAAAACCAAGTCAAACTTAGAAATTTAAATTAAAAGTTTTGAAAATATATATATATATAACATTGTTAGTATTTTTTTAACTCTTTACTCCTTGCTGATACTTTATCGGACTTTCTAAGTGACCATTTATCGAGTTTTGGGCTAATAAATCCCAACCCAGTTTGGCTTAGATCATTATGTATGGAGATACTCATTAGGCTTAATTACTCGATCAACTTAGACTTTATAAGATAGAATAACTTTGAATTCAAGAGTTTTGGTGTTAGTTTTTTTAATATGTGTGTGTGTGTGTGTGTGTGTGTGTGTGTGTGTGTGTGTAATCTGAAAAATGTGTAAATCAAGACAACTTAAAAAATTATTTTCAACACTAAGCTAAGCATATAAATTTTTTATTATTTTAATTAAAAGTCTAAGTTAAGGCTTAAGTAAAGCATACTACTTTGAAAATCATTTCTTAAGAAATTTCTATAGAGTTATCCTAAAAGGTAAACTTGAATAAATTACTAACTAGAGATTAGAAAATTTAAAATTTATCAAATAGATCAATTATTAATTAACTCTATTAACTTGGCAATTGACTTTTTTTTGAAGAGGAAAAAAAAAGAAAACTGTACAAAAAGGTAAAATAAAAAAGAAAAAGTAACTACTTCCCACACCCACACCTAAATTTTGTTTTGTCCTCAATGCAAACTCTATGATGCGCAAAGTAAAGCAGATAAAAGTTGAAGAACTTATAGTTGTTCGGTTGACCTAGATGATAAAGAATCAACAATTACCTTTGGTGTGAGGAGGATGAAATCAAAATTTTATTCTGTTTTTTTAATTTTTTAAATTTTTTGTTTTTTGTTTTTTTTATGAAGAGGAAAAAGAACAAGAGATTCTCAAGTGAGAGAAGAATAATTTTTTTATTATGATACAAAACAAACAAATAATGTAGAAAGAATGGTTCAACATGAAGAGCTCATATTCTACATTGAATCCTATGCTGAAAATTCTTCCCCGGATTTTAAATAATCTTAAAATAATATAATTAATGATGTGCTTAAATTCCGAATATTCCAAAGTAGTCAATGACTTCTTCAGCAATGTGAGGTAGGTATTAGTGGTGTCATGCATTTTGAATTTGATCTTAGATTCTTGGTTTGTGAATGTTTGACCTCTAACAACTAATTGTTCTTTGATTAATTTCCTTAATTCCAAGATTCCTGAATGATGTGTGAAATTTTGGTTGTTGTTTATTTTCTAAGAATCTAAGTTCATCAAGAAAGAGTTCTTCAAAAGTTGCGTTACAGGAGCATGCATTTAACATAGTTTCCTCGTTCTGAAAAATCTGATCTGCTTTTTCTAATAACTTCATCTCCTCACAAAAAACTTCCTCAAAACTCAGATCTGACTCATCTTTTTCTTCTTCTATTTTTTTCTGAATGTAGTTCACTTCTATGGGTTGATCATATGGATCACTGGGCTACCTTTGTAGGTTGAAAATATTAAGGTCAACAGTCATATTCCCAAAAGATAGTTTCATTTGACTCATTCTATAATTGATTAAAGCATTAGAGGTTGCTAAGAAAGGTCTTTCTAGAATTACTAGGATTTGATTTTTGAGATTGGAGACAGGCTGTGTTTCTAAGATAATAAAATCAACAGGAAAAATGAACTCTTCCACTTTGATCAAAACATCCTCTACCTCTCCCTTAGGAATTTTCACTGACCTATCAGCTAATTGTAGGGTACATCTTGTTGGTTTAAGTTCTCCTATACCTAGCTGTTGGTAGACTGAATATGGAAGGAGGTTTACGCTGGCTTCCAAGTCTAGAAGTGCCTTATCAATGTGAGTATTTTCTATGACGCATGGAATTATGGGACAATCGGGGTCCTTAAATTTTAACAGCATGGATTTTGAAACAAGTTCACTGAGGTTGGCAGCTAAAAAGACTTTCTTTGGGACATTTGTGGTTCTTTTCTTAGTGCACAAGTCTTTCAAGAACTTTGCATAAGAGGAGACTTGTTCAATCGTGTCTAAAAGAAGGATGTTGACCTTGACCTGTTTAAATGTTTCTAGGATTTTCTCAACCTGCAGTGAGTTCTTCCTAGGTTTGAGCCTATCTGGAAATGGGGTAACGGGTTTATACCTATCTAGATTAGGCCCAATCTTATGTTTAGTTTCTTGGTCATCATGAGGAGTCACATCATCAGAAGGAGTGTGTTAGATGGGAGAAGGGGTTTGATCTGGTGACACTCTAACTTGGTTATCTATCTGTTTTCCTGACCGTAAGGAGTGGATTGTATTCACCTGAGCTTCGTAGGATGACCTAGATACTGTGTCCTTAGGATTGACCACGGGTTGACTCGAAAGTTTTCCTTTCTCTCTTCTACTCACGACATTAGCTAGTTGACCAAGTTGGGTTTCTAATCAAGCTATGGGTTGAGTGTTGGAGTTGAGAATTTGTCCAGTTAATTACATGAAGGAATTCAAAGTGTTGGATGTTTGAGTCAACATATTCATAGCTTGTGTAAAGGCCTTAATTACGGTTTCTAACCCCTTTTCTAAGACATTGAGACGTCTATCATGATTTTAATTGGGAGGAATATGAGTTGCAGCTTGACGATGATGAGACTGATTTTGAAATAGTAGATTGGGTTGTTGGAAATCTTGTGGAAAACTAAAAGTAACTATGTTTCCCCTAGGAAAGTGTTGGTTTGAAATTTTAATTTTCGGAGAGATTTCCTTGATTCCATGCAAAATTGGGGTGATTTCTCCAACCTAGATTACAGGTTAGAGAGAATGGATCATTCATAGGATGCTAGAATGCAGCGTTAACCTGTGCAAGTGGTTGATTGTTTCCTAAGAGAGGACATTCTTCTGAGACATGAGATGGTAAAAGACAATTATGACAACTTGAGGCAGAAACTTGATTGATTTGAGATGAGGCTCTTTCTTTGACTTCTAGGGCTTCTAACCTATGCATGATTTTATCTATCTTAGCTTCAGATGCAATGTCTGACTCTAAGGAAGGACCACTGGACTTGGGCTGGAGAACTGATAAAACTTGATCATTACAGTGTTCCCACTGTATGGTTTTCTCGGATAGACTCTCTAAAAATTCCCAACCTTCGTCGGCATTCTTCTTCTTGAAATCCCCTTGGCACATAGATTCTAAGAAAGTTTTTGAAGAATAGTCCAATCCTTCATAGATGATTTGGCACAATCGCCATTTTTCTAGACCGTGATGAGGGCATTGGATAAGAAGATCCTTAAACCTATCAAAATACTTCCAGAAGGGCTCTCCTGTGACAATTTTAAAGTTCATGATGTTATTTCTTAGCTTAATCGTATTGTGGATAAGGAAAAATTTCTTAAGAAAAATAATGAAGAATTCATCCCAAGTTGAAATGGAGTTTGTGGGTAAGCTATACAACCATTTCTTAGCCTTGTCATTAAGGGCAAACAGAATAAATCGGAGTTTGACGCATCTTTGGATAGTTCTCTAATTTTGATCATAAGACACACTTCTTCAAATTCGAAGATAAAGATATAAGCGTCTTCTGTTTTATTTCTTAGGAATTTTGGAAGCATGTTTATGTACTGCGGTCTAAGCTCAAAATTAGTTCCAATTACTTCGGGAAGTCTAATGCAAGAAGGGATTACATTCCTAATGGGATAGCACATATCTTGAAGAACAGGTGGATTACCCATTTCTACAGTTAGTTCAACACGAATTAAGCGATTGGTATTATCCCTAACCCACGTCCGCATCACCAAAAAGTTTTTTTAAAGAAAAATAAAAGTTAGCGTTTTTTTAGATAATGAGAGGAAAAAGGAAAAATAAAAACCTAACTAAAACAAATAAAAAAACAATCACTTTGCAATCACTCTAAATTCTAGCGTTAAGCCTAACTCAGCTAGACCTGCTCCTAAACAAAAACTCCTTAAATGAAACGATCAAAGTCTCACTCGGTTAGTTAGCTAGGTAAGGATAGTACTTGAGGGAGATCAAAAATCAATTAAGTATCTCGTTCCTTGCGGAGTGCCTTACGCAACACCTAAACCTTGTTGACCCTATAGTTCTGATGAAGATTTGTCAAACAATTTATCGCTAATATATTCTCTAGTTTTGTGTTTATGTTTCTCTTTACAGGTATTTCAACACACGTCAATCGAGCGTTAAAGATTCAAGTTCATATGTGTGGATTTACCTAGGTATAAGTTTAGTTTACTTATATATATTGTATGATTATATCTAAGCTCAATATATGTACACTTAACACGATTTTTGACGTTTTCTATCATATAAATGATTTTTCATCAAACGTTGTTACAATATCTTTAATCTCATGTTTACAGCTCTTTCATACTTCATTATATGCATATAATACATGCATAATATATATATACATATTTACAAGCCTTATGTCAATTTTCATGTTCACGAAAAACAGGTTTTCTGAACACTTTTCAAAAACAGGGAGTTTTCACAAACGAAAATTGATTTTCCAAAATTTCCTTTTCAAACATGTTTATTTCATCATTTAGAAACTTTCCCCAAAGTTTTACTATTTTTGGAATTGATTTGATAGTTTTAATAAATTTTCAAAATAGCCCAAAAACCTGTCATATGAAATATATCAGATTCCCCGATCGCCCGCCGAACTGTCAACTCATTTCCAACGGCTAGTTTTTACAGCTGTTTTCAAATTAGTTTTTTGGTCTTTTACTTGTGTTTTTACTGATGTATTGGGGTGTTATAAATACCCCATTGCTGCCTTCTTTCTACAAATCCAAGAAATCCAAGTTTTGTGTTTAACAAAATATTAAGTGTGTTTTCAAAGAGCTGTTTAAAGCTGATTTCATCAATCTGTTTCAAGAGAAGTTTTTCTACAACAAGAAGTGGCTTTCAAATCCTATTGGGATCATCATCTACTGCTCTTCTTGTTTGAGAAGTTTTTCTAAACTCTTATATAGCTTGTATTTTATTTTCATTTCATTTAGCTATATTTATTGAGTTTCATTCACTGTTATCACACACACATATTGAGCCTAATATTTTCATATCATATAGTGTGGGTTGTGGAGTGTGATTTAGTGAGTGTGAGCTTCATTGTGTTCTCACTTGTTATTTGAGAACAAATCAATGTATTTATCCTTTATTTGTGAGAATCACTTGTAATACACTTGTACACCGAGAGAAGTGTGAGGCGAGACACGGGGTCGAATCCAATAGGAGTGGCGTCGATTGACGAACCTAGGGAGAGGTTGTAATCGAGCACTTGAGGAGGAGGACACGGGCTAGATTCCTACACTTAGTGTGTAAAGTGTGATTGCATAGTGTTTGTGTAGTGTGAGAGTTTTCGGTGATCTTGTAAACCGAGTGTGTAGAAGTTCCGGCTTCCAAACCGGATTGTGATAGTGGATATCTCCTCGAGGGGAGGAGCGGGGACGTAGGTCGTGGTGACCGAACCTCGTAAACATATCGTGTGTTTGTGTTTTGCTTGGCGTATATTTTATTCACCTTTGTTGCTCATATTCATATCATATTTCCTCTTGCAAGAACAAATTGATCAACATAATCTTTAATTAGCTTTTAATTGGGATTAGATTAGCATAAGACCCTAATCACCCCCCCCCCTCTAGGGTCTAACACACCCGCCTCTAGGGTCTAACAATTGGTATCAGAGCTTGGTGCTCTTTGATTTAAGGTCTAATCGCCTTGAGTTAAAGATCCAAGTTATCGTATT
Organism: Asparagus officinalis; assembly: GCF_001876935.1. Taxonomy (NCBI): domain Eukaryota; kingdom Viridiplantae; phylum Streptophyta; class Magnoliopsida; order Asparagales; family Asparagaceae; genus Asparagus; species Asparagus officinalis. The sequence continues at coordinate 64,808,724 of NC_033797.1, read as the reverse complement.
TGTGCTAATCTAATTTTGATTACATTTTGCTTCTTGCATATTATCTTTATGAATATGTATGATTCATCTAATTTAGGATATGCTATTAATATTGCTCCTCGTTTGGATATTTTTCCCTATGCTCAATAGCGTGTTAGATTCAAACTTTTCGTTCAATCTAATCAATTTGATTTATGAGAAATTATTGAGGATGCCTATGTTGTTCCCACCTTGGAAAAATCCAAATGGTGTGAGAATGATAAAAGATTGTTTAACATGAATAAGCTTTTATTAGAATATTTAATTAGTGCCTTTCACTCATCGTTTTCTAACAAATTTGCTAATTTTGATAGTGCTTACGCTTTATGGAAACTTATTGAAGCACATGAAGGAAAATTGGAGGCCATTCGGCTGGCCTCACAAACCACCACATGTCTCTTCAGCACGTTTTGTCCTCACTCACGCGCTCCCTGGAAAACTTCCCAGGGGCGTCACATATAAACTTAAACACATAATACATATTCAAATAAACAATAAACGTACATCAAAGTTCTCCTTTGGGTGATCCATCAATGTACAACAATAAACATAATTGATACTTAGTTTTATTTCATATAATTGACAATTATATATACTTCAATTAGTCATACTTGCTATCTTTGGATATTCTAAACATATCTAATCAAGTATATTAGTTGACCACGATCATGTTTATAGATTATAAAATTAACCAATCAACCTTTGGGCGATTCTTAAATATTTTATAATCAACAAACTTCAATTTACTCATGATAATATATACGATCATGTCATTTCATTAATAGCATCACTTAATCACGAGTAATTAAAAATTATATTATTATAATTTGATAAGTATGGAACTTCAAGGTATGGCCACTTTGGTGACTAACAAACCATCCATGAGTGAATTGAATTTCAAATTGTATAATGGAATCTTGACAACAACGTTATAATTAGCCCGCAAACAGCAATTCATGGAGATTAACAATTCATATATAGTTTGTGAACTGGCATAAACAACAATAGCAGGACCAGGCTCTATAAAGCCTCGACTTAAGGACTGGACAAAAATAACTATTTAGACAAGTTCTGCCAAGTCTTATAAAAATTGCCATTAACCCCATCCAATGATGGTTGACTTATTTTTAACGATTCATTATGACCAATCATCTGACCCTGCCTTATTGACTCTGTAATTATTAAGACACAGATAATGTCTTCAGGCAAAACAAAAAAATTGAAAATGAACATAAAAACAACTCTAGAATTCAAAGAGCCCAAGAGGCCCAAGACCCAAGGCCCAACCAAAGACTTTTAATATTTGTTGTGGCTATAGGAATCGAACCACTGACCTCCTAGCCAACCTCCCAAATTCCTACCAGTGGGCTATGTTTCCTAAAATAGTTATGTTACTCAAAATATATATACATATTTAACTCAATGAATAAACAGATTGAATAAACATTATTATACACTGTAATGGCTCATAATTAACAACTTTAGCAATGGATTTTATATTCAATAATCAGCAAAAAGTTTAATTAGAAATTTCAAAACATTTAATTAACGGTAATAGAACTATTTAATAAGAAATAAGAATCATCATCCTTTTCTACTTTATCTGTTTTATGCCAACTTGTCTTTAACATCCTCTGCTGATGGTCGTCAGACCATTACTTCATCTGTTAAAAATGTTGCATTATCCTTTTCTGCCAACGAACTTGCGGGGATTCTTAAAATCCTAACAGGTGACGTTGACCTCATGTCTATTGAACTTGGTGATCCAGCTATAAACCAACTCATGTTTAAGCCCGGTTGCTCTTATCCTATGAACAACAATTCTCTCAATCCAAATGCCAAACTCATTGCTAGAATCGTTGCTCAAAACTTGATTCCTAAAACCGGTAGTTTCGATCACTTTGCCTCTGACAAGATAAATGCTGT
>NC_033797.1:64799014-64806568 GCF_001876935.1 Asparagus officinalis | reverse complement strand
CTATCTGATCCTGTTGTGCCATCATCCTCTCGATCTAGAGCTTCCACCTCTTCCTCTTCTGATATTTGTGACCGTCTGGATCGTCTTGAGACTCAGTTCTCAAGTGTTCAGAAGCAGGTCTCAACTATCCAGAGGGATGTTAGGACCATTCTTTCCTATCAGCGTCAGTCTCTCAGGATTCCGAATCCTTCTTCTAGTTCTGAGTCTGATTCTGAGGAGGACCCTGATGATGGCTCTGGTTCTTCTGATGGTGATGGTGATGGTGATGATGATGGTGATGGGGATGATTGATCTTGCTGATTATTGATGTCTTGGTGAAACAGTATTTGATACGTATGCTTTTATTTTGATTTTAGTTGTAATAACTCTATGTTTGTGTGGAAAACTATGTGACTTTGTGAAACTTTTTATGTATGGTTTGTAGTTTTGTGGAACAAACTATGTTCGTGGAAAACTATGTAGTTTCTGATGTTTAAGTGATGATTTGTGATTTATTGTGTTAGTTTATCTTTTCTATGATCTATGTATGGTGAAAACAATATTCATGTTTTGTTTTGTAATAATATGTTGCTAATGATGAGTTCTTTGGATTATATATTGTTTATGGATGGATAATTATTGTTTAGCTCCTAAATATGCTTTTTAGATGTCATTTATGCAATTTGACAGGGGGGGGAGCTTTTGGTATACATTTTTTATTATCTGTGCTTATATGCAGGGGGAGCGTTGCTCCTATTTTTTTTCTTCCCTTTTTTATGTTGTCAATGGGGGAGAAAAATCCACATATGGTTTACAAATTGATTCATATTTACATATGGTTTATGTGATCATTCATGTATGATTTATTCATGTTTTGGCTTATATGTGGGTTATCAGCTTATAATTCATATTCATGTATAAATTGTGTGCCATCATTAAAAAGGGGGAGATTGTTGACCCTATAGTTTTGATGATGATTTGTCAAACAATTTATCGCTAATATATTCTCTAGTTTTGTGTTTATGTTTCTCTTTACAGGTATTTCAACACACGTCAATCGAGCGTTAAAGATTCAAGTTCATATGTGTGGATTTACCTAGGTATAAGTTTAGTTTACTTACATATATTGTATGATTATATCTAAGCTCAATATATGTACACTTAACACGATTTTTGACGTTTTCTATCATATAAATGATTTTTCATCAAACGTTGTTACAATATCTTTAATCTCATGTTTACAGCTCTTTCATGCTTCATTATATACATATAATACATGCATAATATATATATACATATTTATAAGCCTTATGTCAATTTTCATGTTCACGAAAAACAGGTTTTCTGAACACTTTTCAAAAACAGGGAGTTTTCACAAACGAAAATTGATTTTCCAAAAATTCCTTTTCAAACATGTTTATTTCATCATTTAGAAACTTTCCCCAAAGTTTTACTATTTTTGGAATTGATTTGATAGTTTTAATGAATTTTTAAAATAGCCCAAAAACCTGTCATATGAAATATATCAGATTCCGGTCGACCGCCAATGATATTTTTCCTTAGCATGGTCTTTATGTGCTTGTGGTCGACCGTGATGGTCGACCGTGAAAACATCCAGAGACCTTCGCGGTCGACCGCCGCGGTTGACCGCCAGCTTTATATTTTCACATCTGTGGTTTTTTGAGCTTCGCGGTCGACCGTACCGATCGACCGCCGAACTGTCAACTCATTTCCAACGGCTAGTTTTTACAGCTGTTTTCAAATTGGTTTTTTGGTCTTTTACTTGTGTTTTTACTGATGTATTGGGATGTTATAAATACCCCATTGCTGCATTCTTTCTACAAATCCAAGAAATCCAAGTTTTGTGTTTAACAAAATATTAAGTGTGTTGTCAAAGAGCTGTTTAAAGCTGATTTCATCAATCTGTTTCAAGAGAAGTTTTTCTACGACAAGAAGTGGCTTTCAAATCCTATTGGGATCATCATCTACTGCTCTTCTTATTTGAGAAGTTTTTCTAAACTCTTATATAGCTTGTTATTTTATTTTCATTTCATTTAGCTATATTTATTGAGTTTCATTCACTGTTATCACACACACATATTGAGCCTAATATTTTCATATCATATAGTGTGGGTTGTGGGGTGTAATTTAGTGAGTGTGAGCTTCATTGTATTCTCACTTGTTATTTGAGAACAAATCATTGTATTTATCCTTTATTTATGAGAATCACTTATAATACACTTGTACACCGAGAGAAGTGTGAGGCGAGAGACGGGGTCAAATCCAATAGGAGTGGCATCGGTTGACGAACCTAGGGAGAGGTTGTAACCGAGCACTTGAGAAGGAGGACACGGGCTAGATTCTTACACTTAGTGTATAAAGTGTAATTGCATAGTGTTTGTGTAGTGTGAGAGTTTTCGGTGATCTTGTAAACCGAGTGTGTAGAAGTTCCGGCTTCCAAACCGGATTGTGATAGTGAATATCTCCTCGAGGTGAGGAGCGAGGACGTAGGTCGTGGTGACCGAACCTCATAAACATATCATGTGTTTGTGTTTTTGCTTGGCTTATATTTTATTTTGTGCATATTCTTACTGTTCTTATTCATATCTATCTCATATCATTCTTGCAAGAATAAATTAATCAATATAATGCATATTCTTACTGTTCTTATTCATATCTATCTCATATCATTCTTGCAAGAATAAATTAATCAATATAATTTTAATTAGCATTATTCATATCTATCTCATATCATTCTTGCAAGAATAAATTAATCAATATAATTTTAATTAGCATTTAATGTTATTAGATTAGCATAAGACCCTAATCACCCCCCCTCTAGGGTCTAACAAACCTTACCTTGGATATCACTAATCCAAAAAACTTGAACCAGTTCACTTACAGATTTCTTGTTCCTTATTGAGCTCGAATCCTTAGGGGCCAACGTCTAATGAGTTTTAAAAGACTTGAGTTTGTATAGTAAGGATATAGTAATTTGTGGGCTAAGGAAAGGGTGATAAAATCCCTCACCTTATCTTGATTAGGGGGTATTGTCCTTAAAAATATTTTTAATTGTGTGCCAAATAAAGATGCTCAAATCACTTTGGTGAATTCATACTAACTATATGCAATGCAACGCTATGAATTAAAAACGACTACAAAGGATGATAAAAAAGTATTTTTTTTATGGTCAATGAAAAAGAATTTTTTTTAAGTCCTAATTGTCTCTAATTGAAAAGAACTACCTAAAAGGGTAGAATTGAAAATACTAGGAATAAGAGTTACAGAAAGCAAAATTTTAAATTCTCGATCTCTAATCCGTACTCTTCAAGTTCCAAGCGGTTCCTTCACAAGAAAACACACAAGTTAAAGAACCAAAATAATTAAAATCCTACTTAAGCACCTTCCCCGGTAACAACGCCAAAAACTTGATGGGGTCTAAATAATGTCCAAAACTTACAAGTGCACAACCAATCAAGTTATAGTATAAAAGTTATCGATCCCACGAGGAAGGTGTTGTAAGAGATAATTAAAATTAGTTCTTATGTCGTGTGCGTGACAATTAGGGGTGATGGTTGAATGTGATTGGGGAAGATATGATGAGTGTTGTGATTATGAATAGTGAAATTTGAGGAGAGAGAAAGAAAACTCAATAAAGAGAAGATGGAAGTTTCAATGAGGAATATGAGGAATTTAGAGTTGAATCCACTAGCTAATTTTAATTATAAATTATGAACTATTTTCTTTATATCATATTTTACTTTAGATTTATTAAGCATAGACTATCAAACCACTCAAGAAATGTATAACCTATCAAATTATCATCTAAACAAAATTAATATTTATGAAAAGAACAACAACAAGATAGTAATTATAGAATTCATAAGTATAACCTATCAAACCACCCAAGATAAACATATATTATCAAATTCTTCTTCTATCAATTAGTTTTCTAGTTGATTATCCTACCCATGATCAATTAAAGTACAAGAGAATAATTAACAAATAAAAAAAATTAGACTACCTTCATACAATTCTAGCGTTCCTACAAGAATTAGTTCCACATCTTTACAGAAGAAAAATAATAAAAGAAAAGAAAGGAAAAATAATTTCAAAGAAAAGAAATTATGAAAACAAATATAACTAATTGTAAAAGAAAAGAAAAAGAAAGCTAAACTATGAAAGAAAATAAATCTAAGCTACAAAGGGTAAAATAAAATAAAAACAAGAAAATAAATCTTCTCTACAATACATGAATATAAATCTAAACTACTAAAAAGAAAAAATAATTATAAGAAAATAAAAAGAGAAAATAAAAGACAAACCTTCATATTGATCTTTATCTCCATCATCATCATCAAACAAAAAGAAGAAAATATGAAGAGGAAAAATATTTTATTAATTGTAACAAAAATACAAAGTGGAAGATCTTCTAAATCAAGAGTAACTCTCCTCTCTCTAAAAAGGAGTTATAAAATTTTTCACATCTTAATTCCTCACTATCTACCACTATTTATAGCATAACAGTGAATGAGAGATGTTGGATCAAAACTTAAGCCCTGAGATAATTACAAGAACAAATGAAGAAGTTTGGTGAAAAAGGAAGCAAATCATGCAAATATGGACAGCTTGGTAATGTCTGGTGTTTTGGCTATATCTCTCTGGTATCAACTCGAATTTGGCTGAATAAAAATTCTATGGAAAGCTAAGAATGAGATCGACAATTTTTGTATTTATGATATCTCTAAAATTGAAATATATCATAAGCAAATATTTGTACAAAGAAGCATAATCTGCGCTGGAATTATCATCCAAATTTCTTCTCTTCTATTAGGCTTGGGCTTTGGCTTTTGGTTTTGGATCTTGGTCTCTTGCTTGTATCCTTCATTAATTCATAGGCTTTGTTGAGAGATAATGTTTTTTTTTGCTTTATTGACTTACAATTAAAGATAAAAATAATTATTAGTGACGTATTTATTCATGAAAAATAGATAATGATGGTATAAAATTATAACAAAAATATGATTATCAGTCCCCTAGAGAAAGATGAAAAATACATTCTTTCCCTTCAATATCAAGGTTCGTCTCTTCCCTAAGAGGAGACATATCAGGGTTTATCTCTGCCCCAAGAGGAGACATATCAGGGTTTGTCTCTGCCCCAAGAGAAGACACAAAACTCTAAAAGTCTACACGTGTAGCCAGTTGTTATTGCTAATTTAATAACACCTAAATCTATGCCTATAATGCATAGTGAATTTTATCTCTATCCTTAATCAGAGATAAGTCTACATCTAACACACGTAGTCGAGTAGTCAATTCCCGTAAGAATGACGAAGCCTACGTATTCAATATCGTAGCACTAAGTCTAAGAGAATTTAATCTTTTAGCATAACGTTTTATGCAGAATAGACTTAGACAATCTACAAGCCCAACTCAAATGGTAGTTAGTAAAAGCTCATCAAATCCGTTTATGGCTGAGGATTTGCCAAAATCCTATAAGTTTGTGTATCATGCCACGCCTTTAAGCTAGATTCCATATGAGCCGGAGTTCCTTAAGCTCTTGGAGTTCATGCTCTAACTTAGCCATGTTCACTATGATGGCGTCAGCCAAATCTACATATCCCTCTTCCCTGATGTATGTTACATGCCGATCAAGGAATCACCTGAAGGTGTGGAAGAGCAATCCCTTGTGAAGGACTTTGTTGATCATCATATTTAGGAAAGAGGCGAAGCTATAAAGCTCCATGCAGATTGCAGCCTTCTCTGGATCTTCATCCGATATCAGCGCTTTAATGGAATCATATAACAATGAAGAAGGTGCATAAAGAAAAGAAGAGGAAGTAAGCATTTGAGAAGTTATTAATAACGGTTTTAATAGTTGGGGCTTTAAAGTAATCATGAGAGGGAACATACCAATTCCAATAGAAGGTCCTTCAGGTTGGCGCTTTTGCCCTGGCCCCGCTAACTCAGCGTCATGAGTTGCTAGAGTTTGTGCAGGTTCAACGGTCATGGATGCACCAGCTTCATCAGTTAGTTTTGTGACTTGAGCAGCCGGGCCAACCTTAACTCCAACTGAAGCCTCTATATTCATTGGTCTGAGGATTTGATGAATTCCCTTTCAGAAGGAGCCTTGGGCGAAGTTTGATGGGTAGCAACTTCGGGTTGGGAGGTAGATGGTTGGACTTTAGTAATATCTTGTCCCAAACCCAAGGTATCAGAATCCCTGAGCTGTTCTGCAGCCTCAGAAATAATAGTTGTATCAGCACCAGTGGCTGGTCCTACAATCAAAACTCCCATATGGTTACTCAAAATTAATAAATGAGTAAAAGTAACTTTGGAGTAAAGTGCATACCTACAGATGAACCAGCTTTCGCGGTTAGTCCTATGGCTTGACTCTTGCCAGGATCTCACAGCAACTAAGAAATCAAACTATGGTTAGACTCGGAGAAGGTTATCATCTAATCGAAGTCATGCTCATGAAGATCTCCAACAACATCGGCAGGGGCAGACTCCTCTTCAGCCGACTCTTCCATAGCAACACTTGTAAAAAAGGCTAAACTCTGAGTACAAAAGAAAAAGTAGGAATATACTTCAAGTGGAAACCAATTCTACCTTTAGCTGCTTCAGTAGGACCAGCACTTGTACTCACTTCCTTTAGCTTCTCTAAAAGAAGACGAAGCGTACAAATAATTAGAGGAGGTATAACTTTCGAGTCTGTTCGCGGGAAAAACCGTTGCTTTCTTCATTAATGATTCCATTGTACACTCTTGTAATAGTTTATCGATTACAAAGATCCGGTCTTTTTATAAGATCCGGTTACAACGAAAATCAAATAAAAAGAAATGAAAAATTACAACTTTGTTTCCTTATTTGTCGAACGAATCGCGAGCTCCTGTTTTGCGGTCGCTCGCTTTGTGGGTTCTTTGCCTGCGCCGGGGTTGTTTGCCGTGGACCACCGCGCGATCTAGATCCGGTCGGATCTACGCAGTACAACGGGTATTATTTCACCAAGGAAATAATAGCCGGGGAGGATTGTTTCACCAAGGAAACAATCGTCCAAGTCTCGGGATCTAAGACCAAGCTTAGATCCGGAGTATGCCTGCGTAGATCTGAGATCTGATCCTCTCGAACACCTGCCTTATTTGACGTTGATGATCGCCGAGCACCAGATCTGAAGGAGTGAGTCCCCGAAGTCCCAAAGTTTCAATCTTTTTTAAGTTCCGAGTCTCCAATCCAGCAGGGCTTCGCCTCTCATTCAGCAGGGCTTCGCCTCTCCAAAATTTCCAACCTCTGAAAATGAGCATCCCTAGGCCTATTTATAGGCTCTCTAAACAGTGCCCGCGAAAGAACAAATGCTGGCCACTGTCGGCCACTGTCGGCCACTGTCGGCCACTGTCAGCCACCGTCGGCCACCTTCAGCCACCGTCGGCCACCTTTACTGTGCCCGTGTGCACGTGTCAGAGGGTGGCCACCCATGGGTGGCCGGCCACCCATAGGTGGCTCGGCAACCGAGCCACCATGGGGTGGCTCGGCCACCCCATGGGGTGGCTCGGCCACCCCATGGGGTGGCTCGGC
>NC_033797.1:64764245-64790918 GCF_001876935.1 Asparagus officinalis | reverse complement strand
TGGGGTGGCTCAGCCATGGCCGAGCCACCATGGGGTGGCTCGGCCATGGCCGAGCCACCTCCGGGTGGCTCGGCCTCCGAGCCACCCTAGGGTGGCTCGGTGGCCGCCGAGCCACCATGGGGTGGCTCGGCCCCACCCTAGGGTGGCTCGGGTTGGGCCGAGCCACCATGGGGTGGCTCGGCCATGGCCGAGCCACCCCTTGGTGGCTCGGCTTTAGCCGAGCCACTCGGGTGGTTTTGGCTTTGGCCGATTCGTCCGGGTGTGGCGCCGTTGTGTTCGTTGTCCAGTTTTGACCGTGATTCGGTTGATTGAGACTCTGATTGGTTGATCTGATTTGGCAGTAAGTCGGATTCCTGATTTGGCAGTAAATCCACTTCTGAGTTTGAGTCCGAAACCGATCTTGATTCGATCGTCATTTGTCCGAGTATGCCCTGTGGGTTTGGTTGTTTTCCGTTGTTTCCGGTTCTTTCTGTGATTCGGTTCTGTTTCGATTTGTTGACTTGATTTGGCAGTAAGTCGGATTCCTGATTTGGCAGTAAATCCACTTCTGAGTTTGAGTCCGAAACCGATCTTGATTCGATCGTCATTTGTCCGAGTATGCCCTTGGTTTGGATGACTCGTTGATTCTTTGACACTTGGCTTGATTCCGAACGCGTATGGATGCATTCCGTCGCTTGATGCGATTCGTCGATCTCGTCGCCTCGTTGGTTCGTCGGTTTGTGCCGAGCTGAGCAAAAGGGACCTATAAGCAATTTTATATGCCTACAGAGTCGCTCAACTCTCTGGGTTGCCACCCAAATAAGGTAGTATCTATACTAGATATACCTAGGTTAGAGGCCTTAAGAGTAACGTCAACATTGGGATCGAGTTGGACCCTAGTATCCACATCAGCTTCAATGTCTGAGGGTTCTTCATTAATAGCATCATGCATTTGCTGGGTGAAGCCCAATTCCTCGGAAAGAAAGAATTCAGGAGATGCGAGTTCAGTTCAAATTTCACCTTCTTCATGATCTCCTATGAACGAAGAATGAAGAATATGATGAGTAAATTTGAAGATAGGACTTTGAAAGCAAAATAAGTGTGAAATATTACCTCCTCCTCAAAAAGGGATATCATTGATCGGTACTTCTTGAGAAGTGGGCAATGCAAGGTGTGGCTTATGCACGACCTTCTCTACCCCTTTCATGGGTAGAGGTCCTTTAGAAGAGGCAGTACTCTCCTGTCGAAACTTGGTGCGTAACTCGGTCTTAGTGGAGATTTCTGCATGAGTTTGAGCTAGGGCTGAAGGTCAGGATCTTTTCCTGCCGACGAGCCTAGTCTTAATAGCCTCTATCTCTTCTTCTTCATCTCCATCTTGAACCTCTACAGTCATTCGATTGGGATAAGTGAGAATGATTTTTTTTTCTCTTAGCTTCTTCAAAACCTCATTTCCCTTGAATCTTAGAGGAGACAATGGTTGTTCTAGAGATTTGGTTGAATCTGATTGATGAGTCCTATGGGTGATAGGCGGGCTTCCACCCTCTCCTGAAGAACAGGTAAGGGAAATTTGCCATATTCTCCTATTTGTCACCCCCTACATCGATTTTGATACCCCCAGCTTCACCTTCTTCCTCAGATGTCCAAGCTATATCGGTGAAGAGTTCCTCCTCGCTTTCATCATAATCAGCAACTTGTTTTCCTTTGCCGGAAGATTCTGCTAGAAATGCTTCGGTGGCAGGTGCAGCTGCTCTCTTCTTCTCTACCTCCAGCTCTGAAATTATCTTCTTCTTGGTTGGCGCATTAGCAGCTATGAGCCATTTGCAACATAAAAATGTTATCTGCAACTAAGGCTTTGCAACCGGAAGGCTAAACTTGGCATTCATGCAATCGGTAATGCTCTAGAACCATGCACGAGTGCCATCAATGAGACCTCCATGAACCTTCAATCTCCTATTTGGGTTCCCGATGTATAGTTGGTCGTAACCAAACTGATGAGCAAATTGACAAGGGAAATAGGGATCGATACTGCACATGTTCTTCACCCGAAAAATTAGATAGCCAAGGCGTATGTTCATTAAGCATTGGAAGCAACCCACGTCTAAAACAGTCCTGCTCTCCTTGGGTTCCTCCTCATCAATAAGCAGCTCATTATAATTGCTGGAAAATTAAGGAAAACACTTGAAATACTCCTAGCACTTATGAATCCTGAACTGCCTTATCACCTCGTGCCATTACCTGACCTCCCATTTACATTCTTCTAAGATTTGTAGTAGAGGGAGGTCCAAATCTGCAATCCCAGGAGCCGTCAACAAGTTAGGATGGAGGACGAGCCAGACCATTAAATAAGTGTACAAAAACTCTATCTTGGAGGTAGGAATTTCGCTTGAAGGCTTGCTTTCTTCTTGCGTAAATGTGGTAGCCAAGTACCGAAGCTCGCTGTGGATGTCAGTGATCATAGCGGGAAGCAAAGAAAGCTTGTGCCCAATCGCTAATTTGGCAGCTGGGAAGAAGACTTCAATAGGCAACGATTCGAAAACCTTGTGTGGCACTGCGTACTTCTTTAGCCATATGGCTAAGTACCCCACCAAAATGGTTGCTGACTTTATCCTTCCTTGAGCATGTCATAAAAAGGTTTCAAACTTTGTACCCCTCAGAAATTTGCCTTTTGCTGAGGGAGTGGTGTGAGATTGAGCCCGAATCTTCACTATCAGCTTGTTGATATCAGAAGGGGTCAAAGGGGGCAACTCACAGACTTTGTTGCCTGAAGAATGCTCCAGATTCTTGAAGAGATAGTCAGCGAATTGTTTTAAGCTGACTTGGGGGAATTTCTTCGTTTTCACCACTATATCGGCTATGGCCGTTTGATAATGACATGTTAGCTCCTAGAGGATGTTATATGTACCAGATCCAGCCTACTTCATCTAATTCAACTGGCGGGTGGTGGGGAAGTATTCTTGATATGGCACGTCCCCTATTGGTAATCCAGATACTTTCATCATCTCATGAAGAGGAAGGCCTAACTCTCCATTCTTGGTGAGAAAGGTATTCGTATCCGGATTATATATTTCAAACAATGCAAAGAAATGGTTCACACTTATAGGGAGGCTGTACATACTAACTCGGATGGAGACGTACAGTCATTTATCACTTAGCTACTTTCCCTAACGTCCGAGCACATAACTTGTCATCCTTGTCCACCACTTATCAGCAGACGAGTGAACCCAACCATAGCATCTATATTTCTTAATAGGTAATTCCCTGCCAAACTTAACAAGGCGGTTCCTCATAATATTGGCCTTGATCATTGACTCATTATGTGGCATGCTATCCTAACCCAACATCCCAGGATGATGTCCACGGATAGAAGCTTGATCACTAGAATCGGGAGTTTTGCTCTTACTGATAAATCCACAATGCACCCTTTCTTGGTCCTCGGTCAGATTCCAAGACATATCCTGGTCACTGCTAATCATTGCAATTGGACCAATGAGTAATGTCGGGGAATTGGAGGAAGGAATTTGAAGACCCCATCATACTTATTCAACCAGTGCTCTGAGCCACAAGAAAGAATGTCGGGATCCTCAACGGAGTCACCGAACATATAATTAGGCTTCCTTAGGGGCTGAGTTGTTTCTTGATCCTTGGTGAGCGATGCATCCGTGATCAGTCGGTGCAATGTACGATGATTCCCATTTTGTACAAGCTCAAGTATGTCCTTCTACCCGCTTATATCAAACTGAGAAGCCTCATTAATAATGGGCATCTTGTCAGTGGAAGCATATGCAAAGCTGCTCTAACCGCTCACCTCCCTAGGAGAAAATATCATAGGCAGAAAAGTAACTGCAATGTACAAAAGAGTATGTGTTAGAAGCAGCTAAAGAACATTCTTGACACGAATTAAGCGAAAAAATGTAGTTAGACTAATCTTGCAAACTTGCGAGACAGTGGCAGCTGTCTCGCATATGTGAGATAATCAACACTGCCCCGAAAACTGAGAGACAGTATACCCTGTCTTATGAATTGCAAGATAGTGTGAAACTATCTTTTCTGCTTTAGGATGTGTTTTGGCCAAGCAAAATACTCCAATTAAGTGTTGATCCTCGCAAAGGAGGATGTCAGCTCTTCCTGAATGCCTCATGAGGGAGAACAAACGAGGAAACCCTAATTCTCAAACTATTTAAATCCTAAAATCTCACCCCCCGAAGAATGGAACAGTGGACTCCTCCCTCTCAGATGATCGAGCAATAGATTTTCCCTTGGAGACTGTAGATCTCTTTGGAGACATGATAAAAAGAGGATTTTTTGGCCGAAGATCTTGGCGAAAAGCTAGGGTTTTGGGGGATAATTCAAAAAAAAACTTAGAGGGATCCAAAGTCAAGGCCCTAGAGTTGGTTTCAATTAGGGATTAAGGGAAAATATGGCTTGGTAAAAAGAAACAAAGGAAAAGAAAGCAAACTGTCGAAGAAAGCTTTGAAACCCTAGATGAGGATCTCCTTTCGATCAAGATCAATCAAGAGTGAAGGCCTAAAGGGGAGAAAAAGGTTTTAAAAACTCTTTTATATGGATTTTACAACAAATTCAAACTCAGGGATGTAAGGTTGAAAAATTAAAGTTGATTGATTCTTGTTTTAAGAAATGGGTTCGATCAATTAGTACAAATCCTGTACAATCACTCACTCTCTCGATTACAGAGGAAGAGAAGATTAATTTGACTTCTCTTTTATTTAAAAGTGAGTTCTTGGTGGAGAAAGGATGCTTCTCTTGATGCTCAAGCCGAGATTACTTCCCGTTGACGATCAGATTAAGATGACAAAAGCTTCTGACTACGGCTTAGATCACAAAAATGTAGACACTGCTCTCTCTTCACACGATAGCTAATAATCTTTCCAAAAGTCCAAAAGTCCAAAAGTCCCCTCTTTATAGCTGCTTACGGCTAATTTTAGACTTTTAGCATGTAATGGACGTGCTAAAATTATGGGTAAAGGGCGTAATTGCCTCCTACAATTCAGCCCACGTTAGTTAATAGGGCGTAACATGCTCCTAAAATTTAGCCCATGTGGCTAACTAAGTCTTTGGAGCTGTTATAGTTGGATCTCCCACGGACGACAAGCCTCACTGCATGATAAGGTTCGTCAGATGAGACGAGCCTCAATACGCACCGAGGTTCGTCCGGCAAGGCAGGCTTTGCAGTATAGCGAGCTTCTTCTAAAGAAATTTGTCTTCACTGACTTCGTCTGATGAGCTCCGTCTTCACTGATGAGCTTCGTCTTCATTGACACGCTTCAAATCTTGTTTCCAATGACAAGCTTTGTTGTTTGAGATGAGGTCCGTCATTGTAATGACCCTCGTCATGCTTGTTATGAGCTTCAACACTCCAAGGATAAATGATTACCTGATGATCTATGAAGATCCATGAGAATAGAGGAGAGAGAGGATTTTTTACTAGCCTCTCAATTCCCCCCACCCCCATTTCTTTCATGTTGATCTTGCCTATTTATAAGCTTAGGATCATTATAGAGTGAGTTAATGGACTTTAACTCCCCTTATAATGATAGAGTTAGTGGTTATTAACTCTCCTTAAATGAGTGAGTTACTGATCATTGACCCTCCTTAAATGTTGCCTTTAAAAACTGTGATAGACGAGGTTCGGCTATGCACGAGGTTCGTCAATAATGGCATTGATGAACTTCATCTTTAATGATGAACTTTATTTCTGGACGAACTTCATCTTTTGAGGACCAAGTCACTATTTGACGAGGTTTGTTAGCAGATGGACTTCGTCTCTTGGATGAGCTTCATTTATAGAGGATTTTCGTCTCTAGGCGAACTTCATTTTTAATGACGAACTTTGACTCTATTGATGGGCTTCATTGGCTGAGATGAGGTTCATCATGATGATGAGCCTCGTCATGCTTGTAGCGAGGTTCAACCTTGCTTAATTCCTTGGCATTTTTAGTGCCTATAAGGGAAGTGGGTAAATAAGGCCCCAATGTCTATCGGACGGCTGGTCTTCAAGCAAACAGTAAAAACTATCTCGCACACAAGAGACAGTTTATGTTGTCTCGTGCAAAGAAGTCAAACGAAATATTGAGTCCCTCCTCCAGTGTGTTTTCGATGCATCCTCAACTCATGTCCAGCGCATCTACAATATTCCTTTAACCTATACACAATATACTCAGGGTAATTTTATTCCAAATTTTCCCTTGAAAGTCCGGTATGCTTAGGGTAGTCCTATTCTGAAATTACCCTAGGAATTCAACTACAGTTCAGCTATGAACTCCTCATAAAGATGATCAGTTCAACATCAACTCAATGACACGAGCGAACTCAACCTTTTAAATATTAACAAATCAGCTCCAGTTCCTAATTTCAACAAATGGCCAGCGACGTCGCATCACCAGAAGTTAGGAAATTGAAGCCACTCATTGATCCTTCTACATAGTACAACTTTGGGTAAAAGTAGGGCATATCTTGTCTAAAGTATTTCAGACTCCTCGATAAAATACTGAGGAGGTTAAAAACTTTAGAGGAGGTATCTGTAGGCATATAAAATTACTTATGCGTCCCAAACTCAGCTCAAGTCAGAGAGAAGATGAAGAATGTCATCATCCAAGTTAGAGAAGACTAGCCAACAAGAAGAAAAGCAAAGGAAGAAACGAAACGCCGAGCCGAATGAGACTTGGAAGTGTCTCATTGCTCATGAGATAGCTTCCACTATCTCACATATGCAAGATAGTGGAGACTATCTCGCATATGCTAGACATTGTCTACTGTCTCACAAGCATGAGATAGTTTCCAAAGTCTGATTGGCACTTTCTGTTGGATTTTGTAGGGTCCACTTGGCTCCGTAACAGCTTGAGGAAGTCTATTAATGTTCATGGGCAGTTATATCCTAGAAATACACCCACTACCAACAAAAAGGGCGCCATTTAATGCACTTTAAGGTAGTAGGGGGCAGTTACAAAGCTACCTGGCACTGTCTTCTTTGGCCAAGACAGTAGATACTGTCTCCTTTGGCTGAGACAGTAAATATTGTCTCACAAATAGGAGACAGTGGCCAATGGACTATTTGCATTCTTTTTGGCGGTTATGGTCTCCTACCCCTATATACTCCCCTGCACACTTGTGTAGGGTACTAAGCTGGCATTTAGCAAACTTTGAGAACAAGAGAGAGTTCTTCATTCACTCCCAGGCATTCTCAAGAGTCTTTTGGTGTTTCCTAGAGTTGGAGCTTAAACTTGATCTTGAGAAGAGCACTTGTCTTACCTTGCTGAGACACTTACTTCGGTTCTTGTTTCTTTGCAGAAACATTAACCTTAAGCCTTCTTCGTATCCGACTTAGAAAAGTTGCTCGGTGGTCCACGGATAACGCATCCCTGGCACAGACAAAGAATTCTACATAAGCAGAGGCTACTACATAGGAGTTGCTACACATGTTACTAGGGAATAAAATTTTGTTTTCTTTTTAAAGAAAAGAGTTACACGTGTAAAGCTTATTCTTTTGTTTCTTTTAAACGATTTAATGGAAGTTGTAAAGAAAATTGTTCTTGAGGCGAACAACCGTATTGCCTAAGGTTCCTCTGCTGATACTGCGGTTCATATGAATGCTGAAAATAGGGACCTCTCCACTATCTCTGGCCTTGAAATTATTGTCCCCTCTGATGTCCTTGAAAAATCTGTTGATGAGTAGGAAGTGACGACCTCTACTGTTGTCCACTATCTCTCGCCTGGCCTGCTGGTACTATCACTCCACCTGAAACTCCTCTTGAAACACCTGAAACTCCTCCTCAAAATAGTAAGCTGATAGTCTGTCGCCCCACATGCTAGACACAACTCGTTAGCTCTCCTGCAGTCCTTCATCAAAAGCCCCAGCTTGCTGCAAAAATAGTAAATCATATTGGTTGGTTGTGGAGCTAGTCTTGAAGTCCCTGTCTGCTAGCACTTGGCTGGTGCTCCTCTCATTTGAGGCTTCTATTGGTTACCACCCGATGTTTGTCCTACATGGTGCTTTTTTGCCCCTCTCCTCACCAAGTTTATGATCCCAATTAGTTGTTCTACTTTTCGAGATGCCTCTAGGACATTCGCATAAGTCTCAATCCATTTCTGACTATAAATCTGAGTCTGTATCTCAAAATTTAGACCCTACATGAATCTTTGTCCCTTATCCACCTCATTCGACACCATCCCCGAGGCAAACCTGCTGAGCTTGGCAAATTCAGCTGCATACTCATCTATAGTACTAGCTCTCTATCTCAGCATTACAAACTGGCTCTGCATCTCAAGACGGTTTGTCTTTAGGAAAAATGCCTCTAGGAAACTCTCCCAGAATGTCTCCCATGAAATTGGCTTAGGCAGCTTCTCCTCCTCTGTGTCCCACTAGGTCCTGGCTACGTTAACGAGCTACAGATGTACAATATCCACTAAGTCTTCGTCCGGTATCTTTACTGCCCTTAATAGGCGGTTCATGATATTCAACCACATCTAGGCCTCATATCCGCCATCAATCCCAGCAAAGTGTTGCGGCTTGAGATTTCAAAAATCGGACACATTACCCGGCATTGTAACATGTTGTTGTCCATCTCTCTGGCGATTATAAACTACCAGCTCCCTAATCACTTCTCCAAGATAAGCCTGATTAACTTGGTTTCCCTCAGGGAAAACTACAGTAGGGGGTCCCCGTTTTAAGGCTATAGTGATCACCTGAAATGAGATTGGTCAAAATTAGGACTTGAGAATCAGGATATTAGGAGTCAAAGGACGTATTTTTAAAAAGGAAAGAACCCATTATATACATGCTATATTTTGGCCTAATCTTAGTTTTTACTTGTATACAGGATGAAACAACAATTACTAAACCTGGCTCTGATACCAATAAAAAACTTGTCACACCTCGGGTCCAAAAATATAATAACTTGGAACGTGACTCAGCCAACAATACAACCATTCGGCCGTATTCATGCCTCTAAATCATCCTATATATTGATATAAAGCCAAAACTATACCATAGAGCATGTAACTAAGTCAATAAAAAAATATATAGATGAAGAAATCTACAAAAAGGATGGAGTCCAACTATGAGTTCACAACTATCCACAAAGGGAAAGGGTAATAAATAAAAAATTTACATCATAGTCTAGAAAAAAAGTCACATATGACTCAAGAAAAAGTCTAAACTAAATAACTACCTAAACCAACTGAACTAAAAAACTGATGAACTAAAAGGTGATCACTGCCACTAGACTTGCTCCTCAAAATATTCTTAATCCTGCGAAAGAAAGAACATTTCCCGAGTCTGTGGTGCGCAAACCCCAGGAGAATCAGAAAACTCCCAACAAGCAAGTAAAATGAAAGAAATTGTGCATGTGTAAGTGTATGTAACAGGTATAAGGAAAGGATGAAAACTCAATTAAAGATGATAAAAAATGCTAATTGTAGATATTAAACAAGGTCTACCACAAGGCACACAAGCACATTATTATTATTTTAGGTGTTATTTGAATTAGAGAAGAATATTTTCATGTATATAAGTCGGGTTCCTATAAACTATCCCGGGAACACGGCTTCAAGTCAGGATTAGCCTTTAGCTCTTATATATATATATACATCTTGATATCAAGAATGCGCATGAGCCCATTTATGTGCACGTTATATTCTCCATCCAATCCCCCTTTATAAACCCCATATTTATTCATTTATTTTAAGTGGTTGTACAAAAAATATTGTTCACTAACCACAGAGTTATTGTAGAATGGCTTTCGTAAAATTTATGAAAAATAACCGTAACCCAAAACATGTCCTATCAAGATGGGTGCATCGTCTAGTCAATGCTATTATAATAATAGTAATAATCAATAGAAAATCCTCACATCGGGATATCGATATCGAGGGTATAACCATGCTATGATAACATGTTTATGAATCATATTTCTTGACATAAGTCTTCTTCATGAACAATCAACCCTATTAAATGTCACTAGGTGATCAAATATAGTATTAGGTGATCCAATAAGCATCAAGAGATCAACAATATCATCATATTAACAAAAGGAAAATAAATAGTTAGCATAATTGTTTAGTGTCAAAGCGGGCCAAACGGTTTTAATTTTGACAGCATAGAAATCTACAAAACTAATTCTAGTGAGAAAAAGGCTCAAACGGGTCTGAAATCTGATATTGGATCCTAAATGGGTCAAACGGGTCTGTAATTTGAATCATAAACCCAAACGGGTCTGAAATGGATAATGGATCCGAACTGAGTCAAACGGGTCTATAATTTGAATCATAAACTAAAACGGGTCTGAAATTGATAATGGGTCCGAACTGGTCGGGTTCGCCTTCACAATAGACCCAAATATAATTTTTTTTTTTTGTAAAAATGAAAGCTTATGGGATTCGAACCAATGACCTAAGAGCTAATAATCAAATCACCTAACCACAACTCCAATAACTATGTTGTGAAAATTTAACTACAGTAAACAATTTAAAACTATTCTCTGTTATAACTATAATCTTAAAAAAATTAGAATTCTTTAAAATTACTTATTATTATTATTATTTTAACAAAACTATACTGACCAAAATAAAATAGTTTCAAAAAATAATGTAATAAAAACTATCTACAAATTAATTGT
This sequence comes from Asparagus officinalis, assembly GCF_001876935.1. Lineage (NCBI taxonomy): Eukaryota > Viridiplantae > Streptophyta > Magnoliopsida > Asparagales > Asparagaceae > Asparagus > Asparagus officinalis. Next base: position 64,780,308 of record NC_033797.1, on the reverse strand, counting down.
CATAACTCTAGGAGGAGAAGCTAGCACGTGTAGTCTAGCTACTACTACACAAGTCAATCTAAATCAACAGCTGCTATGAGATTGAATCAGCTTCAGGCTTTCAAGCAAAATAAGTCACTACTTCCGATCACATTGTGGAATTGTTCAGAAAATCCACGAGAGTAGTAGTCCCGTGGGTTTTCCGTATTTGGTTTAGCAGCCGATTAGCGGCAACCAAATACACGGGACTACTAATCCCGTGTGTTTCAAAAATAGAATTTAGCAAAACCGACGTCTTTTTTGGCCAGCTTTAGTGAGCTGGCCAAAGAGGTCCGTTTTGCTAAATATTTAGCAAACGGTTGATTTTGCTAAATATTTATCAAAATTGGTCTATTTTAAAAAATTCTTCTTCCCCTTACTCTGTCGCCAGTTCTTGAGCTCTTGAAGTTTCTCATCTGAAAAATAACCGTAACTCGACTCCTCCTATCACATGGACCAAAATATAACTCTAAGTTGTATTTGGACCCTAGAGAAAGTTTATTGTCATTCTGAAGAGAAAAAAAATTGTCGCACAATAAATTAATTAGGCAACAGATTAAAAATTCAAATGTATTGATACATCAACACTGAGGATAAGGAAAATAATCAAGGTATATCACTATGATCAAGAGGTTATTCTAGCCTTTTTTTTCATTATTTTGTTAGTGTTAAAAGAATGGGTCTGGATTACTTGGAATTCTCAAATATTTCCATATTTTCTTTCCTCCAAAAAAATTCATATATTTTATAAATTGATAAATTGATGAGGGCAAGCAAAAGAACCCCGGCTCAAAGGACATCATAAAATTGGAGATTCCATCCAAAATTTTTTAAAGCCTTTTGACCCCTCTAACTGTTTTCAGCCATTTCCTCTCCTTTATATACAAGCATCCACCTATAAAGCCTTGTCTTCTTCTTCCTTGATGGTTTTCCTTTGATTATATTCCATCTCATCCAATCATTAATGCCTTTCTCATCTCGCAAGAATGAAAATGGCGGTTGAAAAGATTCTCTCTCGAGCTTCGCTTGGACCTTAACATCTCCTAATCTCATTTACATGTATATTTATAAACTCTACTTTTTAATTTAAAAAACTTTACGTCCAGCCACATGCCATGCTTAATACTTCATATCTCCAGCTAGCCTACTTTCAATCTTTTTTTCTTAATTTTATACTGGGATTCGGTGGGACCGGTCCAATTATTAACGTGAGGTTTATACAATTTCTCCCTTTTCAATTGTTTACAAATTTGGTCATGTCTTAGCTTCTAAGCATAGCTTGAACATCACATTTTAATAGTAACCTTGAAGTCCACGCAAGAAAGACTCTTCAAGTGTAATGCATCAATTGGGTGAGTGAGTATTTTGAGGTGCAAATTTCATAGCATTCTGATGCATATCTCCCGATAAATATCTTTTCCCATCACAGGTTTCTCACTTGCACTTCTTACTTCCTATTGCCTTCTTCTGTATTTGAAACACCATAAAACTCTAAACTTAAATTCCTACAAAGACAACGGAAAACGTATCGATGACAATGCAGAAATGCATATGATTACTTGCACCTGCATGTTTAAGGTGTTAGTCTAAGTGTAGACCTAAAGCAGAAGCCAAAGCTGGAATCAAGAAGATGAAGCAAAACGAAGGAAACATGAGAACTATAGTACGGTCGACCGCGGTGCTCTCGGCGGTCGACCGCGAACGGCTCGAACGGCACAAAAATAGAAAAAGTCTCTGGACTTTTTTCACTCTACCGCGACGGTTGGTGTGGTCAACCGGGCTTGGACCCTGGAGTTGAGTTGGTCTCTGCACTTTTCACGGTCGACCGCGACTGGTGCTGGCAGTTTCCTAATCTGTTTTGAATTCTGTTTGAGCTGGGATTTATATATATACCTATATGTTTCTAGAGCTAAAAAGGGACGTGAATAACCATCAGAAGAAAAGAAAAGAGAGAGAATCTCAGAGAGATTAATCCCTTATTTGAGTGCTTGTATTCCTTCTTCAATTAATCAAAGAGATTGTGTAGTGTGGCTCCCGAGGACGTAGGCACGTTGCCGAACCTCATTAAATTCGTGTGTTCCCTCTTGTTTTTATTTCTGCAAGTTTTTATCTTTGATTTGTGGTGAATTTCTTTCTTGCTCAACTTTCTAACAAGGTCCAGAAGGGCAAGAGTTCTATTTAATTGTTTCGAATCCCCAACAACTGGTATCAGAGCTTTGTTCAACAATTTGTGAAAAAGCCATGGCAGAGAAAATCAAATCTAAGATCGAAAAGTTTGACGGTTCAGACTTCGGCTACTGGAAGTCGCAGATGGATGACTATCTGTACCAGAAGGACTTGTATAGTCAGTTAATAGGCAAGGATAAGGAACATAAGAAAGAGGAGTTAGACGACGATTGAGAGATACTGGATAGGAAGGCTCTAGGGCAAATCTGGTTGTCGCTCGTCAAGACAGTAGCCCACAATATCTTGAAGGAGAAGACAATGGTAGGGATTATGAAAGCGCTCGTGAAGATGTACGAGTAACCATCTGCAACAAACAAGGTACATCTGGTAAAAACTATTTTTAACCTTAAGATGGCAGAATGAAGGTCCTTCACGATGCACCTCAGTGAGTTCAACACGATTGTTGATCAGCTTATCTCCGTAGACATCACGTTCGATAACGAAGTACGGGCCCTTTTATTACTATCACAGTTGCAAGATAGTTGGGCAGGTTGTGTGACGGCAATTAGTAATTCGGCAGGGAAGAAAAACTTGAATCTGAGTGAGGTGGTCAGTATGATTCTATCCGAGGAGGTTAGAAGAAAAGCGTCTGAATCAGAAGGTTCAGGTTCAGCCCTAAACTTCGAGCAGAGAGGCAAAAGCTAGAAGAAAGGGAACTAGAACTAAAATCGGTCGAAGTTAGTGAAGAAGAGGTCGAACTCGAAGGTTAGGTCTATTAAAGAAAAGTGTTGGAACTGCGGCCAGGAGGGCCATATATCTTCAGTCTGCAAGAATCCAAAGAAGGATACGGGTGAGGAGGAGGCTCATATCGTGCAGGATGCTTTGATATTGCTATTGACAGCGATTCGGATTCTGGGTCATCGACTCTGGATCCTCTTTCCACGCCACTACTAATAAGAAACTTCTTTAGAATTATGTAGCATGTGACTTTAGAAAAGTGTATTTGGGGGACAATGAGCCCTGTAATATTGTTGGAAAGGGCGATGTGCAAATTCAGATGAAGGGCTCTAAGTGGAACTTGAAGAACGTAAGACACGTAATGAAGCTAAAGAGGAATCTTGTTTTGGTGGGACAGCTTGGAGCAGAAGGCTATGTTTTAACATTTATAGGGATTCATGAAGAATCTCTAACGGTACGATGGCAGTTGTTCGAGATAACAAATTAGGGACTCTCTATCTCACCTCACATGCGAATCACACCCTCGAAATTATAGTTGGAAAAGAGAGTACAGATCTATGGCACAACAGGCTAGGGCACATAAGCGATAAGGGGATGAAGATCTTACATTCACAGGGAAAGCTAACCGGGATCAACTCCGTAGAAGTCTGGGCTTGTGAAGACTGCATCTTTGGGAAGCAAAAGAGGGTTAGTTTCCAGAAGGGTGGAAGGCCAGCTAAGACTCAGAAGCTAGAGTTGATTCATACAGATGTATGAAGTCCAGCCAATGTGTCTTCTTTTGACGGTTCGAGATACTATGTCACCTTTATCAATGATCACTCGAGAAAGTTGTAGGTTTACTTCATGAAGCACAAGTCAGAGGTGTTCGGAGTCTTCAAGAAGTGGAAGACCATGGTGGAGAACGAAACAGATCTGAAGGTGAAGTGTCTGAGATCAGACAATGGTGGAGAATACTAGTTGGAGGAGTTTAAGAGGTTCTGTGCTATGAATAGTATTCGTTTAGAGATGACTACTCCAGGGACGCCGCAACAGAACGACATTGCAGAGAGGATGAACAGGACCTTGACGGAGCATGCCAGGAGTATACGATTACATGCAGGTCTGCCTAAGACATTTTGGGCGTATGCGGTGCATACAACGGCTTACCTTATTAATCATGGGCCATCAGTTCCATTGGATTTTGGGATTCCAAAAGAGGTTTGGAGTGGAAAAAAGATAAAACTCTCACACTTACGAGTATTTGGTTGCGTGACTTATGTTCATATCAGTGACCATGTCAGAGACAAGCTAGAGGCTAAGTCACAGAAGTACACATTTATTAAATACAACATTGATGAGTTTGGATATCGTCTTTGGAATGAGAAAAACAGGAAGATCATCAGGAGCCGAGACGTCATATTCAATGAGGAGATGATATATAAGGATAGGGAAAATACTAAGGATAGAAAAAACAGTGGGAGCAGCACTTCGAATATAGGTGGATCCGAGCACATTGATTTAGAGGAACTTCCAAATAGGGGTGATGATGTTTGTTCTGACCGAAGAACGGAGGAGGCTCCAGGTGCAGAAGTAACTACCCAGGGCGTGGAGCTTAGAAGGTCATCCAGGGTACCCAAACCGAATCCTAGATATTTTTTATCTCTTGATTACTTATTGTTGACAGATAGTGGTGAACCGGAGTGCTATGAGGAGACAATGCAAGTGAGTGAATCTCAGCAGTTGGAGCATGTGATGCAGGAGGAGATAGATTCTCTACTCACTAATTAGACATGAGAATTAGCCCAACTACCTGCACAGAAAAAGGCCTTGCATAACAAATAGGTCTACCGGGTCAAGCAAAAGAGTGATGAAAGCAAGAGGTTTAAGACCAAATTAGTTGTAAAGGAGTTCTAACAGCGGGAAGGAGTGGACTACACGGAGATATTTTCCCCTGTTGTAAAGCTCACAACCATCAGGGTGGTGTTGAGCTTAGTGGCTGCAGAAAACCTCTTCCTTGAGTAGTTAGATGTGAAGACTGTCTTTCTTCATGATGACTTGGATAAAGAAATCTACATGAAGTAATCTATTGGCTTCATTGAACAAGAAAAGGAAGAGATGGCGTGCAAGCTCAAGAAGAGCTTATATAGTTTGAAACAGGCTTCGAGATAGTAGTACAAGAAGTTTGATAACTTCATGCAAAATAATGGCTACAGAAGATGCAATTCGGATCATTGCTACTATTTCAAGAGGTTCGAGTCCAGTTTTATTATATTGTTATATATTATATGTTGATGACATATTAGTAGCAGGATCGTGTTTAGAGGAGATAAACAGTTTGAAGAAGCAGCTGACAAAAGAGTTTGTAATGAAGGATCTGGGTGCAGCAAAGCAGATTCTAGAGATGCAAATCAGTAGGGATAAAGCTGAAGGGACGTTGAGGTTGAGCCAAGCTGAATATATTAAGAAGGTACTTCAGAGGTTTAATATGCAGAATGCTAAGGTTGTTAGCACACCCCTTAGAAGCCAGTTCAAGTTATCTGAGGAGCAATCGCCTAAGACAGATGTAGAGAGAGAGAGAGAGCATATGAGCAGGGTACCATATTCTTCGGCCATTGGGAGTCTCATGTATGCGATGGTTTGCACGAGGCCGGACATTGCCCATACAGTGGGAGTTGTGAGCAGATTTGCAAGCAATCCAGGAAAACAATATTGGGAGGCCGTGAAGTGGATATTACGGTACTTGAAAGGGACAACGAACAAGCCACTATGTTTCAGGAGGAAGGAGCTGGTGCTGCAGGGATACGTGGATGCAGACTTCGCCAGTGATCATGATACGAGACGAAGCATCATGGGGTATGTTTATACCTTAGCATCGATAGTAGTGAGCTGGGTCTCACGTCTACAGAAGATTGTGACTTTATCTACAACCGAGGCTGAGTATGTCGCGGTGACTAAAGCAAGAAAGGAGATGATCTGGTTGAACAGGTGCTTGGAAGAGTTAGATCTGAAGCAAGGGAGAGGAGTTCTTTATTGTGATAGCTAGAGCGCTATACATCTTGCTAAGAATCTAGTTTATCATGCCAGAACGAATCACATCGACGTACGATACCATTTCATACACTCACTGATTGAAGACGAAAATTTACACTTAATGAAAATTTTGGGGAGTCAAAATCTGGCGGACATGTTGACGAAGGCAGTCACCATTGAGAAACTGGAGTTGTGTGAACTTCAGTTGGCCTTCACGAGTAGAAGATGAAGGCGGAGCCACACTAGGAGGATTGGCGAGATAGACGTGATGTTGATGATTGAAGAAAATATTTTCCGGGGAGGAGAAGATACTTGTGAAGAAGGAGAGAGTTCGGGAGAGCTCGTTGATGGCGTTTTGGTCTCCAAATGGGAGATTGTTAGTCTAAGTGTAGACCCAAAGCTGAAGCCGAAGCTGGAATCAAGAAGATGAAGCAAAACGAAGGAAACAAGAAAACTATAGTACGGTCGACCGCGGTGATCTCGGCGGTCGACCGCGAACGTGCACAAAAACAGAAAAGTCTCTTGACTTTTTCCGGTTGACCGTGACGGTTGGTGTGGTCGACCGCGTCTGGACTCTAGAGTTGAGTTGGTCTTTAGACTTTTCACGGTCGACCGCGACATTGTTCGACGGTTGATCGCGAGTCGAGCTGGCAGTTTCCTAATCTATTTTGAATTCTGTTTGAGCTGGGATTCATATATATACCTATATGTTTCTAGGGCTAAAAAGGGACGTGAATAACCATCAGAAGAAAAGAAAAGAGAGAGAATCTCAGAGAGATTAATCCATTGTTTGAGTGCTTATATTCTTTCTTCAATTAATCAAAAAGATTATGTGGTATGGCTCCCGAGGACGTAGGCACGTTGCCGAACCTCGTTAAATTCATGTGTTCCCTCTTGTTCTTATTTCTGCAAGTTTTTATCTTTGATTTGTGGTGAATTTCTTTCTTGCTCAACTTTCTAACAAGGTCCGGAAGGACAAGAGTTCGATTTGATTGTTTCGAATCCCCAACATAAGGTGCTGATATCTAAGGCCAATCCTAAACTTAATAATCGACCGCCTCATCCCCAACACAAAACCTTCTGTCTACAAACCTCCAAGCATATAGTATTTTCTAATTTTGCTGGGAAATATATGACAGCTTTCTAATTCGTAACTTTGTTATTGGTTCGTCCGGTAGAGATATCCAAATGCTATGATAAACTTCTGCAGTAAAATAACTTAAACAGCATTCTGCTTATCCTTTCCTTTGTTGTAAAAGATCACACTGTGCAGGTAGTTATCACTAGTCCATTGTTGCTGCATAAAGCATTTGATACCTGAATGCATACTGCAAGTCTGCACGAGCCTATTCGAGATCTCTCCCAGTCTTTCCCTCCCCTTGCCCGCATTATATTGTGTAGACAACTAACTGGGTGCTTTTCCAAAATTCTGAAGGACATGAATTTGCATGCCAATTGTCCATGTGATCACCCTGCATGAGTGCTTTCTGTGGTCGTGCCTCAAGCGTGCTAGTCTCTATATAAGATTCTAAAGAAAATATTCTAAATCAAATAAAGTAAGAGCAACTTTAGCCATAACAATATCTACATCCCTATCTCTTATCTGTCATGTGAATGTGATTTCAAGATCAGAATCTTTGTAGGGATGATGGATCACCAGGCATAAAGAGCGATGGAGAGGACTCACCTGCAACGATTAGTCGCATCTCAATCCACCGCCAATGATGACAACAGCTGAGTCAGAACTAACTAGGCATGGCGCCATTTGGGAAAGGCTGACTGTTCAAAAGTTAAAAGTTGTTCGTTATACATTCTCTTAACGTACACCATAAGAAAAAGGATTAATTGTGGATAGATCCCCTGTAGCATCGCTGTTTTGAACTTACTACCCCTTTAGTTGTATTTTTATTTTTGCTGATAGACTGCCTGAGCGATTTTTTTTTTACACTTTTACCCTCAGGAGGTATATTTGTCAAAGCAACACTTTTCTCTTTCTTTGCCGGAAAAAGAATGAAAATAATATCACTCAGGCATCTATCTACAAAAAGAAACTAGAGGGATATTAAGTTCAAAACAACAATACTACAGGCGGTCTATCCGCAATTAACCCTGAGGAAAAAAAAAATATCAAAATCAACTACAACTTGCCTTTGTCAAGGCTAGAAAGGGGAAGGCTCATATGCATGGCATTGTTCTCCTGCGTAAAGGAGAGTAGAAAGTAGATTCCAAGCCTCTGGAGGAATTGCTGCATCTGTTACGACATATTGCTAACATAAAGTGGATACCTTGCTATGTTATCCCCTATATATACTGACAAACATTCTCCCTTTTCTCTCACCTCTTCCCACCAAAATTTAATTTGAAACTCCTAGCTCTTTCACAATTTGCCTTTGCCCTACAAATTCATCTCAAACGGCCAGGATTTTGTAGTCTCAATCAGGACTCCGATCACTTTGTCAAGCATTATTACCATGTTGAGAGAAAGGGCACTAAGGGATCCCCTCGTCTTAGGAGGAGTAGTTGGAGATGTCGTGGATCCATTTATCAAGTCAGCGATTATGAGAGTCGTGTATGGTGACAAGGAAGTTACTAATGGGACCAAGCTCCGGGAGATAAATGTGGCAAATAGGCCATGTGTCACCATTGAAGGAAGGGATGCAAGCAAACTCTATACCCTTGTACGTCGAGCTAACCTTAACTAACTCGAAATTCTCTTTTAGACTTGCACGAATTTTTCATGTAAAGGTATTATAATTTTTGAACCACCAAAATACTATATACACCACAAAGTAGTGAGGAGTTTGGAAGGTCCATCAACTTACTGAAATTTAACAGGTTCACATACCTGCATTAGATCAAGTCATCTTACTGACATTTGATGCAACAAAGAACCCCTAAAACAGCATACATAAAGTGCCCCAAGTAGGTCTAGTATTGAAATTTACTGGCCAGGTGTGTAATCTAATGCCATATATCTTATATGCCCATACATGTTTGCATACAAATGCCATGAATGATTTAAACAAAATTACAGATAAAAAATTATCTCAAGGAATAGAGGTTAGAACCAAAACGATGAGTTATACATGATTGATATCAGTCAAAAGAAATGTAAATTCATGTCAAAGCATTAGAAGAAAAATGAAAGCAATATACTTACTAAATTGTAAACAACATTTCGTTTAAGAATCAAAAGTGGAAATGGAGGAACCATAATTTCAACATGATATTGAAACAAATTTGCAATGGAAAAGAATATTTCCCCCCCTCTGTTTCTGTTGAGAAAGCACAATAGAAACATTACTTGCCTGACATCAGTTTCTTCTCTCATAATGCATCTCCAATGGAGGAGTACCATTTTTATTCGTTGCTCCATATTATACTATATATTTATATCTTTATGGCTTTTTACGAACTTTCAGTAATCAAGTGTATCTTTATTCTTAAACAAGGTGATGGTGAATCCTGATGCACCAAACCCAACAAATCCAACCAAAAGAGAGTACTTAAACTGGTGAGTTCAGTCTATCCTTTACTGAAACTTCTATGCAGCTTTAAGTTTATTACTTCTCTAGCGAGACAATCCTTTAACAGAAAATGTAAGTAAATTTGTTACTTACTAGTCAAATTTTGTGCACCAGAAAATAGGTTAGAGATAAATAAGATCATAAAATTTGCGAGATGCATCCACCAACATTAGTAGATATAAATGATATATTAGAATGTCGGGATGCCATTTATAAGATACCCAGAGCAGAATTTGGCAAGCTGTGCTAACATCGCCAATGCTATTTTATTTCATGAATTTTCAGGTTGGTGACAGATATACCAGAAACCGCTGATGCAAGCCATGGTGGGTAATTTTTAAATTTCAATCTCGCCCTACATTCCTTATGTTTGCAGGAATTAAGCATGAAGCTCTTATTTTCGTTTTATGATTCATGTGGATATACTAAAATTGACTTATGAAGAAGGGATGCGGATTGAGTTTCCTTCCAATTTGTCCATATGTATATTTCCTAGACGTACTTAACTAAGCAGTAATATAGGGCCGTATGCAAAATGCAAGCTAAATGACATGTATCACTTATTTGTGTAACTTGCCACCCTCATTCACGACAACCTTGATGAACTTATTACACGGTATTTTTCAAGGAGAGAACATAAAATAATCTAGTGATCATCTTCCATGAGATTTTCCCATTATTTACCAAATCTTTCTCTATAAAATATCCATTATCTTTAAGTACGTTGGTTTCAATTTATGACTAAATAGGCATCTGTAGTAAACTCACATTGACCAATACTAGATCTCTACCTGGTGCCCAACTTATTATCCTGCCCAATTATTAAAATACCACAAAAAATCATAATTAACATATCATGGTTTGAAACATTGTCCTATTGATTACTTCACACATTATCAATTGTGAAGGGAAAACAAATTGGAAGATGTCAAACGAAATGCTATATTGAGTTAAAGCTGAGCTGAAGCTTGTAAATGTCTAAACCATATTATGTCAAAAGAAAGGCAATAACTAATTGGTTTCTGGCATGCTGGTTATGTTTATGACTTGCACCTTTAAATGATTTCTAGCCGCACATGCTCTATTGGAGAAGAAAAAAGATGTGCACCATTAAGTGATGAAAACTAGTAATACAATAATATAATATATATGAAAAATGACAATTCCTCCACATATGTAATAGATATTACATTAAAATACTATAACCAAGCACAATTTTAGGAGAAACTGCACTTAAGAAAATATATTGGAAAAAACTTGAAGACCAAAAACCCAGCGTGTAAGAAATGTGTTGGTGAGCATAAATTTATCACCCCTCTAGAATTGGGTGCAAAAGATTGAAGGCATGGCGTTGATGCTTCACAATCAAAATAGGCTAAAATTATGAACCCTAAAAATTTTTCCATCATATATATAAAGCATATGCAAGATGGATACATGAGGAAGGGGTTACGGTCCCATCCCTCGTATATGATCTCAAACTACTTCTGTACCAACAATAGCTTTTGTGAACAACTCACGCGACCTGGAAAAAACACTATCCACATGAACCTTTTAGGCATAGAAAGTGACCGAGTAACATTTGTTGAATCTACTATAGTAAGATGCAAACGGGCACAAAACTGACGCTATATTCTCATTTATATGACCAGGAAATGAGATAGTCCCTTATGAGTGCCCACAAGCTCCAGCAGGGTTTCATCGTATTGTCTTTGTGTTGTTCCGGCAGGAAGTTCAACAAACTGTATGTGCACCTGGATGGCGACAAAACTTCAATACTAGAGATTTTTCAGCAATTCATGACCTTGGTCTACCTGCTGCTGCTGTATACTTCAACTGCCAGAGGACGACTGGATGTGGAGGAAGAAGGTACAACTAAAGGACACTAATAATTTTAGTTATTTTCTCATCAAAGAAAAAAAACCAAGCACGGCAAAAATTTGAAAAATCTAAAATGTGAATAAGGCTTTTTTTAAAAAAAAATGTGAATAAGACTTGTTTCCAATAGGTCTATTGAAGTAGAAGAGTTGAATCAAATTGAGATGAAGAATTAAATGTGCTTAGCAGTAAAAATTATAATAAGAACAATACAGATATTTCATGATCTGAACAAGTGACTAATAACTCAACAACTCAGTACAGAGCTAACTATTCACATCATCAGAGCACAGGCCGCTAACAGTTTCCAGGTTTTACCTACCTTTAAAATAAATTCCCTCGCGAGCCCCGCAAATACATGTTTGCATGTCTTTTAGAAGCACTGCTTTATGTGCTCCAGCCATACAGACAGCAGCAACAAGCAAATATGGATTGATAAAAATCATCAAGACAAAATGTTAAATGCTTGAATGTGCCTACCCCCTCCTCATAAGTGTCTAGAAAATAGCTAATTAATCAGAATCCTACCTCCCTGTCCCATTAGCTATGTGAATTTACAGCAGTAACAATGATAGTAACAACAATGGAAATAGCAACTATAATGATAACAATGACAATAAGATAGTAACAGCACAACAATGCAGTCAGATAATTCTACTCAAACAATTATGCAGGATTAGTTAGTTTTCTGTTTCAATGAAGATTTACATTCCTTTTGATAACATCTAGTGGTCGAAAAATGTATGGATAAAAGTATCAACCTATTTTTTTAACGTGCTTTATATATCCTTCCCGAATCTAATCTTTTGGCCCGATATAAATAATAAACTAAATTGCCTACAATGTAAATATATTAGAAAATGGGTATTGATCGATCAACTGGAGTAAGAAACTAAAATGTTATTTCACTTGATGAAAGGTTCTCAGGACTCTACTGATTGGGATATAATCTATCAAGAAGAATCAATCGCCCGGAGATCAAATTTCCAATGCATGCCCAAGGATAGTTCAGTTCATCAAAAATTTTGGCTCTCCAGAAGAATTACCTAATGTCGCAAAGGAATTATCTCTACTAGATAAATTCAAGCATTTCTTACCCCGCCAACTAAAATAACTCCAGACGAGCTCACGTTTTCTCCCTCAAAATTGACCAACGCAAAGCAGATCAATTTTCAATCTAAAACATGACACACTTTTTTTTTTCTTTCTTGTTACCTATATTGATTTCTGTGTGCGCAAGAGAGATTGAATTTAATGATTCCAAATCAATAAAACACTTTCATTCCTTCCATCTTTTTTTCCCATGGATATTTGGCTGTTTTCTGTTTCATTCATCTTTACTCTTGTGTGGACAAACAAAACCCGTGCACTATTATGTCACACATGTTCTCAGACCTCGGTTAAATTCTTACACTTGGAAGGGTTATTAGAGTTACTAGTTTTGTGGAAAATGGTTTTTTCTTTATGTGAAATAATATATTCGTGGCTTGTAAGTGACGCAGGAGTAATAACTCTTAGTTTTCTCTTTTCTTTTAGAAAAAAACCGTCGGTTTGTTAGGATTTTTAGATCTCGCAAAAACCCCGAAAAATTACCAAACGCAGCAAATAGAATCACACGAGATTTAACGTGGAAAACTCTCAATAGGGAAAAACCACGATATTAAAATCAATCCACTATCACCTCCAAATTATAATTTTTTGCACAGACAAAGACTGCCAAACCCTCTCTCTCTCTCCTTCTCTCTACTCTTCTTGGTTTTTCCTCCAACAATAGAAGAATATATATATAGGGAAACCAAAACCTTATCTCTGGCCTAACGTCCTAATTAGAATAGGATTCAAACTCCTAATCATGATGAAACATAAACTCCTAATCATGATTGTTGCAGCGGGGGGCTTCACATACGCGAAAGATATCTATACAAGAGTAGAGAATAACAACACTGAATAAACACAGTGAATCCAAAGAGAACAGCACACAATGATTTAACGTGGTTCGATCAGGTTAGTATGACCTACGTCCACGGGCGAGAACAGAAGAGAACTTCACTAATCATAAAATAGAAGATTACAAAAGAGGAGATCACTCTCTAACTAGAGCATCACACAAAGAAAGCGATTTCTCTTTCTATCTCTCTCTTCTCTCTCTCTAATTCTTTTCTTTCTCTCTGTCTGTCTATCTCTAAACTCTCTCCCACACCCTCCTTTTATAGTTTCCAAATAACAATAATAAATTGAAAAAGTTGTTGTTAGAATAGTAATTGAGAGTAGGTGGCATAGTGATGTTAGGTAAATGGAGAAATTTTCAAAGACACATGACAAATCTCCACCTTGACTTTAAAAATAAAGATCTTCTCTTTACTCTTGCTGTCTCGCAAGAAGCCCCTTATGGGCTTAACCTTCGCTTTGTTGAACTCCAAGTAATTCAAGACAATGCTCGAACTTGTGCAAAGGTACGGGCTTCGTCATCATATCTGTTGGATTGTCTGCAGTATCAATTTTATCAATCTTGATGACTTTAACTTCTCTGATAAAATGATACCTGATATCTATATGTTTGGTTCTTTCATAATACATCTGATGCTTCGTCAAATGTATAGCACTCTGGCTGTCACAAAGTATCGTAGTAACACCTTGGTGTAAGCCGAGATCTTCGACCAAACCTCTCAACCGTCGGACTGTCAAACAACGAACCGTCGAACCGTCGAGCGATGAACTGTCAGACAACATGGCGATGAGCCGTCGAAAGAACAAAGCGGCAAACCATTGATGACGCAGCAACAAGCTACCGGAATAGCAAAGAAAGGGAATGCACGCTCACCGGCCACCTCGACAAGTGGCCGCCCGCGCTCAACTGACCGGTACTTCTAGTGGCCCGCGCGCCTCATGCAGCAACCTCGAAAGTTGGCTTCGCAGTGTTCACCACCAGCCACCAGTGGCCCGTGCGCTCATTAGCCACCTAAGTAGCCAGCGCACTCATCAGCAACCTCCAAGTGGCCCGCGTACTCAATACGCCACCAATAAGTGGCTCGCAACGCTCATCAGGCCACCTCCAAGTGGTCGTATACTCATCAATCACTTCTAAGTGGGCTCGCGCACGTCAGGTATCCGTTAGCTGCCGCGCCTCGGAAAGTTACAAAATGACAATGCCGCGTCAACGACAAATAAACCAACCTGAAAAGCGCGCCATGCGGGCGCGAGTCGTGTCGAAAAGCGACTTGACCAAGGGCCCAGTGGCTGCGAGTACAGGCCAAGCCACCTTCAGTGGCTCGGCAATGGTTCGAGACACAATAAGGTGGCTCGCACAGTGCCGAACCACCGTGGGGTGGGTTGTGCCCGGAAGTGTTCAAAACACGTTTTTGATGGTTTTTCTCAGGATTTGTTCATTTCAGAGCCTCCCAACTGTTTTGAAGCTATCCCTAAATATGGTTAAGTTGTTATTAACTGATGATAATGTCAAATCATTAATTTTTATCCAAAAATGCTACAACCGAAGCCTATAAATACAAGCCTAGGACCCTATACGCAAGGGAATCTGAAATCTAGGTGATGTGCTGTCAAATTGAAGAGTGATCCACAAATTTCACAGGAGGGCTAGCAGATCTTGGCGAACTTTAGCATAAAGAGGGAGCTATTCGAAGAATCGATCTAAGGCCTACTTCCCCTTTCCTCCAAATCAAACATGGTTTTGATCTTGAGAAGAGTCATGGTAGAGATTATCACTTCTGCGATTGTTTCCTTTGTAAAGCAAGAGATTGAATTTTAATTCTGTCAACCAGATCTGATCCACGGCGGTCCACAGCCTGACTCTTTACCGACACAAGTAAAGATACCACGCAAGCAGTGGGTGATAAATGTCGTCTGCGTGTGTTTTAAGAGAGTTGTATTATGTTATTTTATTTATGTAAGTGAGTAGTCTTATAAAAAGATTTACTCTTTTGAATTCATTATAATCGATAAACAATTGTAATGGATTCTACAAATAAACCGACTTTCAATGTGAACACGCTGGTGACCACAGTAGAAGCCTACAGTCTCTCTGCCGAGGCTATCGTGCCGCAACCAGGGATCAAGATCCTAGTTGATTTTAAGGTCGAGTACGAGTTCGACCATGCCAAGTTCGAGGAATACCTCTCCTCATCCACATCAAGATCTTCCTCGTCACGCAAGTACAGGAAGATATCGGCATCAAAGAAGGCTTGGGATGACTCTCGCCTAATTGTTGCTGAGGTTTCCCCTCGTAACGCTCCTTTGGCATCCAAGGAAGACGAGGTTTCAGATCACAACGACTTCTCTTCAGTCCAGGAGTTGTTTAATGAAGGCGTACCAATTCTGATAAAGAGGGATCATCAGAGGCAACGCCAACGCCTTGCACGTCAACTTGCTAAGGCCTTGGAGCCAGTTGATGGGATCTGTTATCACGCAGATCTAAAATGCAGAGAGCGCCAAGAGCCTCAATAGCAAGCAAATAGCCCCTCCTCCAAGCCATCGGCTAGCGAATGGTCCGTATCAAAAGGACTCGTTCAACTCTCGAGGATTGCATCCAAAAGTGCCACGCACGTGCCTTAGCACGAAAGGTGCAAGACACGAAGGAGGACAAGGTGGCCAAGAAACCACTAAAACCACGCCAAGAATAGAGGCCAAAATCCAAAACAGTGATTTGGACAAGTGCCGAGACACCCAAAAATCACGAGCCAGCCAAGCGTGGCTTGGCCAGGGCCAGGCCA
>NC_033797.1:64751419-64764233 GCF_001876935.1 Asparagus officinalis | reverse complement strand
CCTTAGCCGAGCCACCTCGAGCTGGCCCGCGCCATGGCCGAGCCAGTTCAGCCTGGCCGGCACTTGCCTTGCCTCCCGCGGCCATTTCTGAGTCCATGTCCGCTTCTGTTCCTATTCAAGTTGATCCAGTACCTTTGATGAAGTCCTACGGTAGTGTGGATCTTTCACGATTCAAGATGAAGATCATAGATCACCTTAATCCTTTGCACGAGGATCGATGTAAACTCTCGATCAAAGAATACTTAGGTCCGGTGAATAAATCCCGAGTGGCTATTCAAGCTGGGGGTCGTACACGCACTCCCTTCAAGTCAAAGCCATCCCATGAAGGGAAAATTCCAATAACCACCCGGTTAGGGCTATGTGTCGAAGTCCAAGAGCCCGTGAGGTCTCACGTTCTCTCAGGTATGATCCTAAATGAGTGACTCTTGATAATGCTAATAAGACGTTATGTTCCCAGAAGGAAACGTATTCCTCAAATGACGACCACGTTACACTTAGGAAGTCATCATAACACCCGATAAGTTGCTCCGGTAATAATACCGATGAGTTGTACTATCGAGCTGGGGGTACGAACAAGTCTCGGAAGAGAAGCATCCGGGAAATTGATTCCTACTGTTCGTGTGCTAAACTTATCAGAGCAGTATTATCAGAGTGTTGCTACCCCAAGACCGCTCCACAGAGGGTCTCGGTATTTGAAAGACTTTCCACAAAAACATCAAAGCCTAAGCCAAGGTGTTTTCGCAAGAGAAGATCGGTCGTTCAAAAAGAGGAACTCCCTGAAGTCAGCATCAACGTAGCCGATAAAGGGAAGTCAACGCGAAGTTTCAGTCCTGATCCTTTTCAAGAGGTGTCCCAGCATATAACTCGGCTACGATCTGGAACCATCAGACCAATGGATTATCAACGGATGAATAGAGGGTTATCCTCGGAGGATGAAATGTCAAACGCCAACTCCGCGATCACTTCCAACAATACAGTCTCTAGCACAAGACAATCTCATGAGGCGTTCATGATCAACGCTGAAAAAATAGCCAAATTCCTCGAAGACGCTCTGGCCAAGCAGAAAGAGAATTTCAAATTTGAAATGTAAATGACTATGTAATGGATAAGGGAATTGCATGATCAACAAATTCAAGCTTTATCAAAGAAGATTGGTGAATCTAGCCATCGTAACGCTACTAATCAGGTAGATAGCGATTTAGATGTGGATGAGAATCTCAACGCTGATACCCATCCTATTGACCAAAATGCTAGGGGTGATCCTACCGAGGATGACAACGTTAGGGGTGGTCCAGTTATTACTCCCCAAAATTGCCCGAAATAAAATGCGAGCTAGGACGAAAAAATGAAAAACCTGGAAAGTAAGATCAATGCACTGATGTCCACTTAAAAGATAAAGAAGACTGGTATTCCATGTCCTTACCTAAGGGAGTGGGAGTCAAACCCGTATCTGGTGAAGTTTAATCTAATTAACTTCACGTCGTTCGATGGAAAAGGCTCACCCACTCAATACCTAATTTACTTCAAGTTCCACTTAGGTGTGATCTCCGGCAATGAACCATTGATGGTCCGGTCATTCGTTGGCACCCTTCACGGAGCTGCCTTTGATTGGTACCACCGTCTCAAGCCAGGAAGTATCAACAGCTAAGACAACATGGAAAGTTCGTTCCTCAACAACTTCTTTGACGATGACACCAAAGAATCAATCGGAGCCCTTTTGGACGAGAAGCAAAAGGACGGGGAGTTAGTTGATAGCTTTGTCAAACGCTTTCGCAACAAGACAATGAATTGTAGGGATCCTGTCACAGAGGAATTCATCTTACAAATATACCATAACAATCTCTTCATTGATGTGATGGAAACCCTGGGGGTCATGACATCCACAACATGGGAAGAATTAAAATTGCGTGGGGAACAGGCCAAACACTTTCTCAAAAGAAAAAAGCTTGAAAGAGGCCAACCAACGACTAACCCCCCGAACTTGAATTTTTCTACACTTTCTCAAAAGAAAAAAGCTTGAAAGAGGCCAACCAACGACTAACCCCCCGAACTTGAATTTTTCTTCTCGTGGTAAGGGAAAGGCACCTGGAAAGAGGCCAACCAACGACTAACCCCCCGAACTTGAATTTTTCTTCTCGTGGTAAGGGAAAGGCACCTGCAACAGCTGTTGATGCTAATCAGACGTCATAATAGTAACCTCAGAAGCAGCGAAGGACAACGGATTCTAGACTCCAAAAAGAGTACTCCTTTAAGGATGAAGAGGTTCCAGTAATCTTCAAATACCTCCTTGAAAATAACAAAATCAAGCTGTCACCTATTACGAATCAGGAGGAAGCTAACAAGACTTCGGATCTAAAGTACTGTGCATACTACAGGAGGATCCTTCATCCCACCAAGGCTTGCTTCACTCTCAAGAATAACATTCAAGCCTTGGTTAACGCCGGCATCATAACGCCAAAATAAGCCGAATGAGAACTCTCTCCTCCGATGAGTATAAGAGGTTAAACTGCTTCTCCCATTCCTCCGATGAGTATAAGAGTTTAAACTGCTTCTTCCCTTCCTCCGATGAGTATAAGAGGTTAAACTGTTTCTCCCATTCATTCGATGAGTATAAGAGGTTAAAGTGCTTCTCTCATTCCTCCGATGAATATAAGAGGTTAAACTACTTCTCTCATTTCCAATAACGGGAGAATATTACTCTTAATATTCTTAAGGATAACCTGACAATGTGGCTGAATACAATTGGATTCAAGTTTGCCAAAGAGCTGGGGGTGGGATACCTCAATACATTCCAAAGGGAAGTTCCGAAAGGATACTACACATGGTATTCTTAAGAGTAACCCAAAACCAGTTGATTATTCATCGTGAAAATCATTCATCAGAATAATTCATTCCTAATTATGATTAAGAACCTCCCACTATGGCTATTTAATCATTTCCAAGATGATTAAAACCCACCCACTGTGATTTTTCAAGCACTCTTTCATCGAGATTAGATTCAAAAACTTCATCCGGTCAATCTTCCCTGAAACTCCTATAGTGCAACTTTGGAGTGCTTGATGATTCACAGTCCTCCACCACAAAGTCCCTCACTGATCAAATTAACTAACAGTGGGTCCACCAAAATTCTTTCGACTGAGTCCATCCAAACTCTCATTGTGTTGGTGCACTTAACACTCCCAATGTTAAAGTCAAAACACGGTATTCAAAATACAAGCTACTGATCTAGGGTAATCATTAAACCCCTTCGTGTTAAGTCCTAGCCACTTGACACTAAAAAACCCACCGAGTGATTTGTACGAGATTCTCAGTGTTAGTTGTATCTTCACTCCCACTGCTTCTTGGTCAAACCTTCCTATAGTTAGGACCAAAGCAAAAATCCCTTCTCGATTCCTTTTATGAATGAGAGACCCACTTTCAAATTGAGCGATCAAACCTTCCTACAGTTAGGGTCGTCTCAAACCTCCCACTTGGTCAAACCTTCCTACAGTTAGGGCTAAAACTGGGGTTCCCTTTCGATAAACGGAAAATCCACCTTCAGATTAGGTAATCAAACCTTCCGACTGTTAGGGTTATCTGAACCATTTTTTATTTTTAAAGTGGAGATCCCACTTTGAGTTTCTTTTGCACCTTGACATAGAATATAAAAATTTTCCCCTCCAGCATCGGGTTCGTCTTTGTCCCAAGAGAAGACACCATCTTCCAACACCAAAATCCATGCCTTACACGCATGGGGAACTTTATGTCGATCTCTAAATATAGATTAGTTTGCATCTAACACATGTTGTAGGGTGGTCAGTTCCCGTGAAAATGACTAAGTCTACGTATTCAACACCATAGCACCAAAAATCCATGCCTTTCATGCATGGAAAATTTTATCCCGAATCCTAAATAGGGATAAGTCAGCACCTAACACGTATTGTCGGTTAGTCTTTTACCGTAAAAAGGACAAAAGCCCACGTATTCAACATCATGGTAGACCGTTATTAATAACGCCAAAATCCGTGTCTACCACGCATGGAGAATTTTATCCTAAATCCTAAGTAGGCATAAGTCAGCGCCTAACACGCGTTGCCGGTTAGTCTTTTACCGTAAAAAAAAATCCCACGTATTCAACATCGTGGCAGGCCGTTATTAATAACGACAAAATCCATGCCTTACACGTACGGAGAATTTTATCTCGAATCCTAAGTATAGATAAGTCAACATCTAACACGCGTTGCCGGTTAACCTTTCTCCGTGAAAAGAACGTCAGGATTCACGTCTGGGGGATGTTATCTCAATCCCTGAATAGAGATAAGTTTACGCCTAACACACGTTACCGGTTAGTCTTTTCTCGTAAAAGGATGAAGCCTATGTATTCAATATCATAGCATCAAGTTTAAGAGAGTTTATTCTTGTAGCACAACGTCACATGTGTAATGGATTTAGATAATTTTTATGCAAGCCAGATTCAAACGGTAATCGATAAAGGCATATCAAATCCATTGATGGCTGAGGATTTGCTAAAAATCCTAAAGTCTACGCCTAACACACGTTGTCACGTAGTCTATTCTCGCGACAAATGACGAAGTCTATGTATTCAATATCATAGCATCAAGTCTAAGAGAGTTCATTCTTTTAGCATAACGTCACATGCGAAACGGACTTAAACAATCTGCATGCTAGCCCAACTCAAACAGTAGTCGGTAAAGGCTCGTCAAACCCGTTTATGGCTAAGGGTTTGCCAAAAATCCCATAAGCACGATAGACACTAACGCACCAGCTTCATTAGTTGGTCTCGTGACTTGAACACTCAGGAGAACATCAATTCCAGCCGACGTTTCCACAAAGGACCTTGAATATGTTGCAAAAGAAACTTAACGCTGGTTAATACATAACCGTGAGTTAACACCGGTCAACGCATTGTGATGAAGGTTAACACCGGTCAACGCATAACCGTGAGTCAACACCAGTCAACACGTCGACCAGTTCGCCAAAATAAGGTTCGAATCAATTCCAGGTCAAATGATGATCGCAGGGATTTCAACTATAATTTAGATACGAATTCCTAAAGTAGATAATCAGTTCAACATCGAATCAACGACACGAGTTAAAATTAGAAACCCATGCACTAGTTTCAGTTCGAGACTTCGACAACGGTCAGTCAATAAATACAGTACCGTAGAAATTTTAGCTATTCGACAAAATACTGAATAGAATGAAAACTAAAGAAGTCAAGAATTAAAGCCAGTTACAGATCCTTTTACGCCGATTGAAGGTTGGGTCTATCACATCCAAAGTATTATAGGCTCTTCTATAAAAGAATGAGATTAAAACACTTTGGAGGGGGGTATCTGTAGGTGTCAAAAATTATCAATAGGTCCCCGAACATGGCCTGAGATGATGAGCCGTCGAACGATGAACTGTCAGATGACGTGGCGACGATCAGTCAAAACAACAAAGTGGTGAACCGTTTATGACGTAGCAATAAGCCACCGGAATGACAAAGTAAGGGAATGCGCGCTCACCGGCCATCTCTAAGTTGACCGCACGCTCACCGGCCACCTCTAAGTGGCCCATGCGCTTACCAGCCACCTCCAAGTGGCCCGCGTGCTCAAAAGCCACCTTCAAGTGGCCCATACGCTCATCAGCCACCTCCAAGTGGCCCGCGCG
The DNA here is from genome assembly GCF_001876935.1 of Asparagus officinalis. Classification (NCBI taxonomy): domain Eukaryota; kingdom Viridiplantae; phylum Streptophyta; class Magnoliopsida; order Asparagales; family Asparagaceae; genus Asparagus; species Asparagus officinalis. The sequence goes on along the minus strand of NC_033797.1, from coordinate 64,758,578 downwards.
CTTACCGGCCACCTCTAAGTGGCCCACGCACTTATCAGCCACCTCCATATGGCCCGCGCACTCACCGGCCACCTCTAAGTGCCCCGCGCACTCATCAGCCATCTCTAAGTGGCACGCACGCTCATCAGCCACCTCCAAGTAGTCCGTGCGTTCATCAGCCACCTCTAAGTGGTTCGCGCACTCATCAGCCGCCTCCAAGTTAACGAAACGTATAAAGCGAATCGGTGAAGCGTACAAGTCAGCGAAATGATAAAATACGGGTAACGACGAAACAAAACCAAACTGCAAAAGCCCCTGGCGACCAAGTCGCGTCGAAACGACTCGGGCAAGGCTGAGCCACCATAGGGTGGCTCACACAGTGCCGAGCCACCGTGGGGTGGCTCGTGCCCGAAAGTGCCCAAAACACGTTTTTGATTATTTTTCTCGGGATTTGTTCGTTTCAGAGCCTCCCAACTGTTTTGAAGCTATCCCTAAATGTGGTTAAGCAGTTATTAACTGAGGAAAATGTCAAATCATCAATTTTTATTCGAAAACACTACAACCAAAACCTATAATATAAGCCTAGGGAACTATACGCAAGGGGATATGAAATCTAGGTGAGGTGCTGTCAAATTGAAGAGTGATCCACGAATTTTAGAGGAGGGCTAGTAGATCTTGGCGAACTTCAGCATAAAGAGGGATCTATTCGAAGGATCTGAGGCATGTTTCCCCTTTCCTCCGGATCAAACTTGGTTTTGATCTCGAGAAGATTCGTAATCTCACTTGGTCGAGATTAGCACTTCTGCGATTATTTCCTTTGTGAAGTAAGAGCATTGAATTTTAATTCTGTCAACCAGATCTGATCCACGACGGTCCCCAGGCACAGACAAAGATCTCATGCAAGCAACGGATGATAAACGTCCTCTGCATGTGTTTGAAGAGAGATATATTTTCTTATTTCATTTGTGTAAGCGAGTAGTCTTATAAAAAGATTAACTCTTTTGAATTCATTGTAATTGATAAGCAATTATAATGGATTCTATAAATAAACCAACTTTCTACGCGAATAGTAGGAGTATGTAAGAAAATATTGTTAGTACATATAGATATAAAATCATCTATACTACACTAAATGGAAATTAGTATTTAAAAACTCACAACACGAGAATTAGTACGTCGAGCGAAATAATCCAAGCATGAAAACCCTCATGTATATACTATGTCTCAAATTGTGAACCGCTAAATACCAATTCCAATCATATAAATGAAAAATAACACATACCAGAAATACTACGACTCCAAACCTCAACCATGATGAACCAATATCACAATCTCTGACTACCCTCGGGTAGTTGGCACAGTCATAAGGAAAATATTACCAAACATAAATATCTCCATAGATCATGTCATGTATGCCAAGTATCCATAAATATACCCTACTCTCAGGTAATCTAACATAGGATCAACACCACAACTGTGTGTGTGTGTGTGTGTGTGTGTGTGTGTGTAATAACGATACTCTTGTAAGGTACTCACAATATCATGTGGAAACAACATCATTACTCAATCGTTTTGCGGAGATAGGTAAATCACTCTATTCCGGAATGATGCATCCAGATGATCATACAATGGAGTGTAGGCATATCAGTAAAATCTGGAAACCCCGATCATCTTCGAGTATGGTATAGTCGCGATCTCATTAGGGAAAAACCTCCAACTTTAAGTGTGGTACAACCGTGGTCTCATTGCGGGAAAACGTCCATCACTAAGCATTCACCACTGACGGATTATGTATTATATATGTTATTCCAATACTATTAACTCGGTCATGTATTACGCATCTCGACTATGCATATAAACTCAACTAAGAACAAGTATGTAAGTGTTCTTGCACGGATCTCGATGTACGAATCTATATCTCATGTTCACAAACATCTTAGGTGTTAAACAGATGACAAACAACATAATACAATGTGAGTTGATCGAGAAAATCCCTTGATTAAACAACAATTTGCACCAAATCAAGCACATGCATAAACATGCAGATCGGTCGACCGGGCATGCGTCGCTGGTCGACCGGCCATTAGTCCAGAGCCTGGTTTTGCAGGCTGTGTTTTTATATATCGTGTTCATAATTCTAACTTGTTTAACTTACTGTAAAACATGTAAAATATGTTTTAAATACTTAATTACCATTACTGAAGACCATCTATCACATGAAACAACAATTATTACATTAATTGACATGTACAAACCCTAAACATGTACAAAAGCATCAAAACGTCGTGAAAACCATCAAAACTCATTTAAATCTCATTTTTGATTACTTTCAGATCTTGATCTACATCATAATATTCATTTGAAATCCTTTAAACACAAACTTTAGATCTTTATCTCACATATTACAAAAAAACTATTTTTATGCATAAAAATAGGTTTTAGGCTCAATAAAACCAAATCAAATATCATTAAAACAATTTAAAACATGGGTGTAGGGTTAGCAGAGATGAAACTCGTCTGAAAACCTTTGTTGAAAGCCTGAAATTGTACACCCAAGTCAGTTCCCTTACCCACAAGCCAACAATCTCACCTTCACGTCGAAAATTATTTCTCAAAGCTCTTGAATTCACAAAACTTGGATTTAGGGTTTATGGTGGCTACTAGGGTTCAGGGGATATACTAAAAGATGTGAAGAATTCTTGAAAAAAGTGGTATTTATACATATGTGTGCAGCTGGGCCTCAAAAGATCCGAAATCCAACCGCAACTGGGTTTCTAAAAAATCCAACGTCGGTTGGCCGGGCCTTGTGTGGCGGTCGACTGGCCAGAGTATTTTCAGATATGCATGTTTTTGGTTTTGTGCATGTTTTGAACTTGATTCTTTCACATATAAACTTGTTTGATCTCAAATCACTTGCTATCATACTCATACACCATTCAATGATATTTATCATGTTAATAATTCATTTATCATAATTAATCACATATTATCTCAAATTTACAGGGTTTTACATTAACCCCCCCCCCCCCCCCCCCCCACACACACACACACACACACAAAAAGAATTTCCTTCTCTAAATTCTGCAATCGTATCTTAAAGATTAATAATACGAGAAAAGCACTAAGAGGGGATAATCCAGACAAGGAAATCCTCCCGTACACATCTCATACCATTAATCCCCAGATATGAATCAGAAGCAAATATTTAAACTTAACAATCTAAAATATGTATTCTCCCACTTAACTCCTAATTAGACATAACTACTATGTCAGGCTAAAAAACCAAACAAGAAACCCCTATATATATACTATATATTCCGAATGATTAGGAGCTAAGTGTTAATACCCCATTCTAGCGTTAAATATAAATGTGGCTGAACATATAACATAATCATAAATGCATAAAGCATACTCAACATCAACATCTTACCTGCTCGAACATGTGTAGGTAGTCGCGACGCATATCCTCCTCGCGCTCCCAAGAAGCTTCACCGGCCCCTTTTCTGTTTCATTGAACTTTCATTAAAGGAATCACTTTGTTTCTAAGCCTCTTGTCCTATCTAACAAGAATACAAACTGGAATCTCAACGATAGTCAAATCTACCTGAATCTCAATCTCGGGTGCATCAATCACCCTATGCTGCTCCTCGTTACATAAATGCTTCTTAAGCATCAAAACATGAAATACATCGTGTACACTCGACATCCATGCTGGAAGATCTAATCTATATGAAACAGCTCCAACATGCTCAACAATTTTGAATGGACCAACATACCTTGAGGCAAGATTTCCCCGTCTACCGAATCGCTGAACACCTTTCATCGGTGATACCTTCAACATGACAAAATCTCCAACCTGAAATTCTAAAGGTCGTTGCCTCTAATCTGCGTAACTCATTTGTCGACTCTGAACGGTAAGAATACGCTCTCTAATCAATGCTACTTTCTCTGTGTTCTGTCTCACGAGCTCTGGCCCAAGCAAAAGGTTGCCCTCTGGCTCTGCCCAAAAAATAGATGATCTACAATGCCTCCCGTACAATACCTCATATGGTGTTATGCAAATAGTAGCTTGGTAACTATTATTTTTATAAGCAAACTCAATCAATGGAATGTGATCATCCCAGCTACCCTGGAAATCTATAACGCATGCTCGCAGCATATCCTCCAACACCTGGTTCACTCTCTCTGTCTGACTATCCGTCTGTGGGTGGAAAACACTACTAAATGATAACTTGCTGTCGAACGAATTCTGGAAACTCCTCCAAAAGTAGGATGTGATGACTGAGCCTCGATCTGATACAATCATCTTCGGGACTCCATGTAATCAAACTATCTCCCGGATGAAAATCCTCGCATAAGTCTCCGCCGTATAAGTCATCTTCACAGGTAAGAAATGCCCTGACTTCGTTAACCGGTCAACTATCACCCAAATAGAATCATTCCATTTCTTTGATCTCGGCAGTCCTACCATAAAATCTATAGAAATATCTGCTCATTTTCACTCCGGAATGGGTAAAGGCTGTAGGGTTCCTGTCAGTCTCTGATATTCTGCCTTCACTTGCTGGCAGGTAAACCACTTAGCTACATACTCCGCAATCTCTCTACGCATGCCGCTCCACCAAAAATACCACTTCAGGTCCTTGTACATTTTTGTTGTGCCTGGATGCACTGTATATCTGGTACGATGCGCCTCATCGAATAATTCCTTCTTCAGCTATGGATTATTTAGTAATGACTAACCGTCCCTTCGTTCTAAGATCTCCATCTACTTCAATAGTCCAATCAGCCTTGGGCTCTTTGGAAATCTCCCCTTTCGGGTTTGAATTCAATAATCCTCTAGATGAGCTCTGACCACTCTATCGTTCTAAGATGGTTGTACTAATAAAGCTCCTAAGAAAACGCTGCTCCCACCAATCTCTGGTCTGAAATCAAACTGGCTAAGGGTGTAAAAATCTCGATATAATGAACATCTCAAAGCCGCAAGCCCGCGACGATGCTTCCTACTCAACGCGTCTGCTACAACGTTTGCCTTCCTCGGATAATACTGAAGTGCGAACTAGTAATCCTTAATAAACTCGACCCATCACTGCTACCTCTGGTTGAGTTCCTTCTGGGAGAAAAGGTACTTCAGACTCTGTTGATCTGTGAACAGCTCGAATTGCACTCCATATAAGTAATGCCTCCATTTCTTCAGTGCGAAAACTATTGTTGCTAACTCCAAATCATGTGTGGGATAATTTTGCTCATGAGTCCTCAATTGCCTTGAAATATAAGCCACTATTCTCTGGGTCTGCATCAAAATACCTCTAAGACCCAATAACGACCCATCCGTGAGACAACAAAAGTCTTGTCACTGCTTTGAATGACCAACACCGGCGTTTTAGTCAACTTAGCCTTCAAGTCTCAAAGGCCTCCCGGCATTCCGTGCCCCAAACAAATTGTACACCCTTTTTCGTAAGGCGTGTAAGTGGTGTCTCAATCTTTGAGAAGTTCTGAATAAACTTCCTATAATAGTCTGCTAGACCTAAGAAGCTACGAATCTCTGTAACGATCTTCGGTGGCTTCCAATCAAGAACGACCTCCACCTTAGCTGTATCTACTGTAATGCCCTCCTGGTTGATAACATGGCCTAAAAATCTGACCACAAATAACCAAAATTCGCACTTGCTAAATTTAACCTATAGCTAGTGCTCCCGTAAAGTCTGCAATGCCAACCGCAAGTGCTGCTCATGCTCGGCCTCCGATCTCGAATAAATAAGAATGTCATCGATAAACACGATCACAAACTGGTCCAAGTATGGATGGAAAACCCATTCATCAAATCCATGAATACAGCGGGTGCATTAGTCAGCCCAAATAGCATGACAAGAAACTCAAATGACCCATATCGAGTCAGAAAGACGGTCTTGGGAATATCCATCTCCTGAACCCATAACTGATGATAACCGGAACGAAGATCAATCTTCAAGAAATATTGCGCTCCCTACAGCTAGTCGAACAAGTTGTCAATCTTCGTTAGTGGATACCTGTTTCGAACGGTGACCTTGTTCAACTCATAATAATCTATGCACAATTGCATGCTACCGTCCTTCTTCTTCACGAAAAGGACCGGCGCTCCCCATGGAGAATGACTCCGGCAAATGAAACCCTGAGACAACAACTTATCTAACTGGATCTGGAGCTCCCTCATCTTAGCTGACGCCATATGATAAGGTTCTTGGGAAATCGATGTTGTGCCTGGCTGCAACTTGATGCAAAACTCGACCTCTCTCACTAGAGGTAAATGCTATGTCCTGGAAGACATCCTGATACTATGAGACCACTCGCGTCTCATTCAAATCGGCACCACGATCTCGCATCATCACCTCCTTGATATATGCCAGGAATGACTCCGCAAACTGGTTGCCCCGTAAGGTCGCTACCACTAATTCAAATCCATCAAAAGCTTACAAACTAACTGTCTTCGCAAAATAGTCGATACTCACATTGTAGGAAGATAACCAATCTATACCAAGGATAATATAAAACTCAGACATGCAAAATAATCAAATCGACCACGAACTCAGAATCATCTAAGCTGACGATACATCTCCTACAGATATTCTCTAAGAGGGACACCTCTCCCAAAGGAGTAGATACTGATAAAGGAATGTCTAAAGGCTACGCTACAAGCTGAAGTCTAATCATAAAATCATAGGAAATGAAAGAATGCGAAGCGCCTGAATCAAAAAGTATACGGCTAGAAAGGAGTTCACAAGGAACGTACCTTCCACGACGGCCCTGCTCGCACCATGATTATTAAGAACAACTGCATACACTCTACTGGTAGTCAAAGGTTGCTGCTCTAAATTGCCTAGAATATATGGGACTATCTGTCCCTGCTGAATCTCCTGAATGGCTCGCACCTGCCCCTTAATCCTCAGAACTGCTGGCGGTGTCTCTATCCTCAACTACTGGCCCTAACCTCGGCCCTGAACATGGTTCTACTGCTGTTGGTTCTGGTTCTTGCCCTGCTGGCCTGCCGTTGGTGCGCTGTGATACTCTGCTACTCCGTGCCCAAACTTTTGGTAGTTAAAACATGTCTCCTGAAATCTGCACTGCTGCTGCATCGTATGATCCTGCTGATGTCTTTTCTTATGGGGATCCTGCTGATGTGGACCTTTACACTGTTGTTGGGGGT
>NC_033797.1:64720628-64751409 GCF_001876935.1 Asparagus officinalis | reverse complement strand
TTTCCCTTTCCTTTGTCCCCGGACTGTCCTGACTTGGCGTTCCCTTCCTTGACCTTCCGAAACATGGTCGTCTCTGTCTCTTGAGATATAGCGGCATCGGTCACATCCCTCATTGACTAAAATCTCCTAGATACAAGATATCGAAGCAAACCCGGGTGAAGCCCCATCAAGAACATCTGAGCCTGTCGCTCTCCAGTATGCCACATGCCCGTGAATCTGAGTAATATCATAAATTTACTCTCAGAATCTGTCACCAACATGTCTCCCTGCTCTAGCCAGGCTAGCTCCAACTCCTTTCCGGCTTTCGCTGCAGCCGACACATACTGCTCATCAAAGAAGTAAACAAAAGTCTCCCACGAAATTTCCATCCTCTTCTCTATAGTGAACCGAAGTCGATACCATCCTCCTGCATCACCCTTGAGGCTAAAAGCTACTAGCCTCTGATTCTGCACAGTGTTCACGTTAAGCATATCCAAGATGTTACTCACATCTTCCTTCTACTTGTGTGCTGCAATAGAATCTGACATGTCGTGAAACTCTGGTGCCTTCAACTTCTGGTACCTCTCTACCAAATGAAGCCAAGCCTCTTGCTTAGTGGCTCCATCAACAACTGGCGGTGGTGGTGGTGTACCTATCGGTGACTCTTATGGTGTTTCTTCCTGTATGGGTATCTCCTGCTGAGCCTGATTAGCCAATTGCTCCTCTATTGCCGCTAGCCATGCAACCAAAGGTGCTATGAGATTAACTAGATACTGTGGAGCCTGCTGCGGTTCGGGTTCTGCATCAGCTTGCCCAGCTCCCTGAGCACGGGTACCTCTACAATCACGTCCTCTTCCTGACATCTATAAGTTTAGGGGTAGAGCTTGTTAAACACAGTAAATAGGATCTCAAGCATAAAGATAAAATATATATCAATAGGAAAATAGTATCACTTATCATTTACAGCATGCTTTATGCTTCAAAACAAATGGTCACATAAAAAAATTTATAATTTTCGCGTATATATATATAACATCCTCACTCATTCTAGGAATTCCTAGCGAACTATATATATGATTTCTAGTAAACTTTATCCTAGCTCCATAATTGACACAAGAATGATCCTAAGGATGCTGGAATTAGAGCTCTGATACCAACTGTGACGTCCCTGGGTTTACACAAGGCTGCAATCTAAGATAAATCCAAGAATGTGAAACTTGTCATGCACCAACATCGAGCAACAACATATTTTATCATCACAATTACCATCTCTCTAGTAGAATCAATAAACAGGTGAAGGTACAAAATATGCAAAGAATAATATAGTAGTATAATTAACAGAATAAGCATAGAAGAAATGTATAAACAACCATCATCAAGACCCAACTGAAAATATAATGAAATACCTCTTCAACTAAATCAATGTAATATGTCTCAACCCAAGAGTCAAATGAAATTCCACTAAGGCACTTAACCTCTACAAAATAAAAATACAAACTCTAATGTCTGGTAAAAAAATAAGCAGCTACTGTGGAGCTCTAAAAATAACTATAAATATAATAAAATAGATCAAAGTTAAGAAACAACTCCATCAACCTGCGACTCTCTGAGCGCCTGACTCGCTGCCTGAAAAGAGGGGAAACAACGAGCGTCAAAGCGCTAGCGAGATAATCTTCACCGTCCTCAGGGAGGAAGGGGTAGAAGTATATAAGAAAATACTGTTAGTACATATAGATATAAAATCATCTATACTACACTAAGTGAAAATTGGTATTTAGAAACCCACAACACGAGAATTAGTATGTCGAGCGAAATAATCTAAATAAGGAAACCCTCATGTATATATCATGTCTCAAATTATGAATCAGTAAAAACCAATCCCAATCCTATAAATGAAAAACAACACATACCAGACATAGTACAACTCCAAACCTCAACCATGATGAACCAATATCACAATCTCGGACTACCCTCAGGTAGTTGGCGTGGTCATAAGGAAAATATCACCCAACATAAACATCTACATAGATCATGCTATGTATGCCAAGTATCCATAAATATACCCTACTCTCGGGTAATCTAACATAGGATCAACACCACTATATAGAGAGAGAGAGAGAGAGAGAGAGAGAGAGAGAGAAATATGGGTATGCTTGGTACCAAGCACAAATTTTATGCTTGATAGTGAGGTGGCACAATCCCCTCTACTTATTCAAATGAGAGACCACATTCACATAGGTTGAGGAGTGCATGGGGATATGCAACCATTTAAATGAGTGGAGGGGATTATGCCACCTCACTGTTAGACCCTAGAGTGGGGTGATTAGGGTCTTATGCTAATCTAATCCGATTTTATGCCAATTAAAACTAATTAACAAGTTATCCTCGATTTTATGCCAATTAAAACTAATTAACAAGTTATCCTAGCAAGTATAAAATACAACATGATATGTGAGCTAGGATAAGTAATATGAACAATGAGATATATCTTATATGATAAAAATATATGCCAGGATATATAAACTAACACAATGGTGATATAATCAAACTACAAATATGATAGGGTAAAATATACAAGAGTAAAGGTAATTGGCGATATAAGATAAATACATAAGCAAATGCGCCAATGATAAACTCAAACACACTCAAATGATCACGGAGTTCGGATCTTCCGTCCTACGTCTCCGCTCCCCACTCCCAGGAAGAAATCCACTATCACAACCGGGTTTTCTAAGCTCACCAGAATAACGTTTACACCTCACAATGTCGGTTTTCAACGCTCACCGATCAACGTTCACAAACACTCACAATATCGGTTTTCAACGTTCATCGATCAATGTCTATACTCCTCACACTCGGTTTTCTAGCTCACCGAAAACTTTACAATCTCACAATATAACAAATGATTTGTTCTCTACAATAGATGAGAACTCAATATAAGTTCACTCTCAATTGTTACAACTCTCACCAACACAATTATACTATGTATAAAATACAATAAGCTCAATGTGGGTGTGTGTAACAAAGAGGTAAATCAAATCTAAACTCAATACAAAACTAGCTTTAATAAAATGATAAACAAGCAAATAGATATAAAGCTAGAAAATAGAGTTTAGAAAACTTCTCAATAGATCAAGAGATTGAAGGAGAAAGGTTGGATGCTCAAACACCAATGGTTGATCTCCTCAAGCTCTTGTGAAATTGATATCATAAAACAAACTCTCAATTTGCTTAAAAGCTTTTTAAACAAAACTTAAACCAAACACACACCCTTGTTAAAACTTGTTTAAAACACTCTCTTGGGTGTGGAAAATAGTTATGACAAAGGGGTATATATAGGGTAGAAGAAAACAACCCAAAAAATCTCAAAAACCCACTAAAAAATAAAAAAACAGAAGTTACCGTTACTGTTTAATGGTCGGGTGCTACAGTGCGGTCGACCACACTGTTCACAGACAGTTTCTGTTTTTGACAGATTCTGGAATTTTACGTATCTGAATTTGTAAAATCAATTAAAAATAGTAAATCAACTCTAAAAATCATGAAATTTTGAGGAAAGGTTCTAGACATATAGATAAACATGTTAGAGAAAGAATTTATGAAATATCATTTTCCAGTTGAGAGAAATAACTATTTTAACACAGATATACAGTTTCTAAAAAAACTGCAAAAAATACGGTTTTGTAAATTCAATTAAAAATAGCAAAACAACTCCAAAAATAGTAAAACTTTGGAAAATGTTTTTATATATGATGATAAACATGTAAACGAAGAAATTTTTCAAATCGTATTTTCCAATTGTGAAAACGCATCAGTTTTGTAAAAACATGCACGAACATGTGCACGAACATGAGCTAATTAAAAACTTAATTTTGTAAATTCAAATAAACATAACAAATTAATTCCAAAATTGATAAAACTTTGGGAAACATTTATAAACATAAAATTAAACATGTTAGAAAAATAATTTCTCAAATTGAGCTTCTCATTTGTGAAAACTCATGTATTTTACAAGTGTGTCCAAAACATGAAAATGTGATATACATAAAATTTGATGTTTTGACATAAACAATGTTTTGAAACCCTATGAAATGATTTTATAGACTTAATGAAATATGTATATAATAATTGTTAAGTCCATAAACCAAAACTTGTGTATATATATAACTATATATATAAAAACCAAATATGTGTGTGTATATATGATTGAGCTTAAAGTACTAACACACATAATATAAAACGTAAACTAAATATACCCAAGCTTGATCTTGATCTTCAATAGCTTGACTTGGTAATCTTGCGGATGAAGTTTGAACTTGGATCTTTAACTTGAATTGTACAAAGCTTCACCTACTATTCCGCCAACCTCCATTTGATATGATCGTTATGGCGCAATCCATCTAACCTCCAACTCGTTGTTTGCCTATAATAAATACGAAAACACAAATACTAGACAAATAACATTAGATGTAAATTGTTTATTAAATCATCATCAAAATAAGAAGGCCAACAATCTCCCCCTTTTTAATGATAACAAACAATTTACAAAAAGTATATATGCATGAAAGGAAATAAATATACAAAGTATAATATATCATGCATATAAACAAGAAAGAATATACTCACAATATTTCTCCCCCTTTGACAACATCAAAAAGGAGAAAACAAAAGAATGAAGAGAGCGAAAGCTCCCCCTATCAATATGCATGGGTGAGTATAAAAACAATAATAGAAAATGGAAGACTCCCCTATCAAAATGCCTTAATGAATATATGCAATAAATGCTAAGACATACATATGTGAGCAAGCAAGAAACATGCTAAACATAACTCACATACAAAAAGACAATGAGAACACATATAAATATGTCAAAATAAAAATAGTGTCTCATTAACACAAAAAATATAAAAGCCATATAAAAGAATAGATTTATGAAAACAAAAGAAGAGGAACATGAGAATCATGCAAAAAGTTTTCAAATGAAAACGAATCAACCAAAAGAAATCATAAATCAAGGTTTATATTCAAAAATAATGTTTGATCAATAAATAGAACTTTCTTTTTAGAACTTGATCAAAGCACTCATAGAATACATTATAAAGCATATATGAAATTTGAATCATCTATTTGTGCTATATAATGAATTCAAAAGAATAAATCAAAAAAAAAATTTCATAGTTCAAAAATAAGATTACAAAACATACAAGAATCATGAACTATGAAAAAAAATCATCTTTAAAAGTATAAAGCCAAATCATCATTGATTTTTAAAAATTAAGAGAGGCAACTATATCTAGCTCTTGAGCTAGTAACAACCCATATAAACATTTAAGAATCCGGTAAACATGATTTCGGAATAAACACCCAATAAACCCGAAGGGTTATATAAATACAAACCACTCATCAAAATCAAAACTAATAATCATGAAAACAAAATATTTGATAGAAGAAAATTTGTTTTCATAACCAAAAGATCTTAAAACATAATTTTCAAAACCAAGAAAAGAAAAAAGAAAAATAAAAACACTAAAATTCTTGGTTTAAGAAAAATTATTTTGGCACCCAAGTATTCTTGGTGCTGGATTGGTTAGGGACATGACCTCTATCATTTAAGCTCAAAGCCCTAGGGTTATGAACCCGTTTGGACACATATGGTGCACTAGCACGGTCAAAACAAAAATTATACACATGACCTTTCCGATTACAATAGGTGCAATGAAGAGGTTTAAATTATTTGTGTTGACCAAGTGGGCGTGCACGAGAATCATTTGCAAATAAAGATTTTTCTTTTAAATTATATCGCAAATGAGAAGCATTCTTAAACAATGGTCTATTTGGAACATATTGCAATTTAGAAGCTTTTTGCATATCATAATAAAATTTAGCAAGATGTCCAAACCTACCACAAACATCACATTTAAAAACATGTGGTCTACTAGAAATATTTGGTAAATGAGATTTATTTTTCAAATCAAAACAATATTTGGCCAAATAACCAAAATGACCACAATAATCACATGAATACACATTAGCATGCTTATGATGAACTTTAGGTGCATGTAAATGTGTGTGTGATGAAGAAGCCTTATGAGAAGCACAAGGAGCATTAATATTAATATTTGTAGGTTTATGTGCATCATAGCAAAATTTAGATAAATGGCCTTTATGACCACAAATGGAGCACTTGTAAACTTTGCTATTTATGTGTGCATAATGAGTAGATGATTTTGGCTTAGACTTAGCACACAAATCCATAAGCTTCTTGTGATTGTTAATGCATGTAGTTAGAGTTGAATCTAAAGAGGAAATGCGGTATTTGACATTGTTCAACTCATCATTAGGCATATTAGCATTAACTTTAGAAATAGAACATAAATAATCATTTATAAAAGAAGCAGTATCATTTTGTATGTTCTCTACTTCTAACATAGCATTATCTTTTTCATGAGATAAGCTAGTTATAGATGTGGTTAATTTTTCATTTTCCAAAATTAACATGTCATTGTTTTCTTTAAGCATGGTATTTTCTTTTGTAATGACATCCAATTTTGACACTAGCTCCTCATGATCGGATTCTAAATTTTCATGCTTGCTTTGTAAATCAATAAAATCTTTATGCAATTTGTTATAGGCATGCAATAATTTTTCACTAGCACAAGCAAGTTCATCACTGGATAAATCATTGGTGGATTCGAACTCACAAACCTCACCAGGGCTATCGTCTAGTGGCCGTGTGCATGATGCTCCATATGAACTTGAAGCCGGATCCACCAAAGCTTGTTGGATTGCCTCCAAGTCCCATTGATGTGCTTTAATAAATTTCCATAAGGTATAAGCACTATCAAAATGAACAAACTTGTTAGACATAGATGAATTAAAAGCATTTAGCAAATATTCTAACAAAATATTATTCATTGTATACATTCGATGATCATTTTTATTCCACTTGGATTTCTCCGAAGTGAGCACAATATAAGCATAATCTATAATTTCCAATAAATCAAAGTGTTTAGATTGAACAAAAAGTTTAAATCTAACACACCATTGGGCATAGGGGAAATTATCTAATCTAGGAGCAATTGATGGCATAACCTAAACTAGATGCATCATTCAAATCCATAATGTATATATGCAAGCAAGATACAAAAATCAAAAATTGGATTAGCACAAAAAGATAACTTGGATCTTTAACTCAAGGCGATTAGACCTTAAATCAAAGAGCACTAAGCTCTGATACCAATTGTTAGACCCTAGAGGGGGGGTAATTAGAGTCTTATACTAATCTAATCCGATTTTATACCAATTAAAACTAATTAACAAGTTATCCTAGCAAGTATAAAATACAACATGATATGTGAGCTAGGATAAATAATATGAACAATGAGATATATCCTATATGACAAAAATATATACAATGATATATAAACTAACACAAGGGTGATATAATCAAACTACAAATGTGATAGGGTAAAATATACAAGAGTAAAGGCAATTGGCGATATAAGATAAATACATAAGCAAATGCGCCAATGACAAACTCAAACACACTCAAATGATCACGGAGTTCGGACCTTTCGTCCTACGTCTCCGCTCCACACTCCCAGGGAGAAATGCACTATCATAACCGGGTTTTCTACGCTCACCCGAATAACGTTTACACCTCACAATGTCGGTTTTCAACGCTCACCGATCAACGTTCACAAACACTCACAATGTCGGTTTTTAACGTTCACCGATCAACGTCTATACTCCTCACACTCGGTTTTCTAGTTCACCGAAAACTTTACAATCTCACAATATAACAAATGATTTATTCTCTACAATAGATGAGAACCCAATGTAAGCTCACTCTCAATTGTTACAACTCTCACCAACCCAATTATACTATGTATGAAAATACAATAAGCTCAATGTGGGTGTGTGTAACAAAGAGGTAAATCAAATCTAAACTCAATACAAAACTAGCTTTAATAAAATGATAAACAAGCAAATAGATATAAAGCTAGAAAATAGAGTTTAGAAAACTTCTCAATAGATCAAGAGATTGAAGGAGAAAGGTTGGATGCTCAAACACCAATGGTTGATCTCCTCAAGCTATTGTGAAATTGATATCACAAAACAAACTCTCAATTTGCTTAAAAGCTTTTTAAACAAAACTTAAACCAAACACACACCCTTGTTAAAACTTGTTTAAAATACTCTCTTGGGTGTGGAAAATAGTTATGACAAAGGGGTACATATAGGGTAGAAGAAAACAACCCAAAAAATCTCAAAAACCCACTAAAAAACAAAAAATAGAAGTTACTGTTACTGTTCAACGGTTGGGTGCTACAGTAATGGTGGTCGACCATGCTACAGTGCTGTAGACCGCACTGTTCACAGATAGTTTCTGTTTTTGGCAGATTCTGAAATTTTACGTATCTGACTTTGTAAAATCAATTAAAAATAATAAATCAACTCCAAAAATCATTAAATTTTTAGAAAAGGTTTTAGACATGTAGATAAACATGGTAGAGAAATAATTTCTGAAATATCATTTTTCATTTGAGAGAAATAACTATTTGAACACAGATATATAGTTTCTAAAAAAACTGCAAAAAATACGGTTTTGTAAATTCAATTGAAAATAGCAAAACAACTCCAAAAATAGTAAAACTTTGGGAAATGTTTTTATATATGATGATAAACATGTAAACGAATAAAATTTTCAAATCGCATTTTCCAATTGTGAAAACGCATCAGTTTTGTAAAAACATGCACGAACATGTGCACGAACATGAGCTAATTAAAAACTTGATTTTGTAAATTCAAATAAACATAACAAATTAATTCCAAAATTGATAAAACTTTGGAAAACATTTATAAACATGAAATTGAACATTTTAGAAAAAGAATTTCTCAAATTGAGTTTCCCATTTGTGAAAACTCATGTATTTTGCAAGTGTGTCCAAAACATGAAAATATAATATACATGAAATTTGATGTTTTGACATAAACAATGTTTTGAAACCCTATGAAATGATTTTATAGACTTAATGAAATATGTATACAATAATTGTTAAGTCCATAAACCAAAACTTGTGTATATATATAACTATATATATAAAAACCAAATATGTGTATGTATATATGATTGAGCTTAAAGTACTAACACACATAATATAAAACCTAAACTAAATATACCCAAGCTTGATTTTGATCTTCAATAGCTTGACTTAGTAATCTTGCGGATGAAGCTTGAACTTTGATCTTCAACTTGAATTGTACAAAGCTTCACCTACTATTCCGCCAACCTCCAATTGATATGATCGTTATGGCGCAATCCATCCAACCTCCAACTCCTTGTTTGCCTAGAATAAATACGAAAATATAAATACTAGACAAACAATATTAGATGTAAATTGTTTGTTAAATCATCATAAAAATAAGAAGGCCAACACTCACTACCAAGCACAACTTTTTGTGCTTGGTACCAATCATACCCATTTTCTCATATATATTTATACATGTAATAACGATACTCTTGTAAGGTACTCACAATATCATGTGGAAACAACATCCTTACTCAATCGTTCTGTGGAGATAGGTAAATCACTCTATTTTGGAATGATGCATCCAGATGATCGTACAACGGAGTGTAGGCAAATCAGCCCAATCGGGAAACCCCGATCATCTTCGAGTATCGTACAGCCGTGGTCTCATTGTGGGAAAACGTCCAACTCTAAATGTGGTACAGCTGCAGTCTCATTGCAGGAAAACATCCATCACTAAGCATCCACTACTGATGGATTATGTATTATATGTGTTATTCCAACACTATTAACTCGATCATGTATTACACATCTCGACTATGCATATAAACTCAACTAAGAACATGTATTTAAGTGTTCGTGCACGGATCTTGATGTACAAATCTATATCTCATGTTCACAAACATCTCAGGTGTTAAACAAATGACAAACAATATAATACAATATGAGTTGATCAAGAAAATCCCTCGATTAAACAACAATTTGCACATAAAACATGCACAAGCATAAACATGCGGGTCGATCGACCGACCATGCGTCGCTAGTCGACCGGCCAAAAGTCTAGAGCCTAGTTCTGCAGGCTGTGTTCATGTGTCTTGTTCGTGATTCTAACTTGTTTAACTTGCTGTAAAACATGTAAAATATATTTTAAATACTTAATTACCATTATTAAAGATCATCTAGCACATGAAACAACAATTATTACATTAATTGACATGTACAAACCCTAAACATGTACAAATGCATCAAAACGTCGTGAAAACCATCAAAACTCATTTAAATCTCATTTTTAATTACTTTCAGATCTTGATCTACATCAGAATATTTATTTAAAATCCTTTAAAGACAAAAAATTTAGATCTTTATCTCACATATTACAAAAGAACTATTTTTATGCATGAAAATAGGTTTTAGGCTCAATAAAACCAAATCAAAACTCATTAAAACAATTTAAAACATGGGTGTAGGGTTAGCAGAGATGAAAATCGCATGAAAACCTTTGTTGAAAGCCTGAAGGTGCACACCCAAGTCAGATCCCATAGCCACAAGCCAACAATCTCGCCTTCACGTCAAAAATTATTTCTCAAAGCTCTCAAATTCACAAAACTTGGATCAAGGGTTTATGAGGGAGATGGTGGCTGCTAGGGTTCAGGGGATATACTAAAATATGTGAAGAATTCGTGAAAAAGTGGTATTTATACATATGTGTGCAGCTGGGCCTCAAAAGACCCGAAATCCAACCACAACTGGGTTTCTAAAAAATCTAACGTCGGTCGACCGGGTTTTGTGCAGAGGTCGACAGACCAGAGTATTTTTAGATGTGCATGTTTTTAGCTTTGTGCATGTTTTGAACTTGATTCTTTCACAAATATGAACTTGTTTGATCTCAAATCACTTGCTATTATACTCATACACCATTTAATGGTATTTATCATATTAATAATTTATTTATCATAATTAATCACATATTATCTTAAATTTACGTGGTTTTATACAAGTCCTTCATCTTAAACTCATGTTTGAGTTGAGATTTCAACTCGTTGACTTCTGACATATCTTTAGTTACAATCAACATGTCATCAACATATAAAAGTAAATACACAAAAGAACCAACATTATGCTTTTTATGATAAACACAACTATCATATTTACTCCTAGAGTAACTATGCTCAAACATGAAAGTATCAAATCTCAAGTATCACTGTCTCGGAGAATATTTCAACCCATAAAGAGATTTCTTCAACCTGCACACATGATCTTCTTTTCCTTCAATAATGAACCCCTCTGGTTGATGCACAAAGGTCTGCTCCTCAAGCTCGCCATGTAAAAAAGCCGTCTTCACATCAAGTTTCTCAAGCTCCAAATTAGAATGATCAACCATGGCAAGCAACACGCGGATTGAGGTGTGTTTTACAACTGGAGAGAATACTTCATTGAAGTCTACCCCTTCTGTCTGACTGTAGCCTTTAGCTACCAAGCGTGCCTTGTACCTTACAGAATCTGTATCCGGAGCTCCTTCTTTCTTCTTGAAGACCCATTTACAGCCAACAATTTTTTGTCCCCTTGGCGACTTCACTAACTCTCATGTCTGGTTCTTGTGAAGAGACTCCATCTCTTTAGTCGTCGCAATAGTCCAATTTACAGCCTCATTGCCACTAATAGCCTCCTTATAGGTAGAAGGCTTTGGAATCTAAATCAATTCTGCTATACTCAAAGCGTAAGCATGCATGTTTGCATAGCGTTGAGGAGGTCGGATCTACATTTTTGTTCTCTCAGTGGCAATATTATATTGTTTCTCTTGCGATGAATCAGCATCTGAAGTTGAATCTTCCCAGTATCAACTAGTTCAACATTAGCGCCCACAAGAACTTTCTTTGAAGTTGAGTTCTCTAGCTCCACCTGCTTGCTAGACTCCTTTTCAGTACCTGTAGTGTTAATAACAAACTCCTTTCTCGGGTGAAGCACAGATTTTTCATCAAAAATAACATCCCTACTAATAATAAACTTAGGTGACTTGGAATTAGAACACCATAATCTATATCCCTTCACCCAAGTAGCATATCCTAGAAAGATAGCTTTTTTGTTTTAGGTTCAAGCTTATCATCATTAACATGAAAATAAGCAGGGCAACCAAATACTCTTAAATGAGAGTAATTAGCAGGGGCACCAGACTATACCTCTTCTAGAGTCTTAATATTAATTGTTGTAGAAGGAGATCTATTTATCAAATCGCAAGCTATATTGACTGCCTCGTCCCAAAAGTCTCTTGACAAATAGGCATTAGAGAGCATGCACCGAGCTCTCTCCAAAAGTGTTCTGTTCATCCTTTCTGCAACTCTATTTTGCTATGGTGTATGTCGAACTGTACGATGACGCACAATACCTTCATTCTTGCAGAACTGGTCAAATTCCATGAAACAAAACTCCATCTCATTGTTGGTTCTGAGACGCTTTACTTTCTTTCATGTTTGCTTCTCAATCATAACCTTACATTGCTTGAAGGTTGAAAACACATCACTCTCATACTTCAAAGGATACAGCCAAACTTTTCTAGAATAATCATCAATTAATGTTAGCAGAAAATGAACTCCACCTTTCGATGGAACCTGAGAGGGACCCCAAACATCTGAATGTATATAATCTAAATTACCCTTGGTTTTATGGACACCAATATTGAAGGATACTCTATGGTGTTTGCCGAAAACATAATGCTCACAAAAGTCTAGCTTACTAGTTTTTTTTACCACAAAGCAAATCTTGTTTGCCCAATACATCCAGTCCTCTCTCCCTCATATGCCCTAACCGCATACGCCACAAATGTGTAGTATCTGAATCTGAATCCTCTGAGGATGACACTGTTGCAGCACGTGTCACTGTACTGCCTTCAATGATATAGAGGGTATTTACCTTCTTGCCTTTCGTCACAACAAGAGAGCTTTTACTAACTCTCAAAACTTCACCTTCAGCCGAAAACTTAAAACCATTTGAGTCAAGGGTGCCTAAAGAAATGAGGTTCTTCTTTAACTCTGGTATATGTCAGACATTGCTCAATGTTCTAATAATACCATCATAGGTTCTAATCTTAATTGATCCAATACCAACAGTCATGCAAGGCATGTTATTTCTCAACAAGGCATTCCCACCATCAATAGACTGATATGTGACAAACTAATCCCTATGCGGACACATATGATAGGAAAAATCTGAATCAAGTACCCACTCATCTTGTGAATGAGTATTAATACTAATTGAAAGAATTTCATGTCAACTAGAAGACTAGAAGACTCTTCAGTTACAGTGGCAACTGAATAGGTCACCTCCCCAGACTTCGACTTTGAATTATCCTTTGCTTTGAGCGCTGGACAATTAGATTTTATATGCCCATATTTGTGACAGTAATAACATTCAACATTTTTTTCTTGGCCTGGACTTTAGACAAATTTATGGACTTGCATCTACCACCAACACCCTTTTCAAGATGACCATGAACGAACAAGCCTTCAGCTTGATCCTCTCCTCCTACGACAGACACTTTCTGCCTTAATTCTTTTGAATGTATGGATGATTTGACATCCTCCAAAGAAAGTGTATATCTACCGTATAACATGCTATTAACAAAATTCTCATAGGAAGGAGGTAATGAACATAACAAGATGAGTGCTTGATCTTCTTCGTCGATTTTAACATCAATATTATTTAAATCCATAAGAATAGTATTAAGTTCATCTAAGTGGTCTTTAATTCGCATACCTTCCTTCATACGAAGGGTGAAGAGGCGTTGCTTCAAGTATAGCTTATTTGTTAGAGATTTTGTCATGTACAAGCTCTCTAACTTGAGCCACAAGCCGACGGCGGTATCTTCATTTGCAATCTCTCGTAGAACCTCATCGGCCAAACAGAGTTGTATGGCACTATGCGTCTTCATCTCCAGCTCTTCTTTCTCATCATTGGACATAGATTCCGACAACTTATCCTTTCCGGCCAAGATTTTGAAGAGTCCTTATTGTACTAGGAGAGCCCTCATTTTTACTCTCCACAAACTGAAGTTGTTCTCCCATCGAATTTCTCCACTTTGTATTTTGCAGAAGACATCTTGAAGCCCACTAGAACGGTAACTGTAATCATGAACAGTAACCATACTTTTGAACAGTAACCATATGTATGAATAGTTACCGTACGTATGAATAGTAATAGTACTTTGAATAGTATCGTACTCGTGAATAGTATCCAATGCCTTTAAAGAATAAATAATAATCAAACTTATTTTCTGATGTAGAGGATCCACTTTTAGTGGCAGGGCCACAGAATAAACGATAAGCAGATACACATATTCTAAGCAGGCTCTGATACCAGTTTGTTGCAGCGGGGGCCTTCACATACATGAAAGATGTCTATTCAAGAGTGAAGAATAACAATACTAAATAAACGCAATGAACACAAAGAGAATATCACACAATGATTTAACGTGGTTCGGTCGGTATGACCTACGTCCACGGGCGAAAACAGCAGAGAACTTTACTAATCACAAAAGAGAAGATTACAAAAGAGTAGATCACTCTCTAACAAGAGAATCACACAAAGAAAGAGATTTCTCTTTCTATCTCTCTCTCTTCTCTCTCTCTAGTTCTTTTCTTTCTCTCTGTCCGTCTGTCTCTAAACTTTCTCTCTCACCTCACTTTTATAGTTTCCAAATAATAATAATAAATTAAAAAAGTGGTTGTTGGAACATTAATTGGGAGTAGGTGGCATAGTGATGTTAGGTAAATGGAGAAATTTTTAAAGACACGTGACAATGATAGATCTCTAATCCTATCTAATTCTCATGAAGTTATATAAGGAATCAAAAACACAATCGTAACTTAGAGTTTGAGTTGATACCCAACACGGTTCTCTCTCCGGTTGATATACATTCTAGAAATCTAGGGACTTGTTTTCCTCCGAACATACATGTTTTCATGAAAAATGATGCTAGGAGCACACCATGAACCACACTCTCAACCACACCCCAACACTCTCTATAGTGCTAGTGGGTCATGCATGATATTTTTTAAAAAAATATCATGCATGGCCCACTAGCACTATAGAGAGTGTAGGGATGTGGTTGAGAGTGTGGTTCATGGTGTGCCCCTAGTGGGACTCTTTCATGAACCCAAGAACATAATGACATCAATTTGTAACCCTGTTTCACCCATTTTACTCCTGACCAGTCAACTTCTAGCTCTGCTTCCTCCACCTTACCTCTAAGCAATCTAATTCTTGGTCTACTTTTCATGGCTGCCAATGTTGTAAGCTCGAATAAACTTAAATTTGCGATTGCTTGCTGTAACTGTTAAAAACCCGGAGAATTTCCTATTATTCGGTTTGTACTTGTTTTCCTTAATGAATTGTTTCCATTGTTAATCTGCATATGCTACCTATGTACAAAGACGTGGGAGGCTATTTCATTCTGAATCGAGGCCAGTGACAATAGATGCCTGTTTCTGCAAGGCCCAGAAGTTATCATTAACAAGTGCACTACCGTGTACACTTCCTAGACTGACTAGATGTTCCTCCAATTTCATTGAGGTTCACATATCTTTGAAGAATAAACTGGCAAGTTGTAAACTTTCAGTACAAATATCTTCCCAATCGAACCACCTCGGTTTCAGTGAATGCAGGATTTAAGCAGAATTAGTTTTTGGCAGGTAAACTGAGATTCACACTCTGACTACTCCTATAAATATTCAGTAGATAAAATCTGGCAATGTCCTATCTCGGAGTTACTACAAGTAGATGACTAAACTAGATTTTCACTTGTACTGTGAAGTATTTATTTGTATTTGACATATCTGTGTAGCTTTATGTGACATTGTACCTACATCCAATGTACATGTCAGCGCGAGATAAATGATGCTTGTCTTCAGAAGAAAACTGGAAGCATGGGAGGATAATCGGGAATAATTAAATGTTTCCACAATGGCGCAACAAACATAGATTCTTCGGCAATAGATAGATTTTTGAAAGGTAAGCATATAGAGTGCAGAAAGAAAAATTCAAACTTGGTAAATGTTGGGAATTTAACGCCGAAATCCCTAATGCAACAGAAACGCAGAATAGAAAAAGTACACCAAGATTTACGAGGTTCGGCAACTGCCTACGTCCTCGGGAGCCACACAGTCAATTTCTTATTAATCAAACAAGAAATTACAAATCAAGAGCAAATCCCAAAACTGAGATTTCTCAAATGAACACTGTAGCTACAGTGTTAATAATTAAAGGGAATAAACCCTTTCAATTTTCTCTCTCTCTGCTTAAATCGCCTTTTCAATCTCCTCAATACAACGGTTGAGAGCTGGAGATGAAAAACCAAAATCGCTGCTGGCGATTTCAAGGTTGGAGAAGAGGAACGCTGCTGCGTTTGTGCCGCCGCCAGAGAAAAAATCAGAGGAGAGAGCAACAAACCCTAGGGCAGTCGGGTTTGCTTTTAATAGGCGAATACGATGGGCTGGCGACAGCTGTCGCCAGCCGCACAAGCTTGGACGCGAAGGTCGGGCGTCTGGACGCGATCGTCGGAGCTTAGACGCGAGGGTCGGTGTCCCAAACGCGAGGGTCGGATCCAAACGCGAGGTCGGTGTCCCAACGCGAGGGTCGGATCCAAAAACGCCAAGGTCGCGTTGCCCACACGCCGAGGTCGGGAATCGCGCAAAATTCGAGCTCGCGCTGCTCGAGCTTCACCTGAAGCTTTCGCCGTGCGACTTCGCCTGAGTCGACGTCCACGCTCGCCTGCATGGTTCTCAAGCTCGTCGGAGCTTCGCCGGAGCTCCTCGTTGGAATTGAGGTTTGATCTACACCCCATTCTAACAATCTCCCACTTGAAGATCAAACCGCCGTCAACAGGCTATCTCATCAAGCTCCTCTCCTGTGTGGCTCCGCCCTCATCATCTATGCATGAAGGACAACTGAAGTTACGCACAACTCCAGTTTCTGAACTGTCACCGTCTTTGTTAACATGTCTGCTGGATTCTTACTTCCTGGAATCTTTTCCAGTTTTAACACGTCATCTTCCAACAGGGATCTGATGAAGTGGTACCGAAGCGCAATATGCTTCGTTCTAGAATGAAATGCTGAATTCTTCGCCAAGTGTATCGTACTCTGGCTATCACTGTGCAAAACATTCTTCTCCTGTTTGAATCCCAGCTCTGTTAACAAACCTTGAAGCCATATCATCTCTTTACTGGCTTCAGTTACTGCAACATACTCAGCTTCTGTAGTGGATAGGGTAACGATCTTCTGTACCTGTGACATCCAACTAACAGCTGTAGTTCCGACGATGAATACATAGCCGGTGGTGCTTCTTTGGTGATCAACTTCACCGCCGAAGTCTGTATCTACGTACCCTTGCACTTCCACCTCTCCCTTACCAAAGTGCAAACACTTCTGTGTGGTGCCTCGTAGATATCTCAGAATCCACTTGACCGCTTCCCAATGAGCTTTTCCTGGATTCGACATAAACCGGCTGACCACTCCCACTGCATGGCCAATATCTGGTCTCGTACAGACCATTGTGTACATCAAGCTTCCGATGGCTGAGGCGTAAGGAACCTGAGCCATACTCTCTCTCTTCTTCTGACTGAGTAGACTGATCCTTCGATAGACGAAAATGGCTGGCCAAGGGTGTGCTCACAGGCTTGGCGTCGTCCATGTTGAATCTCTGCAAAACACGGTTGATGTACTCCGTCTGAGATAACTGCAAGAGACCTCTCTTCTTATCTCTCGTGATTTGCATTCCAAGGATCTTCTTCGCTGGACCCAAGTCCTTCATGTCAAACTCCTTTGACAGCTGCTGCTTCAAACTTCTGATATCCTCCATATCTGCTCCTGCGACCAACATATCATCAACATACAGCAGTAGGATGATATAGCTGGACTGATATCTTTTGAAGTAGCAACAGTGGTCGGCGTTGCACTTCTGGAAACCTTCCTTGTGCATGAAGCCGTCAAACTTCTTGTACCACTGTCTTGGGGCTTGTTTCAGGCCATACAAGCTCTTCTTGAGTCTGCACACCAGGTTCTTTTTCTTCTTTTCTTCTGAGAAACCTTCTGGCTGGTGCATGTATATCTTCTCTTCTAGATCTCCGTGAAGAAACGCCGTCTTCACGTCTAACTTCTCGAGATGAAGATCTTTAATTGCTACAATACTCATCACGGTCCTGATAGTATTTAGCTTTACCACGGGAGCGAAAATATCGGTGTAGTCAATTCCTTCCTTTTGCTGGAAACCTTTGACAACTAGCCGGGCCTTATATCTTCTGGAACCATCCTGCTCCTATTTCACCCGGTACACCCATTTATTGTGCAGTGCCTTCTTACCCGTGGGCAACTCAGCTAGTTCCCGTGTCTGGTTTGATATGAGAGACTTCATCTCATCTTTCATTGCAAGCTCCCACTTGCTCGCATCTCCACACTGACAAGCTTCATCAAAGCTTTCAGGCTCCCCACCATCTGTCAACAACAGATAGTTCATGTATCTCCTGTTGGGTACAGGAGGACGAGAAGATCTTCTTAATATCGGAGCTGGTGCGTCGGGCTCCTGCGCACCATCTTGTCCAACAGGCTCTTCTGGCTGAGGACCCTCTGCATTGGGTTCTTCCGAGAGGTTACTCGGGACATCATCTGCATCTACAAATATTGACTCGCTCTCTGAGTCATCTGTCTTGTGCATGTCCTTGTACATCACCTTCTCGTTGAATATCACATCTCTGCTCCTGATCACCTTCTTGTTTTCGTTGTCCCAAATGCGGTAGTCGAACTCATCTTCACCATAGCCGATGAAAGTGCATTTCTTTGACTTGGGATCAAGCTTATTCCTGCCTTGATCACTAATATGCACGTAAGCTATACAACCGAAAACTTTAAGATGTGAGAGTTTTACCTCCTTTCCGCACCATACCTCCTCTGGTATTCTGTGCTCCAATGGAACCGATGGACCTCGGTTGATCAAGTAAGCTGCTGTGTTGACTGCTTCTGCCCAGAACTGCTTCGGTAGGCCTGACTGTACGCGAATGCTTCTGGCTCTCTCTGTCAATGTTCGGTTCATCCTCTCAGCTACACCATTTTGCTGAGGCGTGCCGGGCACGGTTCTCTCCATTCTGATCCCATGCTTATAGCAGAACTTCTTGAATCCGGTGTCTTCATATTCATCGCCATTGTCGGTCCTGAGCTTCTTTATTCTCAGACCGGTTTTATTCTCGACCATAGCTTTCCATCTCCTTTCCGAGTGTGATCATCGATAAAAGTTACGAAGTAGTGTTTCCCACCAATCGACGCAGTGGTGGTTGGTCCCCAAACATCTGAGTGAACGAGCTCTAGCTTCTGCTTCCTGGGGGTTCTGCCACTTGTCTGAAAGCTGACTCTCTTCTGCTTTCCAAGTATACATTCTTCACACATATCCATCTCCACTGACTGCAGTCCTGGGAGTTTTCCTTTTGTGTGTATGATTTTCATCCCCTTCTCACTCATATGACCGAGTCTCTGGTGCCATAACTTTGAAGTCTCATTGCCTGCTGCAACTGAGATCAAACAACGTGCATCTGCTGTCATATATAGGGTACCAGTCTTCTTGCCTCGGGCAATTATCATTGCGCCCTTTGAGATCTTCCAATCATCTCCATGGAAGGTCGTAGTGTATCCTTCGCCAGCCAACTAGCCTACGGATATTAAGTTCTTTCTCAGGTCGGGAATATGCCTAACATCCTTCAGCTCCCATACTAACCCGTTCAACTTAATTTTCACCACGCCTTTGCCCACAATAGCACATGGTTGATCATCACCAAGATATACGTATCCAAGATTTCTGGGGGTATACTTCTCGAAGAATTCTTTTTGAATTCCTCCTTGCTCTCCAAAGAGCATATCAATGCGTCGTCTCCTCCTGAGGTGGAAGTGACATTCACCTCTGCCTTCGCCTCCTTCTCTTTTTGTGCACTCTTGCACTGATTCTTGTAATGCCCGGTCTTTCCACAATTCCAACACTCGATAGCCTTCGAGCTGTTGCTTGGATTCCTTGACTTGGATCTCCTGTCCTTTGATCTACCCCTGAAGTTTGATTTGCCTCGTTCGTTACCTCTGGTTGAATTTCTACCTCTTGACTCTGTATGCAATACTGAAGAGGTTGTAGCTTCACCCGTCTCTCTCCGCCGGATCTCCTCACTGAGAACCAAATCACGAACGTCGTCGAACTTCAACTTTTTGTTTCCCGACGAGCTACTCACTGCCGTGACTGTAGCGTTCCAACTCTCTGGTAGGGAAGACAACAGTATCAACGCCCGAACTTCCTCATCAAACTCAATCTCAACTGAACTCAATTGGGTTGTAACCGTATTAAGTTCATTGAGGTGTTGTGCTACTGACGCGCCTTCCGCCATTTTCAGATTGAATAACTGCCGCATCAAATGAACTTTGTTCGCGGCTGATGGCTTCTCATACATGTTTGAGAGTGCTGCCATAAGACCTGCCGTGGTCTTCTCCTTTGCTATGTTGAACGCAACATTGCGAGTCAACGTCAATCTGATAACTCCGAGGGCTTGTCTATCTAGAAGGTTCCACTCATCTGCCTTCATAGAATCCGGCTTCTTCCCCGATAGTGGTTGATACAGATTTTTCTGATACAGATAATCCTCTATCTGTATTTTTCAGAATCCGAAATCTGTTCCATCAAATTTCTCAAGTCTTATTTTTCCTTCATCTGCGGCCATGGCTCCCACTTGAATCTGACTTTCTCTAGATCGTTTTACGCTCTGATACCAGTTGTTGGGAATTTAACGCTGAAATCCCTAATGCAACAGAAACGCTGAATAGAAAAAGTACACCAAGATTTACGAGGTTCGGTAACTGTCTACATCCTCGGGAGCCACACAGTCAATTTCTTATTAATCAAACAATAAATTACAAATCAAGAGCAAATCCCAAAACTGAGATTTCCCAAATGAACACTGTAGCTACAGTGTTAATAATTAAAGGGAATAAACCCTTTCAATTTTCTCTCTCTCTCTTAAATCCCTTTTCAATCTCCCCTCAATACACGGTTGAGAGCTGGAGATGAAAAATCAAAATCACTGCTGCGATTTCAAGGTTGGAGAAGAGGAACGCTGCTGCGTTTTGTGCCGCCGCCAGAGAAAAAATCAGAGGAGGAGAAGCAACAAACCCTAGGGCATCGGGGTTTGCTTTTATAGGCGAATACGATGGGCTGGCGCCAGCCTGTCGCCAGCGCACAAGCTGGACGCGAAGGTCGGAGCATCTGGACGCGATCGTCGGAGCTTGGACGCGAGGGTCGGTGTCCCAAACGTGAGGGTGGGTGTCCCAAACGCAATGGTCGGATCCAAACGCGAGGGTCGGTGTCCCAAACGCGAGGGTCGGATCCAAAAATGCCAAGGTCGCGTTGCCCACACGCCGAGGTCGGGAATCGCCAAAATTCGAGCTCGCCTGCTCGAGCTTCACCTGAAGCTTTCGCCGTCGACTTCGCCTGAGTTGACGCCCACGCTCGCCTGCGTGGTTCTCAAGCTCGTCGGAGCTTCGCCGGAGCTCCTCGTTGGAATTGAGGTTTGATCTACACCACATTCTAACAGTAAATACTTTGATGACCCTTCCATAGCCAATTTATTATAACATGATATGAATTCATCTGGTCTGCGATGCAAAATAACCATCAGAGAGAAAGAGAGAAGTAGGTAGTAACATGACACTCTCTCCTAATTACAGACTAGAAGTCGTATCTTACTCTAGAAACAAGATTTAATTTTTCATTACTATTACTAAATTCTACTAGTACATAAGAACAAAGATTGAAAGATCATGCGGAGTCCACTAGTAGAGTTTAGTCACGATGGATGAAACTATGAGACTGTAAAGTTATAACATTCAACCCTCACCACTGTTGGATAAAAAACAGGGTTGATTGATTGACTTTTCCCCCTTTCTCTATAGATAAAATAGATTAATAAAGCAAATGATAATAAAATGATTAAAATAAATNAAGGATTTTAACGTGGAAAACCCTTCAACTGAAGGTAAAAACCACGGGACGTAGTCGAGAAAAGTCTTCCACTATGAA
The DNA here is from genome assembly GCF_001876935.1 of Asparagus officinalis. NCBI lineage: Eukaryota > Viridiplantae > Streptophyta > Magnoliopsida > Asparagales > Asparagaceae > Asparagus > Asparagus officinalis. Next base: position 64,729,311 of record NC_033797.1, on the reverse strand, counting down.
TATAATGGGTATACAAAGTTTCCTCTCTAGACACTTGGCTAGAGGTACACCAGCAACGAACATGACAGAAAAGATGACTTCTTCTATTCAGGAGAAGGAACATAAAAGAATAACACTTTTTCTTTTTCTCTCTCTTTTCTCTCTCCAACACTCAAATACTCTATGATTTGAATAATTTTTTCTTGGTTGCTCACACTGTGCTCTCTATCTTCGAATTAAAGGCTATTTATAGCCTCAAATCCACCTACTTTTCATTATTTTTCAAACAATGTGCACTGCCTTTTGATTTATGAGCCCCTACCTTTTTTATTTTCTTCCCCGCCTTTTTGATTTTGCTCCACCTTTTTTAGCTGCTTCTTTTTACTTTTTTGTGTTCTCCAAAAAAGGAGGATCTACAACAATACTCTCCCTCCCGACGATATGGAGAGGTCCATCCCGGCGAGCTTTACGCAGAAGTTAAACTTTTCCTTGGAAATGACCTTCGTCATCATATCGGTAGGATTCCTGTTAGTATGGGTCTTCTGTAGTAGCATCCGATTCTCTTTTATTACAGCTCATAACCAGTGGTATCTCACATCAATGTGCTTCGTATGAGAATGGACATATAGTTTTTGCTGAGAACAATAGTGCTTTCACTATCACAATGTACGATGTACTCATCCTGATTTAAACCCAATTCTTGGAAAAATCTTTTCATACACGGTATTTTTTTGCCCGCTTCTGCAGCTGCGATGTACTCTGCTTCTGTTGTGGACAAAGAAACACACTTTTACAGCTTGAATTGCCAAGATATAGCTCCCCTTGCAAAAGTAAATAAATATCCAAATGTAGATTTTTTGTTATCGAGATCACCTGTCTTATCTGCATCTACATAACCTTCCATAATTGATTTGGAACTGTTGAATGTCAAGCATAACCTTGAACTTCCCTTCAAGTATTTGAGAATCCATATCACTACTTCCCAGTGTTCTCTTTCAGGGTTTGACATATATCTGCTCACAATGCCAACTACATAATCAATGTCTGGCCGTGTGCATACCATAGCATACATCAAACTCCTAACTGCAGAGGAGTATGGAACATCCGTCATTGCTTTCTTTGCTTCTTCAATAGCTGGACAATCTCTTTTGCTGAGCTTAAAGTGATTTGCAAGAGGCGTGCTTACTAGTTCAACACCTTTCATATTGAATCATTCAAGCACCCGTTCAACATATTTTTCTGGAGATAGCTATACCTTCATTGCATTCCTATCTCGAGTAATATGCATGCCTAGGATTTGGCATGCTAACCCCAAATCCTTTATGTCAAAGGACTTAGATAATTACTCCTTTAACATTCAAATTATCTTTGCATCCAGTCCAACTATGACCGTATCCTCAAATTAAAGTACAAAAATGATGAAGTTACCTTCAGAGAACTTCTGGATATAGACACATGAATCTGCAACTATACGCGTATACTCATGACCCACCATGAGTCAAACTTTTTGTACCATTGTGGTGGTGCCTGTTTGAGTCCGTAAAGACTCTTCTTCACCTTGCAGACTCTATCTTCCTTACCTTTCACTTTGAAACCTTCTGGTTATATCATGTAAATCTTCTCCTCTAAATCACTACGGAGGAATGCGGTCTTCACATCTAGTTGCTCTAACTCGAGATCTTGGCTTGCTATAAGACCCATAACTGTCCTGATAGACGTCATCTTCACAACTAGAGAGATAATCTCATCAAAGTCAACTCCTTTCTTCTGTCAAAAACATTTGACGACCAACCATGCTTTGTACTTCAGCATTTTTTCTCCATCTTTCTTCAATTTGAAGACCCACTTATTCTGCAGTGCTCTTTTGTCCTTGGTAAGTCTCACCAACTCATAAATATCGTTCTTATGCAAGGAATTTATCTCTTCTTGCATTGCCTAGATCTAATAGTCTTTGTCTCTATGAGATTGAGCCTCCTGAAAACACTAAGGCTCGCCCTCATTAGCAACTAAAATATATTCAATAGAGGGATACCTTGTAGATGGTTGTAGGACTCTCTCGAACCTACTAAGATGAGCTCCTTCGCCTTCTTGAGGAGTTAGTCCTTCATCCTCATCAGCTTCTCCATTATCACCGTCATCATCAGTGTTGTCCATCTCTGGCATGTATTGCATGTGATCGTGCACATCTCCCCCTGCCGTAACATCATCTAGTGGGGGAAGGAACTATCATAGGGTTGGAATCTCCATCAACCTTATCATCTGACTTCCCATTGATTGTTTGGCCTTCATGAAAGACCACATCTGTGCTTCTGATAACTCTTCTTTTTATAGGATCCCATAGTCTACACCTGAATTCTTCAACTCTGTAGCCAATGAAGATGCATGGAATCGCCTTGTCATCAAGCTTTGATCCCTGCTCCTTTAGAATATGTGCAAAACCTTTGCACCCAAACACCTTCAGATGAGAGTAAGAGACATTTTCTTTGTCCATACTCTCTCTAGAATATCGAATGATAAATGAGTTGATGGAGATTGGTTGATCAAGTAGCATGGACTGCTTCTCCCCAAAATGCCTTGGAAAGTTTTGTCATCTTTAGCATGCTTTGGACTCTCTCCATGATGATGCAATTCATTATTTCTGTCACGCCTTTGTGTTGAGGAGTATCTAGTACAGTCTTTTCATGTCGTATACCATGTCTTGAGCAATAGCCTTTGAACTGCTTGGATGTGTACTTGCTTCTATTGTCTATGCGGAGACACTTCAAAGGCTTCCCGGTCTCTCTCTCCACCATAGCGTGGAATTTTTGAAAACACTCCAACACCTGGTCTTTTGTTTTCAGGTTATACACCCATAATTTCCTAGATGCATAATTAATAAAAGTGACAAAATACTTATCACCACCGAGAGACTTCTCTTCGATGGGACCACACACCATAGAAAACCAAATCTAGCATGTTACATTTTCTATGGGAAGCTTTACTTAATGAAAGTCGATGTTGTTTGCCAAATAAACAATTATCACATGGATATAGAGCAATACCTTTGGTTAAGGAAATTAGTCCCTTCCTAGCTAAAATCTATAACCCCTTCTCGCTCATGTGACCCAGCCTTTTGTGCTAGAGATTTGGAGAAGAATTGTCCTCCACCATGTTAAAAATGTCCACATCTTTGCTTGAGTTCAATAAAGTGTGCCAGATGCTTTTCCTTTGGCAACTACCAAAGCTTCTTTGGTGAGTTTCCATCTTTCATTACCGAAGTAGTTTTCGTAGCCCAACTGGTCCAAAGCAAGCCCAGATATGAGATTGAGGCGCAAATCAGGAATGTGCCTTATATCCTTTAAGGTCATCATGCATCCAACTTCTGTTTGTAGACAAATATAACCAATCCTGATAATATTTGATTGCCTCAAACCCTCCTACATTTTGTTGTTTTTCAAAAAATGTGCATCGCCTTTTGATTTTTGAGCCCCTACCTTTTTCATTTTCTTCCCCACCATTTTAATTTTGCTCCACCTTTTTGAGTCGCACCTTTTTTCTTTTGTGTGTTCTCCAAAAAAAGGAGGGACCACAACAACCACAATTTTAAAGTTTTGATGTAGTGGTAGGTATTTTAATAGAACAATACTTCTAGTGGAAGAAAAGAAATAACTAGAACTCTAGCATTAGGAAAATACAAGTTCTCCCTGCATGCTATGTTGCTCGAAGGGACATACAAGAAAGGCTTCCCTACAAGAGAGGCTTCCCTATTCCCTACAAAATTTAGGACTACTAACATGTGACCCTTCTCCAATGTGCATATGTCATTCAGTTAGACACTACAGTTTCTTACATTCTGGAGAAAAAGGAAAATAAGAAACCAATAGACTTCACGATAATGGATACAAGCAATAAGATAAATTTAAGATGTATCTGAATAATCAGTATGGTCATATCTGAAACATAACAATAGGAAGAAAATAGACAGGATAAGCCAATATTTGAAGAAGGAAGGGTGTTATTTCCGCAATTTTCAAATAACATAATTCAGAATTTATTTTCCTGAGTGCTCTTAGTGTACATCACACAAATGTTTAAACAAGAACACAAATTTATATAAACCCGTGACATGAAATTATTAAGTTTCTCACAGGGTGAATACGTAGACATGGTCGATTCAATGGAACCATCTCGATAGTTTGTAAAAACTTAAAATGGGAAGATATATGTATCTCGTACATTCATATACCCCTGACATGGGCTTGTCTTTGTATCATCATTAAGCTAACAGCAACAGGAAGGACACATGCATCCAGCTTCATAACCTTCACAAACATTCCAATTCAGTAGATGAAATAGCCAATAGTGTTTGTCTAAGACTATAAGATAAGATGCAACATATCTAGTGACTGTATCGAACAACTAAAAACAGGAGATACTGGCAGGAGATGTTCTTCTATAAGCAGTCCAACATGTTAAATGTCAATTTGTAAATCCTTTTAACAATAACTATTTTAATCATTGGTAAGAAAATATCAGTTCAAAGCTTTGTATATTATGATCGAATCATTCTTTAGCTCTTTGCATACACTATATTACATTAAATTGATATTAGGTTGCATAGAACTTCATTTTTTTTCAACATCTACTTAGTATGGATGGATAGACCATGGAAAAATGGGCAGACTTGAATCCTTAGGAAGGATTTATCGCCATTGGAATTCAGTTTTAGACTAATCACATGAAATATTTGCTCCTTTAAAGTTGACCATTATCATTTAAAGTACTTAAAAAACAAAAAAAAACATATGTCTAAACTTTTTTTCATCATGCATCAAGGGGCCATAAATGGATGATTAAAGGTGCTATGTTGCTTGGATATATATCATTTTAAAGTTGATCTGTATCATTTAAGATTCACAAATTCTTGATTCAACATTTTGATCATGAACACTTAAAACCCGTATGCACTAGTTTTATTGTACGCCATCAACCTGAGCAGACTCTACTTAAATTGTTTATTTTTTGTCAGTACAGAAATAACTTTAAATTTCTTAATTTTTCATTCTTAAACAAAATAAACATGTTAATCAACTTGAATATCCTCAAGTTGGTTTATATCATTAAGTTTCAAGAGGAAGGATCTAGAACCGAATCTTTCCAAACGACCCAATCAACATCTGTTTCACTACTGCAATTGCTGTCGCAATTTGAAAAGGGATAGTTGCAAAGATAGCTGCCATAGTTTGTTTCATTGTAACTATTGTCGGTTTGCAGCTGCACGCAGTTGCCAAAAAAATTGGAATGAGAAATGATAATATTGATGATTTGAAATAAGGATGGAGCAACTATTAGTAAAGGTCGAGCAAGAGTAAAAAAGTTCTTCAAGTTTCCTCCAGGAATGTGATTTGAACATGTCAACTGGTGCTTCCAGGTGAAATAGTATGCTATCTCTAACTTTTTGGAAATCTTATGAACATTGGTTTATTTTTTTTTATTTTTTTTTTTGCATGAATTCTGTTTATTTGTTTCAGAGATACCGCTCAATGATAAAGTTTGCACAGGAAATTGTTTTCTAAAAAGTTACTTGTATCAGCAAATGCTTAAATAAAGTCTTCAGGGAGTGTGTTAATTTATTTGAGGCATGCTCGTGGTACGTTCTTTTTATCTTGTTATTCTATGATCTTATATATCTTGTGCCAACGTAATATTTAACTAGTTCGTTTTCATCGTACACTGATCCTGTCTAGCTATCTTTAAGTGATCGTCATTCCTAATCTGATGAACTTTTAGAATCATTTTTGAATCATTTTTCTTTAGGGTTAATTGCAGATAGACCCCCAATCTATTGCCCAATTGAGGATAGACCCCCGTAGTTCTATTGGTCCAGATGAAATATCCCTGTGCTATAGCCCAACTGCGGATAAATCCCCCGAGTGATTTCTTTTACTCTTAAAAGAGTAATAATAATAATAAAAGGTCACTCATGGGGTCTATCCGCACCAATACAATGAAAGGGGGTCTATCTGCAATTGGGTTGTAGTACAGGGGCCCATCTGCAACTAATCCTTTCTTTTATGTGGAAGAATAATTGAGAGACTATTCTTATGAGCCACATGTTCTCGGGCATGTTGAGATGTACCAAACATGGGAATTTTAGACTCTCAGTCTCTAGAATACCTGAAAAGTACCCAATAGAGTGATGTAGTGCGTGTCGGAATTTGATGCCTGTGAACCATATTACAAGAATATGATACCCAGGGAAATGCAGCCTAGGAGTAACATCACAAGCCGAATTTTCTGGTTTTACAATGGTTAATGCACCCATGAAACATGAAACAACAGTATTTTAAGCCTACATAGTAACCGCCTACCCTTCGCACTTTTGTCCTTGGATTTGATCTGTATTTTCATCTTTGCCCTTCTGCCATCTATTATATCACAGCAGAGTAGATCAAAGAACTCACCTGCTCAAAGTCTCAGACTTTCCCATTGGAACTCTTTCCGGCAGACAAATCATTAAAGGCCAACAACTTGTTGAGTGCATTCAGGTAGGCCTGAGCACTAGAAATGACAGTATCCATATCTGCACCATCTCCACTGCATGGAAAATAGATGTCTTAGTACATGGTAGAAGGAAAGGCAAGGGATCGGGATATTCATTCCAAAAGGAAGAGACATGCTTAAGATGACTAATTATATAAGTGCAAGTTTCAATACTTTATGGATGGCTCCAGGTTCTCCTTAAGAGAATTAAACATAAGTACAAGATGCAATACATTTGCAACCTTAAGGTCCACACAAAGGACACAATAATCTGTACATGAAAATTCCGACAAACTTTAGAGACCGAAAATCTTAGATTTAGAATAAATGGCCAACCAGATCATGAAGGTCGAAGAACTAGCATCACGTATGCTAACTCATATTCATCATCATTCAGGCCATCACCAATCAGAGCGATCATCAACGCAGGGATTGCGAGTCAAGAAGGACTAAAAAATTGAGCATATTTTTTAGATTTAGCTGTTACAAGATACTGCCCCTATAGTACTTGTTTCTGAATTACTGGACCATGGAACTTATGAATCAGAGATATATTTCATTAAATCTAGAAGGCCAGTTTACAAGCAGACACCTAATTGTTAAAGCAAATAAAATGCAAGTTGAAATTGGACCTATAGACTCCCCTACCCTAGGAAGTTCTAAACATCCAAAGAAAATAAAAATACTGACAAAATTGCATTCTATGATACATGCTTGCATGATAACAGAATAAATATCAGAAACAAATAATACAGTATCCTACACCTATTGAACCAAAAGATAGGCAAACCTGAAAGTATGAAAATTCGGTTCTTCTGTAGAGGTCACAGATAAATTGTTGTTCTGTTCATAAATAACCACTCGTGTAGAGGAAATTGCGTTAGTCCCTTCCAAAGCAGAGGTCACATGTTTTGCAATTGTTATAGGTACCTGTACATTACATGATTAAACATAAATAACTTGTCATGTTAATTCCAACAAAGCAATTTTTCCTGATATATTAGAAGTGTAGTTGATTCAAAATAGAAAAAAAAATACTTTCTTCTCACAGATCAATCAACCAAAACAGAATGCTTATATATGCCAAATCATAATGTAAAAACAACTCTCAGTTGCAGTGTTAGTAAATTGTAATACAAAGGTTGAAGAATAACAGACTTATATTAGTTTTATTTACGAACATTACAAAGAAAAGAACTATTACTGATACTAGTATAAGGTGGGCAGTAGAAACGCAATCCGTTGCTTCTATCCTCACCTGCACAATGCTATTAATGGCTTTGTAAGATGCATCAATTGGTCCTTCTCCAACAGCACATGCAATTTTCTCTCTCCCATCCAAACTTAGTAATTTGACAGTTGCAGTAGAAAAGCCAACGTTTCCATGTGTAACCTGTAAGTTGCACTCATTATTACATGCACTGAAATGCAGCACAAAATCTTAGGCTTCATTTGGATACCAGGATGTTTTTCTGAAAAAACACAATGGTGTTGTGTTTTCCCTCCAAATTGTTTTCAAAACACCATGGTGAGTGTTTTTGGTTAACACTAATCTGACCCTTTATAATATTAATGTTAAAAATATTATTTAGATATTAATTATAATAGAACATATTATAATTAAATTTTATAATAATATTTAACACTATTAATATATTATTATTATTATTAAATATTATATTATTATTAATATTAACTAGAAATAATATTTAACACTATTAATATATTATTATTATTATTAAATATTATATTATTATTAATATTAACTAGAATTCTATATTATAGTAAAATGTATTATAATACTATATTATACTTCAATATATTATATACTGTAACTATTACATAATATCTTCAAATAATAATATATTTAATTATTTTCGTATATCAATTTGTTTTTTATATAATATATATTATTACTAAAATACTATTATTTCAATATAATAGTATACTACTATTAATATAATATAATATTAATAATAATATAATATTATATTATATTACTACCAGTGTATTATTAATAAATTAATATACTATTAATTACTTTAACATTAAATAGCATATCATAGTTTTTAATATATTAGACTTTATTAATAATAGTTAATAAAATAGTAATACTATATTATGTAAATAAATATAAAAATAACTATTATTATATATTGAATATAATATTTTTATAGTGATG
>NC_033797.1:64709988-64720618 GCF_001876935.1 Asparagus officinalis | reverse complement strand
TGATGTTTGCTACTAATATATCATAACATAAAATATAATTTACTATATAATGTATTAATATTTAATAAACTAGTAATAGTTTATTATATAACTAGATATTATTAAATTTTGAATCCATATTATTATCTTCTTTTTGGTCAATGAGTCCATATTATTATCATAGTAACATTTGCTACCAATATATTATTTTATTATTAATAAATTATTTTAATATATAATATATTATATTTTTCATTATATAATAAATTATTAATACTTTAACATTAAACTATATTTTATAGATTTTAATATACTTATAGTTTGCTAATAATTCTTCAAAATGTACATTACAATAATTTATTATAAAAATAAATATAATGCTATATTATTTTTTACAATAACCGTTTGCTAGCCAATATTTATTTTGTCATTAATAAATTATTTTTTCGCATTAGACATAAAATATTATTTTATTATATAATATTATTTAATATTATATATATATATATATATATATATATATATATTATATATATATTATATATATATATATATATTATATATATATATATATATATATATATATATATATATATATATATATATTATATATATATATATATATATTATTAATGTTTCACGTGCAACCAACAACTAATATTGTATTCTCGTATTCAGCCATATAAATGCAGCATAAAAGTTTTTGGATAAGCTAACCTGAATATTACCAAGTGACCACATGGCCTTTGCTTGGATACTTTTACTGGTAACCAATGACTCGATATCAGCATCCGTGACTCGCTGAAAAGAAACAAGAGAAATGTCAAATTGTTATATGAACATGACTTCAAATGATAAACAATGCATGGAAAGGACTTTAAATGATAAACAATGCATAGTATGGACTGAGATTGGATCCAAGCAGCAAGTTAGTGGCTAAAACCCTGTGCACTGTTCGATGCAGCAAGCAGGACATTGGATCCAAGCAGAGTGTTGCCGATTTGCAGTGAAAATCCTCTAAAAGACTTGCTTCACAAGGTTGGCTGCGAGGATCCGTAAAGACGTAGCAAGAGGAATCGGTCCATCAAGTTATGGCATAGTTCACATAGAACACTTCAGATTGGATGAAATTTCCTCGTCATTGTAATCATGCATGGTAGAGCTTGGCCATACACAACTAATGAGGGTTCTAGTCGCTTCCTTGGCGTTGTGGACCGGTGTCCGAAGAAATATATATTATCCATGTACATTGCAAGCAAGAGAATTTATCTACATGAGAGGTTAAATTTAGAGCGTGCATCTGCAGGATCGCCATATATCTCATGGATTTATTTGTTGTGAATCATGTCAGTCATTGTATAGGAAGGTATTACAGTTGCAAGTCGGTGTTAGGCACTGTTGCGGTATATTCCATTGAATTCAACTAGCAATCGGAGGTGATAAAGAACGGTTGCTGGAACTTTGACATGCAACAAAGATAGAGTTCCCAAGTTGGTGCTTGCAGTGGCGGAGTCAGAAATTTCAACAAGGGGTCCAAAAAAAACTTTAAACTCTCACCTAGGAGAGTAGAATATATTCGACCTCTTTTAAAAAATTATTCCATAATTGAGTGACTATGTTAGTTCCTTAAATCTTTTGTATTCCCTCAAATCTTGAAACTTGCTATTTGGTCCGTCAAAATTTGACTTATTTTTAGATTAGTCCCTCCACTCAAGAATATAAATAGCTATTGGAGAGACTAAATTTGGAAGAAAACTCCAAAATATTCCATCTCCCTAAATGGTACACTACATGGTTATTTTAAGGGGGAAAGAGGTTTGAGACAAGGTGATCCACTCTCACCATATCTCTTCATTTTGGGCGTGGAGTATTTGTCTAGGAGCTTAGACCTTTTGAAGCAGGATAAACAGTTTAAATATCATCCTAGATGTGAAAAAATGAAGATCACACATTTAATCTTTGCCGATGATCTATTGCTCTTTGGTAAAGGAGACCTGTATTCAGTGAAGAAGCTTTATCAGTGTGTTACAGACTTTGGTAATATTTCTGGACTTAAAGCAAATAAAGAGAAATCCTCTATTTTCTTTGAAGGGGTTGAAGAATCTGTAAAAGAAACTATCAAAGCTCAACTATGTCTTTCTGAAGGTTTTTTCCATATTAGATACTTGGGGGTTCCTCTAATATGCAAAAGGTTGTCTTATGAAGATTGTAATTCTCTCATAAATAAGATTACTAGCCAAATACAAACATGGCAAAAGCACAGAAAACTCACATATGCTAGAAGATTACAAGTGATCAAGAGTATCATTTTGGGAGTTCAGATTTATTGGACTTCAAATTACATATTGCCAGTCAAGGTTACACAGAAAATGGATGAAATCTGCAGGAATTTTTTATGGGGGAGATCAGATCAAACATCCAAAATTCCCTTAGTTTCCTGGGACAAAGTTTGTCTGGGTAAAAAACAGGGTGGAATTGGTATTTTCTCTTCTTCAGTTTGAAATCTGGCAGCTGCCTTAAAGAACTTATGGAATATTCATGTTAATAGGGAATTAATGTGGATTAAATGGATCCATGGTACCTATTTGAAGCAAAGGGATATTTGGCATGTTAAAGCAAGATCAGAGGACTCTTGGATGTGGAAACAATTAATCAAAGCAAGGGACAAAGCTTTGAATTTTTGTGGAGGAGTTGGAAATCTGATTCAGTTGATTGGTTCTTGTTATAGGGGAGGAAAATTGAAGTTATCTGCTTTGTACCATGCCCTAAATCCAGTCATCAGTAATGTCCAATGGCACAATACAATATGGGAAAGATTGTGCTATCCTAAACACTCATTCATAAGCTGGTTAGCTGTCAATAACAGACTGAATACCCAGGACAGATTGTTAAGAAGAGGAATAATAAATACAAATCATTGCACTTTATGCTCTGATGTTTTTCAGGAATGCAGAAACCATCTGTTCTTTGAGTGTGCTTATTCTAGTGATGTATGGATGGCTTCATTTCTCTTGGAGGTCATGCAATTGGGAGATTTTGATAAACTAGTTTAGTTCAAGACTGAAAGGCAAAGGTCTTAAGCAAAGGGTTAAAAGAATGGCTCTGTCAGCCACCATCTATGCAATCTGGAATGAGAGAAATATGAGTCTTCCAGCATCTTGTGAAAGGTATTAAAGTTGATATCATGACAGTGCTTCTAAACTCAACTATCTCTTCTGATAATGATGTATGGATTCACACACTGTAAAACATGCACATACATGCACAAAAATTGCACATCAGAATGACTGGTTCAAGTCTTCACTGAGGAATCCTAGGGAGGAAAGAATTCTAGGATCTGTTTCTTAGTTATACGGATCAATCATGTACAGGTTTCTTGATATCTGTTTTGTAGTTACTGTGTCTTGGCTATAGCTCTGTTTCTTTGAGCATTAGCTGCAGTCTTCTGTTATCTCACACTCATGTTGAAATCATTGATGTACATACAACTTTCATATTTGGAGATGAATAAAAATTTCATTTACCAAAAAAAATAAATTTGGAAGAAGAAAAATATGAGAATTGGAGGGGCTGATAGTCCACAACAATAAATTTTACTTGTAATCCCTGCAATTGCTACTTCTAACCTTCTACTATTAATTAGAAGGATTAATTTCAGAACAAGTGAAGAACTGAGGAACCTAATAGGAACAATTGTGGGGCTAATTTTAAAGTAACCTAAGAATTAGGGTACCTAATAGTAATTTCCATGATTTGAGGGACCAATTCAAAATATGAAAGATTTAAGGAACCAATATGGAATAAAACTCCATTATTCATGTGGGGCCAGGGCCGTATTGGGTTTCTTACTAGCTCCGCCCCTGGGTGCTTGCAATATAGTTCCTAGAGTTTTGACACAATGTTTGTGACACTTCACATCTTGTCGAAAAGTGATTCATTTGGTTTGCTCTTGGGGCCTTGGGCTAATGATACCAAGTCATGGTCTTTTCTTTGTTAAACTGTTTTAAGGCATAGTCAAAACTAAAAAAGCATGTAAATTAGTTTGCATTTACAGCACAAGCTAAAATGAGATAGTTCAAAAAATAAGCAATGCAAACTACTAAATATTTCAGGGAAACATTATCGTACCTTCTTTGTTTTAGCAACCTCCTTAAATCGCATGAATATATCATCAAGATCTTTTCCATCTATATCGTAACCTAACTGAAATATGATAAAAGTGTATAAGTTTTATACTAAATAACTACAATGGATGTTGTTTTCTCCAAAAAAAACTACATAGGCTGCCAACTAAGACGTTGACAATCAAATATAGCGTATATACAACAAAAGAGTATTACCTTCAACAATTGAGTTTTTATTGCATGCCGCCCACTACAGAAAAAACGAGAAAACTAAATTAAAGAAGAAAAACATTACTACCATAAATCTTGAAAATTATGAAATATTTTTCAAGCGTCATTCGGGTGTATCTACAGGTACTGAGAAGACGAAGCTTGTAGCAGTACTACACTACTACTCATTGATTCGGATATCTATACTAGACACTTATGTTTTCTATCTTTCTTCTTGTCTTATGTTTTTTCTTTCTCTTCCACTTCATTTATATATTGTAACTATTTGTCTAATCAATAAATTCCCTGTGCACCTTGCCCCGGTTACTAAAAAAGGTAACAGAAGAAAACAAAAATATCATATAAATCAATCAAATTGGTCTATGAAAGTCATACCTAAGCTTCCCAAGAACAATGGACTCATTGGATTGAGATAATCCAATATCTTCATGAGATATAATTTCATAGGTGCCCCTAAATTTAAGAACTCCATCCTGCAAAGCAGAGTATAGTATGAATATTAAAAAGAGAAAAAAAAATGAATATTAAAAAGAGAAAAAGGGGTTGAAATTGTATTGATGTCCAGAACATAAACAGGACATGAATAGTTCATATACAAATTTGAAAGACAGGCAATAATACATTTGTTCTTGCTTGACCTGTTCGGCGTTGATGGTTACTCAACATCTTGAGAATACGAGAGGAGAACAACAAATACAAGTCTACCTTGTAATATTGTTCCAGACTAACCCTTAAAGCACGATTAAAGTACAAAGAATACATGTTTGATAAACTTAATCTCGTAAGACACATATACAGAATCTACCTTGTTATAACACCCATTTGATGAAAGAAACTGAAAAAAGGGAGGATACGTTGGGTATCAACTCAAACTCCAAGTCGGATACGGTTTTGAAGGGAGGATATGTTGGGTATCAACTCAAACTCCAAGTTGAATGCGGGTTTGAAGGCTAGGCCCAATCCTAGTAATTTTCTTAGAGGCCAAATTAACTTGGCGGACAATTTTGTACTGTGTCTTTAATACTTTGTATAACTTCATGAGAATTAGATAGGATTAGAGATCTACCATGATTAGGAGATTCAGTCTCATCATGATTAGGAGTTTGAATCCTATTCTAATTAGAAAGTTAGACTAGAGATAGAGTTTTGGTTTCCCTATATATAGTTTTCTATTGTTGGAGGAAAGACCAAGGAGAGTAGAGAGAATGAGAGAGATAATATTCTTGTAATCAAGGTTTTAGAGGGTGTAACCAGGTTCAATGGTATTATGAGAGAAAGGGTTTGACAATATTTGTACGAGCAAAAGATTGTAATTTGGAGGTAATAATGGATTGATTTTGATCCCGTGGTTTTTCCCTGTTGAGCGTTTTCTACGTTAAATCTTGTGTAATTCTATTTATTGTATTTGGTGATTTTTTAGGTCTTTGCAAGATCTAAAAATCCCAATAAGTGATATCAGAGCGGGGTTCGATGGTTCGTGAAGGTTTGGCTGGTGTGCATATGGTGAAGGCGTCAGCGGTCGAAGCGCGGTGATCGATATCGAGGGAAACAAAAAAGATACTGTAGCAGGGAATATTGTAGCAATAGCGAGAACACTGTTCACATGGGTGAGGGTTTGCTTACAAACTTTTAAATCAAATCGGACGATGCAGATTAATTTGTCTTTTGATCGAGAATTTAAAGGCGGGTTTTGGTGATCCAAGAGTTGTTCCTAGGGTTTTTCGATGTGCTGAGTTCATTTTTGACGTCGGTTTAATCAAATTCAATCTCTATAGTGATTGGTTTGAATTTTAATTGTGATTAGAGGATGATAACTTCTTCGGGACCGAAGTTCGATATTCCGTTATTCAACGACAAGACAAATTTTACAGTATGATAATGCACGGTTCAAGATATTCTTGTGCACTAGGGTGTTGATCAAGTTTTGGAGGAGAAGAAACCTGAAGGATTGAAGGATGCTGAATGAAGCTCCATAAAAAAGAAAACGATTAGCACAATTTGTTTGGCACTCGCCCCCGAGATCAAGTACAATGTTATGAAAGAGACCATACCAAGGGGGCTGTGGGAAAAGCTCAAGGGGATTTATGCATCAAAGTCAATGACCAGCCGATTGTGTTTGAGGATGGAGCTTTTATTCGTTGAAGATGGAAGAAGGTATTGTAATTCAAGACCACATCAATACCTTTAATCAACTAGTTTGGCAACTTATGAAGAGCAGACGATAGTCCTATTGTCTTTCTTACCGAAGTCGTATAAGTCGTTAGTTCAGACGACAATTACAGGGAAGCAAACTTTGAAGTTCTACGATGTGATAGCACTCCTACGTGAGAATGAAAGTATGATGGGAAAGGAGAGCGTATCTAATGGTGATGAGAGTGCACTAGATTTTTAAGGTTCTAATCGAGGGAGGAGTAAGAAAAGATGTGACAGTTATCGAGGAATGTCAAAATCTCGGGCCCGAGACAACAGCAAAAGGGAGTGCTATTATGACAAAGAGAATGATCACATTCAGTTCAGATGTTCCTAGATGTGAGATGATTTAAAGAGTATTAGACAGATGAAGCTTCAAGAAAATAGGGAAAAGGCGGACTCCTCGGAGGTTGTGTGTGATGAAGATGTGGTGTTGTTGATACAGAGTACAAGTACTGATGTGAGTAACACTTGGGTGTTAGATTCTGCAACCTCTATGCACGTTTGCAAAAATAAAAATTATTTTGACACATTGAAGACAGATAAAGAATTTAATGACGTGATTGTTGGAAACAACGAAAAAATAAAGGTTAAAGGTGTTGGAAGTGTTCACCTCAAGCTTCACACTGGGAATGTTAGAATTCTTCATCATGTGAGATATGTACCATTATGTGGTGCTAATTTAATTTCATTGGGTGAGATGACATCGTGTGGGTACAAGTATGTGGATGAAGGAGAGTGGTGCAAAGTGTATAAAGACTGTGATTTAATTTTACGAGGGAGGAAGAATAGCAATCATATTTGCTATTTAGATGGGCGATCTGTTAATGGTGTAGATGACTCTTCTCAGACTCTTATCCACAAAGGAGAGGTGAAGAACAAGAAAAAGAGAAAGAGTTTTTCTGAAACCGTTGGGACACTTGGAGATTTTTCGTCGAGGAATGATATATTGGGTACCAACTCAAACTCTAAGTCAGATGCGGGTTTGAAGGCTAGGCCCAATCCTATAGTTTTCTTGGAGTGCAAGTTAGAATTATGTCTTTGATTCTTTGTATAACTTCATATGAATTAAACAGGGCTAGAGATCTATCATGATTAGGAGATTTGAGTCTCATCATGATTAAGAGTTTGAATCCTATTTTAATTAGGAAGTTTCTAGAGATAGGGTTTTGATATATATATATATATATATATATATTCTATTGTTAGAGCAAAAATCAAGGAGTGTAGAGAGAAGGAGAGAATATTCTTGTAATCATGATTTTAGAGGGTGTAACCGGGTTCAAGAGTATTGTGAGAGAGAGGGTTTGACAGTCTTTATCCGTATAAAAGATTATTATTTGGAAGCGATAGTTGATTGATTTTGATCTCGTGGTTTTTCTCTGTTGAGAGTTTTCCACGTTAAATCTTGTGTGATTCTATTTGCTACGTTTGGTGATTTTCGGGTTTTTTGCGAGATCTGAAAATCACATCAGAGGAAAAAAATATTGCATTAAACTAAACAGAAACAGATGCAAATAGTATGTCAAATGGACATTCCTTGGGTAACCAAAAACATGAATCCAAGCCTTAACCATGAATTTCTTCCCCAAGTGTCAATTTAGTAGGCTAATTAGCACTAAATACCTAGTAGCTTCCCCCACTTTGCACTTATATACGTTCACTTGTTTTTTTAGCTTTTATATACCATAAGGTTTGTAAAATTAACACTTTAATACCTTCTATTATGTAAATTGGAGAATATTTCCCCGAATATTCTCATGTGACACCCAAACATTTTAACTCTTAAACCTACTCTAAATTCTATTTTAAATATGTAAAAAAAATACTATTTTTACCTGATGAATGCCACTTTCATGGGAAAAAGCATTTGCTCCAACAATAGCTTTATGTGGTTGGACATGCAATCCAGTGTACTCCATGACCTTGATAACAATAAAACAATGTTGATCCTCGAGTGCACATACAGGAGAAAAAGTGTAGAACATAAATTAAAAAGATTTACCATCTTGCTTATTGGAACAATATGCTTAGTATTGATTCCAGTATAAAGGCCTCCCAATATTTCTTTGCGACATTTTAAAGCCATGACAACCTAAAAAGTTTGAAAGAAAATGCTAGTCAAACGTAGCACAAGAGAGAGAGGAAAGAAGCATACCTACTATAGCATAATCTGTGATAATCGTACGATATCCATATAACATTAATTGGTCAAACGCAATGGGCTGCATGAAAATCTAAAGGAGTAACGATGATTCTAAATATTAGGGTATTCTAGGTCTACAAGAATGTGCATCATTTCAGAGCAAAGAGAATAACTCGATCTGTCAGATTCTACCACAGCTTTGAAATATCTCTACGTAATATATATATATATATATACCTCTCTAATCTTCCATATTTGCACATTTACCCCTCAAAAGTTATTAGGGCTTACGATATTGTGATATTTGTGCTTATTGAATAAATAAATTTTTCTATTGCACACTTCTTGAATATATGCATAAGTTTACTTGGTTGTGTACTCAATTATATAATACATGTTTACTTTGAAACACTATTCATGCACTTCTGGACGTATATCCTACACTTTACAACCAGTTGTTGAAAATCATTCAACATAGTTCTTGTTCGTTTCAACCCATACCCAATTCAGAACTATGCTTTTTAAAGACATGTTTGGATATCTAGTTAAAAACAAGCAGTTCTCCAATTTATTATCTCAATAAATTGAAACATAAAAATGTTAAAATGCATTTAAATTCTCATAACATGTCAATCAAATTCCATTTGTATTTCCTTTCTTTTTCCTTTCATTAAAATTTTGCTATAAAATAATTTACGTAAATTGTCTTTTTTTGATGGAATGGATATTTAGATTTTTTTTTCCTTTAAAATTTCCAATTTTGTAATAATTCCTTTAAAACAAATTGAAGATAAGCATTCATAACTTTGCCTTTCATTTTTTTTTCAAATCTCTCAATCAAAAATCAAATTCCCCATTAATAAAGAAACTAAGAAGCAATAGGCTTAAGTGAGAATAATTAAATATCTTCTCAATTTTTTTTTCTATGTTCGCGAAGTGAAGCCTATGTATCATTAAATTAACAAATCTTTTTGAAATTAACAAAATAGAAGACTATGCAATTGATAACAAGTTTAATTTATTTGATCATTCATGGCAGGAGCCCCCCAGCCGAACAATCATGTACTTGTCCCTGCTCTCCATTACTTTATTAGCATAGGATCCAAATCCATAGGTTAAGAATTGATTGGCTACCCGTTGTACTACAATAGGTGTATCTGCAAATGAACTTTTATCCCCATTTTCCGAACTATAAGACAACAATAAAAGTTGTACGTATCTACATTCATTTTATAACGCATATAAAAGTGTCATTTTATTTGCAAAGATTAAACAATAGTGACACAAATAATAAGCATAATAAATCACAACACATATTTATGTCATTAGATATGCAATTAAATATAATTAAAAAAGGCTTATAGTCCAACGTGGATAGTGAGAGAACCTACTAATGAGCTTAAAAACTAAATCATAGATTTTAATTATGATGATGATTAAATATTTATAATAGTGTATAAGTTATAAAACTTCATAGTTAAGTGTGTTTTAATGAGAGTAATCCTAAGATGGGTGACCTTCTGTGAAGTTATAGTATTGAATGATGATACTTTCATATATATGTGTTAGAAGTTTTGTGACATGTATATTTATCACCACTCTCTGTAGAAAGATGCACTTTACACATGCTCTAACCACATTTTTGATATGTATCACACTCTATTTTCACGACACGAAAATATGTTGCCTTTAGAGATAAAAAAATATATCTAATTTACAATTTTTATTGTAGTGTACGTAGAATCAACAAAACAAAACAAAAATGAAAAAACTACCTCCTCAAGCGCCGCATTTCCTGCCCTTTCTCCAATACCATTAACACTAACCTCCAGCTGCCTCGCCCCGCCTTCAGCCGCCTGCAATGTCATCAGAAAAAATGCATCAAGATCGGAAATTTTAGGGTTTAGGGTTTTGAGAAGGTAATCGTACGGCGAGGGTGTTGGCGGTGGCGAGTCCGAGG
>NC_033797.1:64656372-64709978 GCF_001876935.1 Asparagus officinalis | reverse complement strand
GATGATGGCGCTCTCGATGCCGCGGGTGTTGGATTTTATGTCGACGATAAGCTGCCGGTAATCCGAGGGTACAGTGTACCCCACCGTGTCAGGGATTATCACTGTGGTGGCCCCCGCCTTAATCACCTCTTCCAGAACTCGATACAGGAACTCGCGATCCGACCTTAACAAACGTTTTTATGCAGGGTCAGATCCTAGCCCAAATCAGAATTCAATTATTTAAATCAACTTTTAACTTATAATACTATACAAAATAGGTAATCTTTTAGGGTCTGTTTGGTCCATTTCCTAGAAACTTAAGAAGATTGTGAGACTTATTTTCATGTTTTCAAACACATTTCATGATTTTTTAGGAGGAAATGGGTTTCATTAAATTTGAGACTCATGATGATAATATTTTCTTACTAGTAGGTTGGTCTCACACGCACAACATCTCTTTTTTTTCCTCTCTTAATCAAACACAAGAAAAGAAAATCAAACAACTTCACATGGATGCATGTGTCGAGCGTTTCGATTTCTTTTTCTTAGTTTCTCAGCCAACCAAACAACACCTTAAGGGACCTGTATATCCGATTAAAAAAAAGAAAGAAAAAAGGACATGCATAAGAATATGAGTGTGGCAACCCTTTATTTTATAGTTTAATTTAGGGTTAACTCAGTCTTTGTTTTCATGTCCATGCACAAAACTTAATATTATAGTGTAGTTGTGTCCACTACAATGCGATACTATGGTCCTGATAGACGGTGTTTGCTTTCACTCAAAAGTTAATATTGTCATACTTATGCTTAATCCATAATAAAGATAATAAAATATTTCAAGATCGGTCACTGTTTACAACAATAAAACAACATGTGGCCTCTCTAAACTCACCATTCTTCAGTCCTTTAGATCGAATCCTCTAAACTCAGCATTCTGGAACGATGTTATGTCTGTCAAAGAGGAATTCTTTCACCATATTATTTGGTCTCTTGGTTCTGGGGATAACATTCGTTTCTGGGAGGATAAATGGACAGGCAGTAATTCATTAGCTAGCCTCTTTCCTTTCTTACATAATCTCTCCTATTCCTCCAACTCATCTGTAAAAAGTCAGGGCTGCTATATGAACAATCATTGGCAATGGAAACCTTTGTTGAGAAGGTGTATATATATCTCAAAACTCTAAATATGACAAAGATGAGCTTACTGCTTTGTTAAGGAATCACACACTTCACAATCATCCTGATCAACCTAAGTGGTCCCTTACAATAAATGGAATTTTCTCAGTCAACTCTTTCTACAAATTTCTTATCTCACGAGGTATTAAATCATCTTTCTATTCTTTATCTTGGAATCAAGTCCTGCCTAGCAAGGTAAAAGTTTTTTCATGGCTTTTGTGTTTTGATAGACTAAACACTAAGGAGAACCTTCTTCTAAAAGGTTGGCAAAATGATTCTTTGTGTCCATTCTGTTCAGTTCACTTGGAAACTAGGGATCATCTCTTCTTTTCTTGCTCTTTTACGAAACAAGTCTGGGATCATTTCAGAAATACATCTCCTGTTTTCCAATGGCCTTCTTCTCTTGGAGATTTTATTCACATCCTGGAGACTTTTAAAAGCATCACAGGACACCTATGGAGATCAATTTTTTCTTCAGTTTGTTGGAATATTTGGATTGCACGGAACAAATATCTATTTGAGCAAGCTAACTTCAATCATCACTCCATCATTAACAAAGCAATATTCTGTTTATATGACTGGTCAGGTACCAAAACTGGAAAAATAGCTCATCAAGTTGCGGACATGCTGGATAGCAACCCACTTCATCATAGCAGTGCATGATATGCTTGGAAAGTCTGCTAATATAGCTTTTTGGGAGGGTTATTTTTGTATATTTTGACTTGTATATATTTAAACTTTCTGTAGAATGTCAGGTATCAGTATTTTAGTTTTATTTAACTATATGTATGGCTGGCTTTGGTTCTTTCTTGTATCTATGTCAACGGTGAATGACGGCAAGGCCCTCTCTTCACCTTCATGGATCCTTGGAAGAAGAAGGTTATACATCCCTAGTCACATGGAACTAAGCCTACTGTTATCTAACATCTTTGTTTTTTGTTTGGATACATTTCGTATCCAATCTTTTGTATTATATACTTTTATCTTTAATTGAACAGGGTATATCCCTTGTTTTTCTTTCAAAAAAAAACATGTGGCCTCTCTGCACTCAGGCGATTATACGCAGGGTTTACCTGCAACTACGGAGTTGTAAGTAGTCTACCCGCAATTGAATGAAATTAACTTTAAAAAACCAAATCAAAATATCTGTAAAAACCCAAATGGAATTTAAAAGTTTCAGAAGTTTTCATCTTAAGATTTTCCAAATAAAAAACAATTTAAAATAAAGCCCTTTTTCATTTGTGAACAATGGAATCAAAGAAAAACAATATGACTCACCAAAAATCAAGAAAAGAAATTTTACCATCCTGATGACTTGCCTATGAATAGTCTAAACTCGTATTTGATTGATAATAGTTAATAGATCTATTAAACGATGGAGGTGATTAATTCAGAAGAGGAATAAACAGTAGAGATTATGCATTATGAGTTATCAGTTTCATTAATAACGCGAGGAAAATGCTAAGTCTTGTTAGAAGCCGGAAGGTTGGGAAGCGCGAGGTTTGGAATGAGAGAGAAATAAAAAACAATATGACGCAGACAATGAGTTATTAATTAGAAGAGCCAAATTTCTAAGAAGCACAAGTACAATCAGGGTTTGCTTATAGCAAAGATTTCAAATAACGCTTCTTGACTCCGAGAGTTTTGTGGATAACTTCCCCATTGATAATTTCACCAACTCCTCCGAATTTGGAGGGACTTTGCACAAGAAATTCTTAGTTGCTCCGCGAGCACGATGTGGCATATATCATACTAATAGGAACATGTCTTGTAGCATAAGAAATATTATTTCATACCACCATTTTCTCTTTTTTTCATGTCCTTTGTGCCACGTATGTTATTCCTATTGGTGTGGTATATGCTACTCTGGTACTCATTAAGCACCTAAGGGTTTTTCATTTTGCACATAACCCCCTTGAACTTATCTTATTCAACTAAAACATTTAAAGATTTTTCACTTTTGGGGTTCAACAAAAAACAATGAAACCTCTCGGTAAGATACTGATACACCCATTTAAAAAGTGTTGTTTCTGAATATTTTCTATTTGTCTTGTTTGGTTCAGCCAAATAAAAGAGGAAAAGATATTCGGTGGTGAAGTCACATTAGGGCAAAGGGTAGGGCTGTCCAAAAAGCCCACGGCTCGGGCCTGACCCGGGTTTTGCCCGGGCCCGACCCGGGTTTTGCCCGGACACCCGGGCCCGGGTCCAGGCCCGTGAAAACGCGCCCGGTCCGGCCCCGGGCCCTGCCCGGAACAGTGCCGGCCGGGGCACCAAAACCGGCCGCGCGGTCTAGGCCCGGCAACAACAGTACCAGAGGCGACCATTGCTGGGAAATGCCAGGCCAACCCTGACCGGCCCGGTCAAAAATGACAGTTTTGGCCGGGCCGGCTCGGTCATAACGGCCATATATGGGTTTCGACTGTTTTGCCCTTAAAAACGATCAAAAACGACTAGAATATGAGGGTTTTTTGGTCATTTGCCTAGGAGGCTACCTCTATAAATAAAGAGAGATTTTCACTTCTTCTCCTCATACCAAAACTCATCTACTTCTCTCTAATACTCTCTTATACAATCTTATACTCTCTTATACTCTCTTAAAATCTCTTATATTTTCTAATACTTCTATCAAATAACTTCTGGATCTGATTATGAAGAGCAACACCTATCTCCTACCGATCAAGAAATGAGTCCTAAAAGGCCGAGATCTGCACCAAGAGCTCCTAAAAGGCCGAGATCCGATGTGTGAAATTTTTTTAAGAAGATAGACGTCACCAAGGATGAACACGGTAGGATCATCACCCAGAAGGCTAAATGTGCTTTGTGCGGCCAGACTTTCCACGCTCATCATAAGAGCAGCACCAACCACCTCAAATGCCATATAGAAAAACACAACAAAGTCTAGAATCTTTAAGGTGATATTCGACAATTAATGATTTCTTAATCCTCCTCTTCTGGTAGTCTCGGTAGTTGGAATTATGACGATGCTCGAGCTAGAAAATGCGTAATCAAGTTTATCGTTCTTAAAAATCTTCCTTTTAAATTAGTAGAAGATGATGAATTTGAAGATATGTTTAGAGATGGTTTTTATCCCGCATTTATAAAATTTTCTCATCAAACCTGTCAACCTGATATTCTAAAATATTATCAGGAGGAAAAAGGAAAAGTAATTTCTTATTTTAAAAATCTAAACTGTAAATTTTCTTTAGCTTCTGATATTTGGACATCTAGAATGCAAACTGAGTATTTATGTATCACAGCACACTGGATTGATGAAAATTAGCAAATGTTTAAAAGAGTTGTTTCTTTTATTGCAATTGAAGAGTCACGTACTATTAATATTGCAAATTTAACAATTAAAGAACTTATGAAACTAGAAATTGATCAAATAATATTTTCTCTTTCACTTGATAATGCAAGTAATAACAATATAGTTGTTGATTTTATCAAAACAACTCTGTCATTGCCATGTCATGGTGAACTTTTTCATATTAGATGTATTTGTCATATTTAAAATTTAATTATTCAAAGTACATTTTCTAAAATTAAACCCATGATAGAAAATATTAGAACAATTGCTAATATGCATAATGCTTATGAAATTAGAATTAAAAGATGAAAATAATGTTGTAAAAGAAAAAATTATGGGCCCAGACTAATTCCAAAAGATGTTGACCATAAGTGGAATTCCACCAATGCAATGTTAAGTGTAGCAATAGAATATAAAGAAAATATAAATAATTTTATAAATTTTTATGCTTCTAGTTCTAGCTCTGGTAGTAGTTATGGAATATCTGAAGATGAATGGATAAATATATGTAATTTAAATGAGATGTTACAAGTCTTTTATGATGCTACAATGTTATTATTTGGTTGTTGCTATCCAACAATTACTTTAGCTGCTTTACAAATTTTAAATATTCAAAAGTTTTTTTTAAATATCGTACGGATGATACTTTTGGATCTATAATTTTTCAAATGGAAAGTAAATTTAATAAGTATTTTAGGCATATTCCTCATATTTTTGGTTTGGCGGTTTTTATTAATCCATATTTGAAGGATATTGACCTTTGAAATTTGTTACAATCATTATATGATGGACAGATTATAGACCTAGATGATGGATCCACCCTTACTGCTACTTCTCATCATTTAGCTATTAGAAATTATTTTTAAACATTATATGATGAGTATGCAGCTAGACATTGTGTAGCTGCACAACAGTCTACAGTTTCGACGCCTTCGAGCACAAACCGAGGTAAAAGTGTAAGTTTTGATAGGTATGTAATGGTAGATGAACTAACCGGTGGATCTGGACTTGGATCAGCATTAGAGGTTTCTGAAATAGATGAATATTTATCTGCTTCCTTAGTTAAATATCAAGGAAATGTTTTAGATATTTTACAATGATGGAAAGTATATGGATCAGTTGCATATCCTATATTTTCCACCATGGTTCGTGAATTACTAATAGTGTAGGTTTCGACGGTAGCTTCAGAATCCGCCTTCAGCATAGCAGGACGTTTGATCGACGACCACAGGACATGCTTAGATCCATATACTGTACAAGCGGTGATGTGTTTACAATATTGGTGGAGGTACGAGAAGCGAACGCAAGGCATCGATCGGATGGCTATAACTGAAGATAAATTTGAAGAGTTGGGACTAACAGATAGGTATAAAGATTAGATAATATTCATCAAATTATAATTTTTATTTCTTAGCTTTAAATTTATAATGAATTATATCAGAAAAAGTTACAAATGATAGTGATATAGGTGAGTAGGTGCCAACCTAGTTGAGATGTACTCATCTATTGTGATGCGACGAATTCCGAAATAAATTTATACTTATAAAGGATTTACTGATTATTAATAAAGAAGTTATTTTTATTATTTTTTATTTTTATAATTTTTTGTACTTATAATTTATGTCATTTCAAGTTATTAAAAAAAATTATGTCATTTTTTATAATTTTATGTATATTTTATGATTTATAGGGATTTTTAAAATTTTTAAAAAATTTTAAAAAATAAAAAAACAAAAAAAAACCGGGTCGGCCGGGAGCCCAGCCCGCTCTGGCCCGGGTTCGGGCCCGGGCCATCCCGGATGGACAGCCCTAGCCAAGGGGGCAATGGTCATACCTTGAAATAGTAATAAGAATATTTAAATTGGGATAATTTGTTAATAATAAGTTATAAATAGTAGAATGTATGAGATACATCAACTTTCTCCAACTTAGTTCTTATCATTCCTCAATATAATATTAGTCCTCCAAATCTTTCAAGTTTAAAGGTCAGGCTCTCAATTTTCATATTTTGAAATTAGTCCTTCAAATCTTTTAAGTGCTTTTGAAAGTAATCATCCAAATCTTTATATTATGAAATTAATCCCTCAAATCTTGGAAGTGATTTGAAAGTCTCTCAATTAGTTAAGATAAGTATTATTTTATCCCAATCAAACAAATTCTAATCAAGGAGATTAATTTCAAAATAATTATAAGAGTTGGAGAACTCATTTCAAATTATGATGATTTGAACCAATATTAAAATATTAAAGATGGACTTATATCAAAAGATACGAGTCGCAAATGGCGACCGGAAAATAAACCTAACAATTCGCTTCCTCTCTTCTACCTTGGGCCTCGGCCCTTGGTTCCTCACTTCGCCCTCACCCTGAATTCCTCAAAATCAAATAAGAGACGAGCATACTATTTAATAATTGTTTATGGTTACTTATATCGAGAAAGAGAGATATTTGTAACATTAATGAGGAAGATGCCGTGAAAAAGTCTTAATAAACGAAGGTAAACAAAATTTATTGTAAATGTTATAGTTTAATTTGAATAAAGTTTTAGAAGTTTCCTTCTGTAATGATATTTAGATGGGCAAAATGACCAGATTGGTATATTTTATAGAGGCTTGGTGACATATTGGTATATTTTCTTTTAGTTTTATTAGATTGGTTTATTTTATTGACTCCGACACCAAATACACCTTAAATTTGGCCGGAATTACTGTTCGGACTAGTGCTGACGGGATTTCTTGCATAAAATCTCCTCATTAAAACCTCATCATTCTCCTAACCATCTCCTCCCCCTTCCCCTCTCCCTCCTCCTCATCCTATTCAACCTCCCCCTCACCTCCATCATCATCATCCTCTTCCTCCTCCTCATCCTCTTCAACCTCCCCCTCTCTCTCCTCCTCCTAAATTCATCCACAACTGCTAGTAGCTCATCCTCTTCAACCTCCCCCTCTCTCTCCTCCTAAATTCATCCACAACTGCTAGTAGTTCAGCTAGCTTCTTGTTTGGGAAAATATTATCAGCCTTCATCCTTTCCCGAAACCCATACGCTGGAATCCTTACATTCAAGTAGGCTTCAAGTAACAACTCATATAATTTCATCCTATTTATGAACACAGCTTGCCTTCATCCA
Source organism: Asparagus officinalis (assembly GCF_001876935.1). Lineage (NCBI taxonomy): Eukaryota > Viridiplantae > Streptophyta > Magnoliopsida > Asparagales > Asparagaceae > Asparagus > Asparagus officinalis. Next base: position 64,702,390 of record NC_033797.1, on the reverse strand, counting down.
TTCTCTTTCATGCGCTTAACCAAATCTTCCCCCTCAAATAGAAGTTTATTTTTAGCATATATCCTCAGAAGAGCATCATAGAATTTTGATGAAACTTTATTTCCCAACTTTAATGTTTTCTCAAATACTTCCTCAGCCTTATCTACACAACCACGATGAGGTTTAGCCTCACATACTTTCCAAACCCTCTCAACATCAGAAGCTTTGTCAAGAGAAGCATATAGAGGGAGAACAAACTTGCAAGCCATAGATTGAATTATTAGATCAGGCTACATTCCCTCAGCTTTTATCTTCTCCACAATCTGTTCGATGCCATGATGATGATCATGATGACGAGGTTTGTTGAAGGGGAGGAGGAGGAGAAGGAAGAGGATGATGAGGATGAGGGAGAGGGGGAGGTTGAAGAGGATGAGGAGGAGGGAGAGGGGGAGGAGGAGGAAGGGGTTAGGAGCATGATGGGGTTTTAATGAGTGGATTTTATGCAAGAAATCTCGTCAGCACTAGTCGGACCAGTAACTCCGGCCAAATTTAAGGTGTATTTGGCGTCGGAGTTGACAAAATATACCAATCTGACAAAACTAAAAGAAAATATACCAACATGTCACCAAGGCTCTACAAAATATACCAATCTGGCCATTTTGCCTATTTAGATGTTAAATATTAAAAAAACATCTATTTACCCATGTGATGTTGCTATACCCACAAGATGTTGCTTCCATATAATTGCAAGGTGTCATTTCCCTACTTTTTTTATGAATAAGAGAGAGAAGGGGATCTATTTACCTCCTCCAAATAATCAAAGAGACCCACTACCTTAGCTCTAGTTCTAAATAGTCTACGATTCAAGGGGGCGGTTTCTTAGGCGTCATTTAGCAGGCAATTTCTTCCCTGCTATTGTGCGCTCCCGTCGGGTTCTGTAATGGCAAAGAAAAAGAGAAATAATGGAAAACAATTCTAAAAATTAGATTTAGTGCATCAACATCGAATTCTCCTCTTCCTATTAATTCTGATGCTGGACCCCTGGAGAATGATGAAGATTTCTTGGATATTATGGGGTCAACGGGGCCTAAGGGTGAAAAGAAAAAAGGTTAATGGTGGGTATCTTGAATGATCCGACCTCTGGATCTCATCGGAATTAGATCTCGTCACAGATGATCATCGGAGTTCATTCTCGCCATCTCAAGGAATCTCCTGTTCTCATCCTGATGCTTGCGGATCTGTTTTCAAGGAATATCCTGGTTCTCATCCTGATGCTTGCGGATCTGGTAAGATTTCTTAGACCGATGAAGTAGATTTTGATGCTGAATCTTCTCGACGTCATCAAATCTTATATTCTATTAGATCCTTTGATGCTAAATCACAAAATAGTTTGGAGAATGTGATTTCAGTTCTTGATGATGTTACTTATTCATCGAAATCTAAAGAAAATCCAGTTGATAGCTCTGTTGCTGCTAAAGCTCTTAATTCTCCAATAAATTCATCTTTGGATCCTCCTAAGGAAATTCCAGTGGAACCTGAGGAAAAAATCAAGAAAAGTTGGGCTAGCTTATTTGCCGACAATAGGAAAGTTGGTAGTGGTATGAATCTGAACTTTGTTAATCCATAAGATAAAGGTTTTGTGACTTTTAATGAAGAAGAATGGAATGAGGACAACTCAAATTGGTAATTTTCTTCATTTGGTCAAGTTTTAGGCCTGAATGTTAAATTCAAAGCTATGGAAAATTACATTCAAAAAGTTTGGGCTCACTGGTCTGTTCCTGATTTGTGTTTACTTAAGCCAGGTTTGTTTTTGTTCAAATTTCAAAACAAAGAGAAAATAGAGGATATTCTTATGAATGGTCCTTGGTTTTTTGGTTTAAGGCCCCTTCTTTTGAAAGTCTGGACTAATGATGAAGATATTGATAAGATGAATGGAAATGTTTACCCCCTGTGGATTCAACTTCCTGGTTTAAGACTTAATCTGTGGAGCTCAAATGTCATAAGTAAAATTGCTAGTCATATTGGTAGGCCTATAGCCGCAGATAAACTCACTACAAATAAGCAGAGATTGACATATGCAAGGGTTTTGGTTGAGGTTCATATGCCCTCCCCCCTCCCTGATCTGATTCCTATCCATGGACCAAATGGAAAGATTTTTAATCAAAAAGTGATATATGAACTAAAACCTAATTGGTGTGAAAGTTGTAAGATGGTGGGTCATGATACAAACGTCTGCAAAAGATATCCTAAGACACAAAGATGGGTGCCAAAAGAGAAGCCTGAAAATGTTGTTTCTGAACCTTTTGCTATGACAGGTTCTAAAAATCAGCAAGAAGATGCTTCCAGGTTGCAAGTTCCTGTATCTAAGTTGTCTAGTAAAAGAAATTCCAATCAAAGTCATTAGATAAGTGGAGAAAGCAGGAAAAAAATGATGTGCATGTTACGCACGTTTCAGATCATTTTACTAGGAATACTACTGAAGGAGAAACTTCTGAGAAAAACAGCTTTAGCTCAGTAAATAAACCTTTTCTGGTTATGCATGATTAGGATAAAGATATTGGTGATCTCATAAGCTCTCAACCCATCAAGTCAAGGCTCAGTATGCAAAAATCTGGTCTTAGAGTTTATCCAGCTATGGGAAATTCTTTTGATCATCTTAAAAATATGGATGATGATCCCTCTACTGTGGATAGGGGGGATGTTACAAGTCTATGAACTTCTCCTTTTGGAATATTAGAGGGCTAAATAAGTCCTCTAAGCAGCAGCTTGTTAAGCTCCATATTCAGCAGTATCTTATATCTTTTATGTCTCTTTTTGAAACAAAAATCAAGACTAGTAAACTACCAGCTGTATCTAAAAGAATACTAGTAATTGGAAGTGGGTTTCAAATGATTTTTAACTCTAGCAAAGCTAGAATTCTGCTTCTATAAGATCCTAATTGTCTAGAAGTTCAAGTTGACAGGCACTCATCTCAACATATCACTTGCTTGGTTAGATATTTGGATGGTAGGATTGATTGTCTTATAACTTCAAAATATGGACATAACCAGTTGGAAAATAGAAGAGATCTTTGGCAAGAACTAAATCAAGTCAAGCAATCTGCTGGGAATAAGCCTTGGATCCTTTGTGGTGACTTCAACACTATAACTGGAAGTGATGACAAATTGGGTGGTGATGTGATAACTGAAGCTGAAACTATGGACTTCAGGGATTTTATAGATGGTTTTCATCTATCTCACATGAAAACTGAAGGTTGTTACTTTACTTGGAACAACAAGCAAGAGGCAAACTCAAGAGTTTGGAGTAGGTTGGATAGAACTCGGGTAAATGATGCTTGGTTAAACCTTTATAATTCCAGTCATGTGGAATTTTTACAGCCTAGTTGCTCAGATCATTCTTTAGCCTTGGTTTCAGTTTATGATGAATGTGTACAAGGTAAAAAACCTTTTAAAATTTTCAAGATGTGGATTAAGCACGAAAATTACATTCCCACTATCTTTTCTATCTGGAAAACCTCTATTGTTGGTTGTGTGATGTTCTCTGTTGCTAACAAGCTGAAGCTTCTGAAGATTGCTCTAATGGATCTAAACAAAAAGAATTTCCATAATATAAGTGAGCAAGTGAATAGGGCAAAGATTAATCTGTAAAATGCTTAAAGCAACTTGCAAGCTGATCCTCTCAATCCAGTTCTGATTACACAGGAAAACAATTGCATAACTACTTTCAATAGGTTGTTGGAGTGTGAAATGTCCTTCTACCAATAAAAATCAAGGATTCAATGGATTGTGCAGGGTGACAGATGTACAAGGCACTTTCATACTTCAATAAAGATTAAGCAGCATATTAATAGAGTAAATGTGCTCTACAATAATGCAGGTGATAAAATTACTGATGGTGAGGGCATCATTCAAGAAATTATTGCCTTTTATAAGAGTCTTATGAGGTCAAAAACAACTACTTCAAAGACTGACAATAATGTCATTAGTAAAGGGCCATGTTTAAATGAAGCACAAGCAAGTGTTCTATCTACTACTGTGACCAAGGATGAAATTAAAAATGCAGTTTTCTCCATGGATGATATTAAAGCTCCAGGGCCTGATGGATTTAGCATATCCTTTTATAAGTCTGCATGGAGTATCATAGGAGATGAGATATCTCTGGCCATTCTTGAGTTTTTTAGAATTGGGAAACTCCTTGGTATGATTAATTCTACATCCATATCCTTAATTCCAAAAGTGAAATGTCCTAAGACCCCTTCTGATTTTAGACTCATAGTTTGCTGTAATTACCTATATAAGATCATTTCAAAAATACTAGATAACAGGATTAAACATGTTATGGGTTTTTTTGATAAATAAGGCTCAAAGTGCCTTTGCTAAGGGAAGGCAAATATCAAGTAACATTTTGCTGGCTCGTGAGACTGTGAGGAACTATAGCAGAAAACACAATTCTCCTAGGATTATGATGAGTATTGATATCAAGAAGGTTTTTGATACTATAAATTGGGATTTTCTTAAAGAAATGCTTACAGGTCTTGGGTTCACTAAAAAATTTACAAATTGGATTATGATTTGCATTTCTTCTGTCAAGTACTCTATTTCTTTAAATAACACTCTTCATGGATACTTCAAAGGAGAAAGAGGTTTGAGACAAGGTGATCCCATCTCACCTTATTTGTTTACATTGGGTATAGAGTTCCTGTCCAGGAAATTAGATATGCTCAAAGAGAATAGATCTTTAAGTTTCATCCTAGATGTGGTGATCTAAAAATAACACATCTAATTTTTGCTGATGATCTCCTCCTCTCATCAAAGGGTGACCTACATTTTGTTAAGTTGCTCTGCAATTGCTTCAAGGAATTTAGTGATGTATCAGGTCTGGCAGCAAATCCAGTAAAATACAAAATTTTTTACAATGGTGTTGATGACAATAACAAAGGTCTGGTTAATAATTTCCTGAATTTCACTGAGGGTGCCTTACCTATCAACTACATGGGAGTCCCTTTGATATGCAAACGTTTATCATACACTGATTGTTCTCCCCTTTTAAACAAAATATCAGGCCAGTTCTAGGCATGTCTGAAAAACAAGATTCTTTCTTTTGCAAGCAGATTACAGGTTATCGAGAGTGCTATACTTAGCATTCAAATATATTGGACTTCAAATTATGTTTTGCCTGTTAAAGTTCTGTAGAAATTGATGAAATGTGCAAAAATTTCCTATGGGACAAAATAGAACAAATTCACAAAATTCCACTTGTTTCTTAGGATAAGGCTTGCTTGAGTAGAAGACTGTTTGTGGAAAAATTTGCAGTAAAAGAAATGAAGGAAAATTGATTTGTATTCCTTTAATCTCACTTACAATTGGGTTTCCTGATTACAAATAAGAGGAGAATGATCTGGATTCTCCCCTTTGTTTAATTCTGGGTTCTTCACGGTAGCAATGGAGTGCCTCCCTCGAATGCTCGCGTCGAGTTTGCTCTCCGTTGACGATCCGAACGTCTTGTTTCACTGGAATGTGATTTTCTCCTCACGATTTGACGTTGTGGAGAACTTGCAAAGCAAGTTTTAGAACTCTTAATGAGTTGATAACTCTGAACGAGTTTGAAACTCTATGAAAGAGTTGATTTAACCGAAAATCGGTTTGACAAGCCAAGGCCGAAGGCTTCAAGGAACTTTTTCGCTGTAGGAAGCTCCAGTAATTCGCCCAAAAGGTCAGCCGAATATCTCTTCTTTGCTGCCAATTCTCAGGTCCAAAAAGTCAGCCCTTAACTCGGTTGAGTTTACCCCTATTTATAGGAGATTAAGGTATGTAACCGCCTCCTTAATTTGCTCCTAAGTGGGGCAGAATGGGGTATACCCGCCCCCTTAAACAGCTCCCCAAATCGTGCGGAAATGGTTTTGAAACTGTTCAATTCGTGCTTTCAACGAGTCAAATGCTGAAAAATAGCATTCAGTGCCCGAACTCTGCGTTTTTAGACTAAAAACGCAGAGTTGGGCTTGTTTTGGTGGCTGAACGCACAGGTCACGCTGCGTTATAAATCTGAAACGTAGAGTTGGGACGCAGAGATGAATTCTGTGTTTTGGCATCTAAGACGCAGAGATGAACTCTGCGTTTTGGCATCTGAGATGCAAAGTTGGAACACAGAGATGAACTCTGCATTTTGGACCTGAGACGCAAAGTTGGAACACAGAGATGAACTCTGCGTTTTGGACCTGAGACACAGAGTTGGAACACAGAGATGAACTCTGCGTTTTGGACCTGAGATGCATAGTTGGGCTCTGTACAGACTCTGCGTTTTGATTCCACGAACTCTGCGTTTTGACTTTGGAATATAGTCACGACTTCTGTGTTTTGAGTTTAGAACGCGGGCATGACCTCTGCGTTTTGAATCTCAAATGCGGTCACGACCTCTGCGTTTTGAGTTTAAAACGCGGGCATGACCTCTGCGTTTTGAGTCTTGGATACAGAGGTGAGCCTCAGGCGGGCTCGTTGAGCTTCAGGCTAAGTCCAATGTTCAGGCGAAGTGCAGTCTCACAGACGGACTTCAGAACATAACTTGCTACGAAGAACAGATCATAACTTTTAAACCGTAAGTCGGAATGGGACAAATTATATATAAAAATCGGCTATCTCGACGAGACGAAGCCGACCAAACTTACCCCATAGGGTTCGGTTTGCTCCACCAGTTTTGCCAAATTCCTTTCGGTTTGAGAGATGTCTGCTTTTTAATATGAAGAGACCGTCAATTTGTAGTCTCTTTTGCTAGAGCGTTGCAAAGATCGTCACCTTGTAACATTCGTCTTGGCTCCTTAAAAATATGAGAGTCAGATTGTAACTCCCGATGTTGATTGTGAAGGCTATTGATTAGAGCTTTCATCAGTTGTTACGAAGGTCGTCAGATTGTAACCTTTATCGATCTACGTGAAAGTCTTCAAATTATAGCATTCTGGAAACAGTCAAATTGTAACTTCCATCATCGGTGTTTAATGGGGATAAGCTATCTGTAGTGATTTTTAGACAGCCTACAGAACCCCCTCCAAAGTTTTCAAAAGTTCGTGGTTGACTGAGACGAATTTTCGGAATACTTTGGATCTCAACTCTGATCTTGGAGCTATTGATTCCTTATCATAAGGAGTTGTTCTTTGCACCCGCTTCGAAGGCATCTTGGTTGAAGGTCATAAGGAGTTGTTCTTTGCACCCGCTTCGAAGGCATCTTGGTTGAAGGGGTTTTCCATGCAGGACTTGTGTGATGATGAGCTTCAAATAGAAACTGTAAGGCATCTTGGTTGAAGGGGTTTTCCATGCAGGACTTGTGTGATGATGAGCTTCAAATAGAAACTGTAGTGACGGTACAAGCTACTCATGAGCAGAAGCTATCAAATGTCACGTCACGGCTCACCTCCATTCAGCGATGGGCCCGCAAACATTTATAGGATTTTTAACAAACCCTCAGCCATCAACGGATTTGATAAGCCTTTACCGACTACCGTTTGATTCGGGCTAGCATGTGAATTATTTGAATCCGTTTCACATATAACGTTGTGCTAAGAGAATAAACCCTCTTAGACTTGATGCTATGATTTTGAATACATAGACTTTGTCATTTTCACGGAAAAAGACTAACCGGCGACGCGTGTTAGGCGTAGACTTATCTCTAATTAGGGATCGAGATAAAGTCCCCCATGCGTGAAAAACATGGATTTTGGTGCTACGATGTTAAATACGTAGGCTTTGTCACTATTTCTTCCTGTGTTATAGTGCCAGAGGGGTAGTATTAACTTGGCATGAATTTTCACTTAGAGTGAAATTCAGAAATTTTCTTCACTATCACTAGGATAATTCCAGAAAATCTTTAATCCGCTGGGGATTTTATAATAAAAACTTGCTATCCTTATTGAAAATGGATTAACAAGTTCATCGGGGGTTTGACTGTTAGAAGTGTGATGTTAACCTAACAGTATTTTATGGACCTATCGCTCTATTGAATAGGGTCGATAAGTTGATTGTCAGAGGTTTGGTGTTAACATGACAGAAATTTGTTACGATCGGGGTAACTTTGTGGACTTATCATCCTATTAAAGAGAGACGATAAGTTAATTGTCAGAGGTTTAGTATTAACGTGACAAGATTTGTGTTGCGATTGAAGTAACTTTGTGGATTTATCATCCTATTGAAGAGGATCGATAAGTGAATTTGTCAGAGGTATGATATTAACGTGACAGGAAGAATATTACGATCGGGGCAATTTTGAGGACTTATCATCCTATTGACGAGGATTGATAAGTTAATTTGTCAGATGTGTGGTGTTAACGTGATAGGAATTTGTGTACTTGTGACTTGCACAAGATTTTAGGAATTAACGTCTCGCTGGGGAGAATTGCTAAGTGAGTTTATCACCAGAAGCGATGAATTCTAATACATGTGATTTGAACAAGATTTTGAAGACTTAGTATCTTGCTGGGAAAGATTACGATTTGGGCAATTTTGAGGACTTATCATCCTATTGACAATGATTGATAAGTTGATTGTCAGAGGTGTATTATTAACGTGACAAATTAGGAGTATTGACAATGATTGATAAGTTGATTGTCAGAGGTGTATTATTAACGTGACAAATTAGGAGTGATGCAAGCTGCATTCATGATTGTCAGAGGTGTATTATTAACGTGACAAATTAGGAGTGATGCAAGCTGCATTCATACTCTGTGGGGGTGATGATCATCAGAAGTGTAATGTTAACTCGACGATGTGAAAGATTTGTTACTCTTAATCCAATAGATTCCAAGTAACCAACTCCTAGTCTTGATTAAAACTTAGCAGGGGAATAAAAAGAGGTAGACAAGGCACATCGCCTAGTGGAGCACTATCCATGAAATCGGAATAGAGGCACATCACTTGGTAGGCCATTATCTGATAAGTTTGACTATCAGAGGTAACTGTTAACGTGATAGTTTTGGTGAACCCGCCATCTTATTGAAGAAGAATGTCAAGTTGATGGACTATCAGAGGTAATCATTAACGTGATAGTTTTGTAGACCTGCCATCCTATTGAAAAAGATTGGCAAGTTGATGGACTATCAGAGATAATCATTAACGTGATAATTTTGTGGACCTACCATCCTATTGAAGAAGATTGACAAGTTGATGGACTATCAGAGGTGTATTGTTAACTTGATAGTTTTGGCGGATTTCGTGGTTGACAGAGGTATTTTATTGAACGTGACAACTCAGAAATTTATTATTCATAATCCAATGAACTAAAAATAAATCAACCCCTAGTCTTAAACAAGTGCAAGGGGGAAAAAAAGATAGACATGACACATCGCCTAGTGGGCTGCTATCTAACGAGTTTGACTATCAGAGGTAATTATTAACATGATAGTTGTTGGACCCACCATCCTACTGAAGAGGATTGGTTTCAGTGGCCGTAGTATCTTCCCCATCTGACCGAGAAGATCGGGTTTGGTCCGATTGCTCAGGTTGATCCTGCCTACTTTGTTCTTTAGCTTTGATCCTGGCAATAATTTTTTAAGCCTGTTCGCCTTGAGAGATTAGTTGTCTCCAGGAACAGCATTCTGTAACCCTCATTTGTGCTAGAAGGTCGGTCTGCAAGTTGTGTCGATAGGTCTCCACTAAGGTAGACTATGTCATACTTGACGAACATCGGAGAACCATGCTTCAGAACCTCTTGACGAAGGCTTTGACGAACTCTCTCTTCTTCTGCTTAGTGGCGAGAAGGGTATGGATGGAGACTTCTGTATCCTCTTCAAAGAATCTTGATGGGAAGAGTCTTTCTAGATCTGCCCATTTTTTAATACATCCCGCAGGCAGTTTCCTGAACCATTCAAAAGCAACTCCCTTGAGGGTGCCAATGAACAATCGAACTAGTATGACGTCGTTTGATATCACATTCCCAGTCTGTGACTTGAAATGATAGATATGTTGATTCGATGATCCCGTGCCGTCAAAAGTTTATAGCGTTGGGACTTCGAACTTTGAAGGATAAGGGGCTGCATCCCATTCGGCAGGATAGGATTTGACAACTCCCTCGTCTTGGAGCTCACTTCTGTTAGCCATGGCATTGAGGCGGGCTTCCAATTCTTACATTTTGGCAGACTAAAGATTTTGCTCGTTCTCCGTCTCTCTTGCTTCATCAGAGGAAGATTTCAGGTTGTGGGCTCCTTGATCAGAAGCAACACCATCAACCACTTTTTCCTTCCCTTTGCTTGTGTGAGGTCGGGATGAAGACGTTTTTCCTCTCCGGGAATATTCTTGCCTGGGTGGCGAATATGTCTTCTGAGATTTGGCCTTGTCTGCGACGATTTGAGTCAACAAGTCCATGAGTTCATTGATGGCCTCCTGCTGAGATTTGAGCATGGCCTCCTGTTCGTCAAGTCTCTTCGCGAGATCTTCATGGTTTCTCGTCATATAAGCGGAGCTCTCATGTTCAACAAAAAAGCTTGATGATTGGGACTCTGTAATGGCTGAGTGTTCATCATCAGAATTGGTTCCTCTGGCTAACCTCCGATAGTTAATAGAGGGAATGGCTCTTGTTCGCGTCCGAGTGCGTTGGTAGACTCCTTCAAACTCGTTAGTGATTTCTCTGACGGTCGGTGAACGACTTGTCTTAGAATCATTGGAACTAGGACCCGAGGCTTTCCCTCTGCCGATCACATTGATAGTGACCTTAGGATATTCGGTCTCTGGAGACTTCTTCCTGTGAGAACGTCGTCGTTGGTTGGGCAAAACAACGTTCGTAAATTGGTCGAACACCAACAGTTTGGCCGCATATGAGCAGCATTGACATCCCGAGAGGACCATAGGAATCAGTCGTTCATATTGGAATGAACAAATGACTTGTTGCATCGGTCTTTCTCTCGATATGAACTCTCTCAAGTCTGTTGTAAAGACTCGAGAATTACTCACTGATCGTGAGGTTTGAATTGAAACCCTCAGTCTATGATTGGACAGGATTGACTCCTGGTGAACATGGATCTTGAATCCACATTGATCTTTTTGAACACGACGAATCACATCGTGTTCTGAAGAAGAAACACGAGGGTCGTGTTCTGTTTTACTAACGCTAGACCGAAGTCGGCATTTTTTGATGAAACGCACCTTTGTCGGTTGCGTTTTTGTCGGTTAACGCAGTTCGTAAGTCCACGTTTTGGATCTTAAACACACTCCTGAGAGTTGCGTTTTGGTTCTGGGACGCACTCCTGAGAGTTGCGTTCTGCTAGATCAACGCAGTTTTAAGGTCTGCGTTTTGATGTTGGAACGTGCCTCTGGGGGTTACGTTCTATTTGGGAAACACACCCTTGAGGGCTGCGTTTAGCTTGGCTTATGCAGAGCTTGTGTTGAGGCTCACAAACACGGAGCTCGCGTTGATTGGAGGGTCAGCTTTTTTGGAATTGTGCTGAAGCTAAGTCTTCTCCTTTAGAGAGGGGACTGTATGAACAGTGCAATCTCCAGGGGAGATAGTCTGTAGATGAGTCGGCCACAACTGGAGCTTTAGTCTCCTTAGAAACCTTATGGATCTTACGCATAGCCTTGGGGCTAAGGGATCCAAAGGAGAGGGCCTCCTCGTACTTGGCTTGATCAAACTTCACGACGAGAGTCTCGACCGTTGTTCCAGCGAGCTTGACGTCGGATTGCGCCACCACTTCTTTATCAGAGAAACTAGTCCCCAGCAAAGTCGTCATCTTTTATTTGTGGAAAAATTTGTAGTAAAAAAAATAAAGGAAAATTGATTTGTATTCCTTTAATCTCAGTTACAATTGGGTTTCCTGATTACAAAAGAGAGGAGAATTATCTGGATTCTCCCCTTTGTTTAATTTTGGGTTCTTCACGGTGGCAATGGAGTGCCTCCCTCGAATGCTCGCATCGAGTTTGCTCTCTGTTGACGATCCGAACGTCTTGTTTCACTGGAACATAATTTTCTCCTCACGATTTGACGTTGTGGAGAACTTGCAAAGCAAGTTTTAGAACTTTTGATGAGTTGATAACTCTGAACGAGTTTGAAACTCTATGAAAGAGTTGATTTAACCAAATATCGATTTGACAAGCTAAGGCCGAAGGCTTCAAGAAACTTTTTTGCTGCAAGAAGCTCCAGTAATTCGCCCAAAAGGTCAGCCGAAGATCTCTTCTTTGCTGCCAATTCTCAGGTCCAAAAAGCCAGCCCTTAACTTGGTTGAGTTTACCCCTATTTATAGGAGATTAAGGTATGCAACTGCCTCCTTAATTTACTCCTAAGTGGGGCTGAATGGGGTATAACCGCCCCCTTAAACAGCTCCCCAAATCGTGGGGAAATGGTTTTGAAACCGTTCAATTCGTGCTTTGAACGAGTCAAATGCTAAAAAATAGCGTTCAGTGCCCGAACTCTACGTTTTTAGACTAAAAACGCAGAGTTGGGCCTATTTTGGTGGCTGAACGCACAGGTCACGCTGCGTTGTAAATCTGAAACGTAGAGTTGGGACGCAGAGATGAATTCTGTGTTTTGGCATCTAAGATGCAGAGATGAACTCTGCGTTTTGGCATCTGAGATGCAAAGTTGGAACACAGAGATGAACTCTGCATTTTGGACCTGAGACGCAAAGTTGGAACACAGAGATGAACTCTGCGTTTTGGACCTGAGACGCAGAGTTGGAACACAGAGATGAACTCTACGTTTTGGACCTGAGACACAGAGTTGGGCTCTGCATGGACTCTGTGTTTTGAATCCACGAACTCTGCGTTTTGACTCTGGAATGTAGTCACGACTTCTGCGTTTTGAGTTTAGAATGCGGGCATGACCTCTGCGTTTTGAATCTCAAATGCGGTCACGACCTCTGCGTTTTGAGTTTAGAACGCGGGCATGACCTATACGTTTTGAGTCTTGGATTCAGAGGTGAGCCTCAGGTGGGCTCGGCGAGCTTCAGGCTAAGTCTAATGTTCAGGCGAAGTGCAGTCTCACAGACGGACTTCAGAACATAACTTGCTACGAAGAACAGGTCATAACTTTTAAACCGTAAGTCGGAATGGGACAAATTATATATAAAAATTGGCTATCTCGACGAGATGAAGCCGACCAAACCCACCCCATAGGGTTCGGTTTGCTCCGCCAGTTTTGCCAAATTCTTTCCGGTTTGAGAGATATCTGCTTTTTAATATGAAGAGACCGTCAATTTGTAGTCTCTTTTGCTAGAGCGTTGCAAAGATCATCATCTTGTAACCTTCGTCTTGGCTCCTTAAAAATATGAGAGTCGTCAGATTGTAACTCCCGATGTTGATTGTGAAGGTTGTTGATTAGAGCTTTTATCAGTTGTTACGAAGGTTGTCAGATTGTAACATTCATCGATCTACGTGAAAGTCTTTAAATTATAGCCTTCTGGAAGCCGTCAAATTATAACTTTCATCATCGGTGTTTGATGGGGATAAGCTATCTGTAGTGATTTTTAGACAGCCTACAAAGACATGAGGGTCTGGGCATCTATTCTGCAACTACTTGGAATATGGCATCAATGCTGAGATTAATGTGGCATATTCATATTAACAAAGAAAATCTATGGATTAAATGGATACATAGTACATATTTAAAGAATAATGATGTATGGCACAATCAAGCTAAAAGTTGGGATTCATGGATATGGAAGAAGATGTTGAAAGTTAGAGATAAGTCCATAAGCATTTGTGGAGGTATAAACAACTTGATGCAGCTCATTTAATCTTGCTCCAAAAATTCAAGGATTCAGCTTTCAGCATTGTACAATGCTCTCTCCCCTAATACTTCAGTTGTGTCATGGCACAGAACAGTTTGGGAGACTACAAACATCCCCAGTCACTCTTTTGTTTGTTGGTTAGCAATCCAAGATAGGTTGCTCACAATTGACAGACAGATTAAAAAGGGGATTGTGAATTTTAATAATTGTTGTATGTGTGTTGGCTCTAAAAACAAAAATCATCTCTTCTTTGAATGTTGTTATTCAAGAGAAGTATGGACAAAGGTCATGGATTGGCTTCAGTTCAGGTGGCAGTGTTGTGATTGGAATCAGATTGTGAATTGGTATAGTTGCAGATTGAGGGGAAATGGATTCAAACAGAGGATAAAAAGATGGCTCTTACTACAATAGTATATAGCATTTGGAGAGAGAGGAATTTTAGGATTTTCAAACAAAAGGCAAAACCTACAGATAAGCCGTTTAAAGATATCAAATTCAGCATGTTTTCTTGTGTTTTCAATGGCTCTTTTAAAGATGAAGGCAGAGAATGGATCATTTCTCTGTGATTTGCTTTGGAGAGTTTTCATTGAGGAGTTTCAAAAGGAGAAGTATAAGCAATGATTGTCTTGGCTCATGATCTCAGCTACTGTCTGGCTATTTGCTGAGGTTCTTTTTCATTGAGGAGTTGTTGTTGAGCTCTGCTTTCTTTGAGTTCTAGCTACAAGTTTATCTCACATTTTATCTCACATATGTGATGAGATTCTTGATGTACATACATTTTACATTTTGGTGATGAATAAAAAAATTTTATTTCCCAAAAAAATATAGTCTATTATCTTTTCTTCTTCTCAAATAGTTCTATTTCCTTAACCTTTCCCATCTTGAATTTGCAACGCATGGAGCATTTATATTTTTTATTAGCACTAATATAATACACATGCTTTGCAATTAAGCGTACATGTTTAAAGTTTTAAAGTTTTTATTAAATAGTAAAATTATATGTTAACAAATAAAACTGTATAATAATATTACTTAAAAGAAATGTATGAATTAATTATTGTTGTGTAGTTACTGTAATTAAATATTTTTCTTATAATGATCGCCCAACAGTAACCTCTTTTTAATAAGCACTCCAAGTCTAAAATTGTTCTTAAATAAAGTTGTTAATTCCATAAGTTTTCTTAAATATGTCTCTCTAACTCGAAAGTTGTTAACTTAAAGTCTAAAATAACTAAGCTGCATTAATCTCACTAGTTTTCTCCTGATGATCCCTAGATAGTTACACTTAATGCATGCATATTGTAATAGTTACCTCTTATTATAATTATTTAATAGGGTAAATTACACTAAACTCTTATGAACTTTCAGCCCGTATGGCTATGAACTTTCAAAATCATGATATACCCCTATAACTTCTCTGTTTTAAAGAAAACCCCAAATAACTTTTTAAATTTTGTAGATAATCCACATAAATTAGAATTGGAAAATGACATAAAAATATATTTTGAAAGTTATTGGGGTTTGGTGCAATTTATCTAAAATATATTAGAGACTTTCTACAAAGGTTATTAGAGGTTTAGTGACTTCGAAAGTTCATAAGGTCTATTTACTGCAAAATGCTGAAAGTTCATGGGGTTTATTATAATTTACCTTATTTAATATTATAATTCTTAGTTCATGTGATACTATTAAAATAATTATACTATCTATATACTATAAAATATTCATCTAATTCATTTTTTCAAATTATGCTCTTAAATAATTTATAAATATTTTATAAATTTTATTATACTATCATTAATAATTTATAGTAAAATTGTTGGTATTAAATATTTTTTAAATGTTTTTAATCATTACTAAGTATAGATTATTCAGTATCATACAATAGTCTTTGAGAAAATACTCTAGCAACAATTTTAAATTATTTATTTAATTTATTTAATAATACAATATAAATAAATAGTGTAATTCATAATTTATATGATATTATTAAAATAATTATACTATTTATATGATTAAATATTTATTCTATTTATTCTATTGCTTATTTAATTATGATATAATTTTTAATAATATTTAGTAATATGTTATTCTATTTATACAATTATTTTAATTATTTTATTATAATTAATAAGTAATTGTTATAATAATTTAATTGGTTACTATCAATAATTGTGTATACCTATTTTATAAATTATTTTATTGTACTATTTTTAAACAATTAATAGTTATAATATTATTGATAATTATAATTATTTAGGAAGGTGAGGAGGTGCATAATTAATAAAATGTTATATGTATTTAATGGATGATTAATTAGAGATAATGTTATAGTTAGAATTTATAAAAATTTGAGATGGCAAAAAAGAAAATTAAAAGTTTTAACATTCCAATCCTCTTTTTATAGTAGTATAGATATAGATTTGTCTCTTATTGCCCGTTATATGTTGGGGCATCTAACAACAGAAACCCAACCGAACCGACCTTCAAATTTGGTTCGGTTCAGTGTCAATTTGATTGAAATTTATTAACACCCACCGAACCAATGGTATGCAGTACTACTATAGTACGAAGAAGAAGTCGAATGGGAATAGAGATTCTGTTATAAAAGCCCATAGAATGGAGTGATTATACCTTTCGAGGGTTGTTTAGAGGCTTACGTACGCTAGGAATATCAGTTATTTTTGTCTATTTATGGTATAACCACCACTTCCTACATTTTGACTAGATTTCTATTTCTAGAATTGTTTTGGAGCCCGAAGTAGAAAAAGTAAAGGGCAAAAGTTTGTTTTTAAAGTACTGTACAATATACAAAAGTTGACGAGTTTCATATTACTAGTTTTCTAACTGTGCAAAGTACGGTGTAGAACTAATAACCTATCTTATACCAAAATGAAGATCTTGATGACAAAGGGTATAACCATCCATTCCTACCCACCGTAGGACTGATTGTGATTGGATTCTATTTCTAGAAATGTTTTGGAGCGAAGTAGAAAAAGGAAAGGGGAGCAGGTTTTTTAGGTTAAAAAACAAAAACTTTTTATATCCCGTAGTTAGAGCAAGGGCAGCAAGCTCCTTGCGCCCCCTCTCAAGACCTATGTGGCGGTGGGAGAGTTTGCAAGCCCTCCAGCAAGCTCCCAAGGAGCTCCCAAACCATCTCCTTAGGCTGACGTGGACATTGAGAGCTTGGGAGTTCCCAAACGCTCCACAAATTTGTGGAGCGCTTGGGAGCTCCCAAGCTGTGCAAGATTTACAAAACCACCCCCCCACAAAAACACAATTGCAGAGTGATCAAAATCTACCCAAAAAAAGAAGCAAAAAATCCAACCTTTTCCAAAATAAAGAATGCTCGATTAATCAAAATAGTGACTTTGACCGGTTCTAACCTGATAGACCATCTCCGATCGGCAAGTCCCCTCTTCGATCAGCAAGGCCTGAGCTCCGATCGGCAAGTCCTCGGCAAAATAGAGACTTTGACACGGGAGATGAAGAGGCGTGGATTTGATTCGACGGGAGATGAAGAGGTCTCAAGGTTTGGGTTTGGGGTTGGGGATATGAAGAGGTCTCTTTTGAGATGAGGGGAGATGAGAAGGGGCTTGGTATTCCTGATGAGAATTTTAAGTGGCTCAGTCTCTTTTGTTTGTTTTTTTAATGATTTAATGAAATAGAATAGATACAAAGATCTGGTAAATGAAATAAATGAGCAATTAGAGTTGAAAAATAACCGTTGAGTAATGAGTAAAATATTAAAATAGAAGAGGGGTTTTTTGATATTGGTGGAGCTCCTAACTAGGAGCTTGGTGGAGCTCCATAAAAGAAGGAGGGCCTCCCAAGGCTTATTTTTTTAATTTTTTATTCGAAAATGCTTGAGAGCTCTTGAGAGCTTGGTGACTAGGACTCCCAACTAGGAGCTTGATTCACTTGCTCTTAGTGGGGTATCCAAATAATAGATAGGGTGGCACTAGGGGCACGCCCCCAACCACACCTCCAACCACACCCACTCTCTCATTTGCTACAGTACACCGGGCCCCACATGTGATTTTAAAAATTTAAAATTACATATGGAGCCCGGTGTACTGTAGCAAATGAGAGGGGTGTGGTTGAAGGTGTGATTGGGGGTGTGCCCCTATCATTTTCCTAATAGATATACACAACATTAAATAAATGCGGAAAGAGAGCACGTGTTCTGTATAAAATATGAAAGTTGACGAGTTTCATATTATATACGGCGCACTACGATAAAGAAGTGTTATATCTAATATTATTTTAATTTTTTATTGCACTGTTAAGACAGCTCACCTTATAATTTTGGTATTTGTATATATAATAATTATTATAAAATTATATCAATGAAAATAGATTTTTTTTTAAAAAACATCACGCGGTGCGTAGATAATAAAATATTAACGAAACTGACCTCACGGCGTCCTCGGCAGCGAACGTTACATCCTGACATCCCAAACTCCGAGCATACGCCACCATCTCCACAGCACGTGCCACCACCTCCTCCCTCCCCATCCTCAGCTTATGCTTCATGTGTATCTCGCTCGTCGCGATAAACGTCGACAACCTCGGCCTCAGCGCCCCCTTGACCGCCTCCCACGCTGCGTCGATGTCCCTCTTGCTGCTCCTCGCCACCGCGCCGATGACAGGCGATGTCCCTCTTGTTTCTCCTCACCACCGCCCCGATGATAAGCGCGCGCCCGTCGGCTTGCATGAGCGTGCCGACACCCTCGGCGATGATGTTGACGCTGAGGTCGAAGAAGGGGCGGGCGATGGAGAGCTTTTGGTCGGCGGTCATGGCGGCGCCAGGGGCTTGCTCGCCGTCGCGGAGAGTGGTGTCGAGGATTCGGACGTAGAATGGGTCGGAGATGAAGTTAGGGGAGTAAGGAGGAGGAGTCATACTGTTAGTAATTAGGAGCTCAACGATGGAGGGAATGGAGAACAATGGTGCGGTGGGCAAGTGCGTTAATATCTTAGACTATAAAGTAATTTGAAATTATGTAAGCGTTCGAAAAAGAATCGCAATAAATCAGACTCAATTAAAAAATAATTTAGATACCTAAAAACATGGGACCCTACATGAGACAGATGAGACAAATAAGATGTCGGCTTTCTGTTCAATGATATACTATTCATAAATAATGCATGAACAGTACACCATGGGACAAAAAACCAACACATTATCTGTCTTACGTAAAATCTCATGTTTTTTGGTCTCTACAGTACCACCCTAAAAAAAAAAATAATGCTAGGAGCACACCATGAACCACACTCTCAACCACACCCTAACACTCTCTATAGTGCTAGTGGGCCATGCATGATATTTTTAAAAAAAGAGCTTTGCTACAGGGACCCAAAATATGGGACCAATAGAGGGGACAAGTGAGGTGTCCCCCTCCTATTGGATAATGAGTTGACCATCATTAATGATGGTCAACTCATTATCCAATAGGAGGGGGACACCTCACTTGTCCCTCCTATTGGTCCCATATTTTGGGTCCTTAAAGAATTTTTCTTAAAAAAATATCATGCATGGCCCACTAACACTATATAGAGTGTAGGGATGTGATTGAGAGTGTGGTTCATGGTGTGCCCCTAGTGGGACTCTAAAAAAATTAACTTGGAGTCGAACATACTCATGATGTAAACTCAGCTGCAGCGTCTAGATGATATAATATTATCGTAATAAATAGTTCATACTTCCCCATGTTACCTAAAATGACATAATACCAGTTTGTAGACCCCACTAGACATGTGAGGACTGCTAAAAGAATTTAAATCCTTGGGGGAGGTGGTACGGGCCCGGCCGCGCCATCCCGGATTTGTCACTATCACTAACCCATAACACGTGGCCTATTATAATAATAGATCTTTTGCGAAAAAAAGACTATTACTTATTGTATTGAAGTGTTTATATATATAGTAATGAGAAAAGTTATAAAATTATAAGCAATATAGAATAAAAGTAAAAAAAAAAAAAAAAGATAGACTAACTATATTACTTGACATTCTCGTTAAACTCATGGTGGATAGACTATCAGAACGGCATTCATGTTAATCTATTGAGAATCAAGTTTAATTTGTGATGTGATTCTCTTGTATGTTCTCCAATCTAACAATCCTTCCTTTTAAATTGTTTAATTTGAGAATAAAATTTGGTAGTTCTTCCTCTTATACATTCTTCATGATTTCAGATTCAAAAGGGTTATTATAATTTGAATTTTATGAATCCAATTTAGAAGAATTCATGTTTGATTGAAAATTAGGGTTTGGTCATTATGTCATGAATATGCATGAATTTTTGAGAAATTTAGACATTTTAATTCAATTTTTATTATGTATTCATGGTTATATGAATTTTGATAAACAATCAACAAAGAAAGATTTCAAGTTAGAAATCTTAATTAAAAAAATGCACTACAGTGTTGGGTTTCTGCCGCTGTAGTGTCGGTGAAGAGAAAAAAATTTAGGTGCCTCGTTAACCCAGCAGAGTCCACAGACCCACCACTAATATACGTCGGTGAAGAGAAAAAAATATTTATTTAGGTGCCTCGTTAACCCAGCAGAGCCCCAGACCCAGGCTCTGTGAGGAGTGAAATCTTGATGTTGTTCTCCCTTGGCATAGTAATAGGTTAGCAGGCTGAGGTTAAGTGTAGAACCTAAGGTAACTAGCCCAATAAAAAAAATAAAATAAAATAAATTGACGGGCTAGCACACTTAGGCCCACTGCAGTGTTAGGCCCACATTTGGAATTTATTTTTTTAATTTAGTGAATCAAACCCACATGCAGTGTTGGCCTCAAATTAGAATTTTATTTTATTTTATTTTATTTTATTAGATTCAAATTTTAGCATTAAAGTTTATTAAATATATATGATGTATTGAAAAGAATTGATTGAAACAACATGTTACTAAAGTAGCCTCTCTTGTGTAAATCAATTTTTTTTAAACATCAAATTGGTAGTGTGTATGTGGTTTATGCAAAATATTAATCAGCCCAAAGGAGAATTGATATTTGAATGAATCATATGCATACCAATGGTGATAAATATATGACTATTATTCTGTTTAACATGTGACCAATAAATCAGTCCAAAGAAAGGTTTATTGTTTGACATGTCTTATTGTCAGTGTTTGATCACTGCACCAAGATTACCACTTGTAAATTAATATTTCTATCTAAAGACTAAATATTAATATTGTGTTAGGTATCTTGAGGTGGGTACCGCCAATTTTGAATTCATAAACTTTGATTTGGTTTCTTATGTGAGCGTATTTATTTTCTTTTGTTGTTCTTTAATCTAGCTATTAGTTCTATTTCAAACATTACTGCCAACATTAATTTAATTTTTATGTTAAATGACACCAACTTCAAGTAATGACAAGAGAATATTATGATAGTTCTCGGAGTCATTGATCTCGACCTTCCATTAAGGCTTCCTTTTTCTTGCACCTCTTATAGATAAAAGTTCCACTGATGATAAAAGGGACATTGAGAGGTGGGAGAAGTCTCGCATATGTATGATGATCATGAAGAGGGCTATTCCAAAAGCATTCAGGGGCACTATGTCTGAGAAGATAACTACTGTCAAAGAGTTCCTTGAAGACATTGAGAAAAGTTTGCTAAGAATGAAAAGGTTGAAACTAGTATACTTTTAGTAAATCTTATCTCAATGAGATACAAAAGCAAAGGGAACATAAGGGAGTACATCATGGGGATGTCTCAAATTTCTTCAAAGCTGAAAGTACTTAAGTATGAACTCTTTGAGAACTTACTTGTGCATTTGATTCTCATATCTCTTCCCACACAATTCAGTCAATTCAAAGTGAGTTACAATTGTCAAAAGGAAACTTGGTCTCTTAAGCTTATCTCATATTTGTGCAAGAAGATGAAAGGTTGAAGTAAGAGAAGATAGAAAGTGCTCATTTGGCTAGTACTTCCAACGACAAATGGGAGAAAAGAATGAAAAATAAGAAAGCTGTAGAAGCTCAACCATGAAAAAAATAATATAAGGTAAATAATATAGATAGTTGTTTCTTCTGTGGGGCTGCGGGAGATAAAAAGAAAATTTGTACCAACTATCATGAATGGCCTGCAAAAAAAGGTACACTTTTTAATTTTATTTATTCTGAGGTTAATTTATCTTCGGTACCTAGACACATGTGGTAGTTAGATTTTTCTACCACAACTAACATCAGTATGCCTATATGTAGGGTTGTCTGAGCTACTGAAAGCCAAGTGATGGTGAAAGATGCATTTATGAGAGCGATGTCAAGAATGTTGAAGTTGAGGCAATTGAGACATTTAGGTTATTGTTAAAGTCAGGTTGTTATTTAAATTTGAAAGAGACCTATGTAGTGCCGTCATTTAGATAGAATTTGGTTTCTATTCCTATATTGGATAAATTTAGTTACTTTTATTCTTTTAAAAATGGTAAATTTAGTCTTTTTTCAGAATTCAAATTGGGTTAGTACTGGTTCTTTATCTTATGTTAACGTTGATAACCTTTATTTAGTTGATACGGTTTCTTCATATCATGAAACCTTGCAATTAAGCACTCGATGTGCAAAGAGAAAATTAACCAATCAGAATTCCGCTTCATTATAGCATAAGAGATTAGGTCACATCTTCAAACAGAGAATTGAGAGACTTGTGTCAGATGAGATTCTAGACCCTCTTGATTTTACAAACTTTAAAATTTGCACCAATTGCATAAAGGGAAACTAAACAAGGAGATTATGCGCCAACATGGCTACAGACGTTTTAGAACTGATACTTATAGATATTTGTGGACTATTCTCTATAAATTTTTAGAATGGTCAATAATATTTTATCATGTTTATAGACGATTTTTCGCGTTATGGCTGCCTTTATCTTATACATGAAAAGTCCCAATCACTAGACGTGTTCAAAGCTTACAAAGCTGAAGTTGAGAACCAACTATTTACAAGTATTAAAAGCATCAGATCTAACTGTGATGGTGAGTATTATGGCAGGTATGAAGGTTCAGGTGAACAACACCCCGGACCGTTTGTTAAATTTTTAGAGGAGTGCAATATCGTCCCACAATATACTATGCCTGGTTCTCCTACCATGAATAGTATTTTTGAAAGATAAAACAGAATGCTCAAGGACATGGTAAGGACTATGAGTAGTCATTCCAGCTTACCGGAATCTCTCTGGGGAGAAGCATTAAAGACTGCAGGTTACATACTCAATAGAATACCCACTAAAGGGACTACCAAAACTCCTTATAAACTTTGGAAAGGTAAAAAGTCTAGTCTGAAGCATCTGCATATTTGGGGATGTCCAGCTGAGGCTAGGCCTTATAAGCTACATGAAAAGAAACTGGACTCTAAAATGGTCAGTTTGCGACTTTGTTGGTTACTCTGATAGATCAAGAGGTTATAAATTCTATGATCCTGCTTCCAAGTTAATATTTAAAATGAAAAATACCCAATTCTTTGAGGATGTTGAGTTTGTGGGGGGTGATACGATTAAAGACTTTGTCTTTGAAGCTGAATATGTTAATATTCTCGTAGCTTCTATTGACATTGATTAGGCTTCTATTCTTGACATTATTCAGAAATGAATCCAAATCAAGACAATGTCATAGAACCTCTCGTTTCAGAAATTGTTTCAGAAGAATATACTCTACCACCTCAAGAACTGAGCCATTAAGAAGATCCAATAGAGAAAAGAGAAGTGTAGTCCCAAATGATTACATTATATTTCTCCAAGAACACGAGGATAACATCGGTATGATGGAAGATGATTTAATCAACTTCTCTCAAGCCATGAAAAGTTCTAAATCTCAACAATTGATTGATGCCATGAATGAGGAGATAAAGTCCATGAAGGACAATGATGTCTAGGATCTTGTCCCGCTGCCTGAAGACGAGAAACTTATTGGTTACAAATGAATATTTAAAACCAAGAGGGACTCAAAAGGTGATGTGGAAAGAAAATTGTCTTATTGTTAAAAGCTTTACACAGAAAGAAGGTATAGACTATAAATAGACTTTCTCTCCAATTTTATCGAAAGACTCTTTCAGGATAATCATGACACTTGTGGGACATTTTGACCTTGAGCAACATCAGATGGATGTAAAGATTGTGTTTCTCAATGAAGATATTGATGAAACAATTTATATGGTGTAGCTAGAAAACTTTGTGTCGAGAGATGCAAAGAAGATGGTTTGCAAATAGAAAAAAACCCATCTATGGTCTTAAGCAAGCTTCTCATCAGTGATATTACAAGTTTTATCATATTATCATCTTATTCGGTTTTGAGATGAATGTAGTCGCTGATTGTGTATACCACAAGTTTAATGGGAATAAGCATATTTTTCTAGTTTTATATGTCAATGACATATTGCTTGCCAGCAGCGATATAGATTTATCACACGAAATCAAGAGATTTCTATCAAAGAAATTTAAGATGAAAGATCTTGGGGACGCCTTTTTTGTATTAGGCATATAGATACATTGGGATCGCTCTTGAGGTATACTTGGGTTATCACAAAAGAGCTATATTGATAAGGTTCTTAAAAGATTTAGCATGCAAAATTGTAAATCAGGTGACCTTGTGGCTAAGGGAGACAAATTGTCTCAATCAATACCCTAAAATGATTTTAAGATTAAGGAGGCACAGCAGATTCCTTATGCATCGGCAGTAGGCTCAAGTGTGTACACGTCATTGGATATTACGTACGTGGTTGAAATGTTAGGCATATACTTAAGTAATCTTAGACTGGATCACTGGAAAGCAGTCAAATGAGTCTTGAGGTATTTGTAGAGAACAAAAGGATACAAGGTCATGTATCAGAGGGCGAACCAATTAGAGATTATTGGGTATTCTGACACCAAATTTGTTGGATGCTAAGATAGTATGAAATCTATTTCGAGCTATATCTACCTGCTTACTGGAGGAGCCATCTCTTGGAAGAGTGCTAAACAGATGCTCATAGCTTCATCCACCATGACAGTTGAGTTTGTAGCATGCTATGAGGCGTCTAATCATGGAATATGGCAATGAAATTTTGTTGTTAGGCTGTGAACTGTGGATGGCATTGAAAGGCGACTTAAATTATTTTGTGATAATAAATGAGTAATGTTGTATTCTAACAATAACAGGAGCTTGACAAAGTCAAAACACATAGACATTAAGTTCCTAGTTGTTAAAGAAACAATTCAAAGTGGACTTGTGTCTATAGAGAACATTAATACAAACTCCATGATTGTGGATCCACTGACTAAGGGATTACCATCCAAGGTCTTTCATGAGCACACTGGTCATATGGGTGTTTTATCTCTTCATGATATGTCATTTTATTTAGAGTTTGTATTTTAGATGCTTTTGTTCGTAGACATATTTGTTATGATTTTATGGATATATGGCTATTTACTACAGTATAAAGTATTCAGTTCATATTCACTCTAAATTTTATGGATATATGGCTATTTACTACAGTATAAAGTATTCAGTTCATATTCACTCTAAATTTTATAGTATGGTTTGATCTCATTAAGGTTTAAGGTGTACCAGTTGGAAATAGGCATGTTAAGATCACATTACATAGTATTTCCATGCTATGCATCCTTACTTGATCTATGTTGTTGATTGTATTGATATATGTGATCATTGTTGGGTCTAGTTATGATAAATGCAATGAAGATTGTTTTAATTTTATGTGGATATAATTGATGGACGAGATTGTTAAGGATGCATATTGTTTGATAGCAAAATTCATGAGCTTATAAGGTTATATCATAATTCACATTTATATATTAACATATATGGCCCAAACGGGAGATTGTTAGAATTAAATCCAATATGTGGGCCAATATATTAAATAAATATGCATTATGTGTTATCAATTGAGGTTAGCCCATTAAAGTGATCTAATTTAGGGTTTGGCTTTTAAAGCATCATTAAAATATGTGTGTGTTATGTGTGGAGACCAAAATTGTGGTACCCCATATCTCAAGGTACAATTTCTTTCTAATATCCCATCTTCAGAAAGTTATAGAGAAAGATTCGAAGTTTCTTTAAGGAGGATATAGGTAGAAGATTTGGAAAATCTACATCTCAAAACTCAAAAATCACATCCTACTCCATGGATTCAGATATGGTTCCGCATCTACTTTATTATCTCAATAGTTTGACATGAATAATATTGAGATTGATTAAGGTTTCATCTCTTAAAGTAAATAAAGTTTCTTTTTGATCTAACAAGAGCAACTTGTGAGGCTTCGTGAGTGAAAGGTGACTCTTTAAGTTTTAGCTAGTGTCATAAATATATGTGATCTTGATATTAGTTTTGTGTGAATGGAAAATTGATGTTATTTTGATAGACTATTTGAGTTGACTTTTCTTAGCTTGTTATCTTTTAATTAATTAATATTAATGCTTTGAGTCGTCAACTTTGCGTAACATATTATAAATTAGTTTTCTTAGCGAAGTAGCTTTTGATTTGATATCAAGTTTGACTGACACTATGTTAGTACCTTTGTTTTGATGATGATTTACAAACAATTCCTAACATTGTTTGTCTAGTGATTGTGTTTGCTTGTTAGATATTCTAGACAAACATCGATGTCGGAGGTTGGTTGGATTGAGCCTACACAATCATATTAAATGGAGGTTGGCGAAAATACCGGAATGAAACCAATACATTCAAGTCAAAGATTCAAGATCAAGCTTCATCCATGTTACCAAGACAAGCTCATTGAAGATCTATAGCTTGGGTATAGTAGTATAAGTTTATACTTTGTGTGTTGATACTTAGAGCTCAAATTATTCACACGCATTACTTTCGTTTTTATAGTTTTCGTTTTCAAGTTTCAATCGTATAAATATGAAACTAATAGTTATATACATATACATATATACTAGTTTCCTATTTATCAATTTTGTTTTAGGAAATAATGAGTTTAGCCACATAAATATGAAACTAATGAATACAAATTGTATACATTCATATTCGTTTCATATTTATTATTTTATTTTTGTAAGATTGCATAATATATACATTTTTGAGAAAATATTGTGTTTGTAGATTATATACTTGACAATATTGGTTTGTACCTTTTTCTAAGTTTATAAAGCCATACAAAAGTTTTCAAACTTTAGTTTAAGTCAAAATGTCAAAATCATGTGTTGTTGAGTTTTCATGTTTTTGGACTATTTTGCAAAATAAAGATATTTCTTAATTAGTAAGTACAAATTAAAAAATTCTTTTTGTAATATGTTTATTTTCATGTTTATAATCATTTTTAAAATTTTATATTTTTTGGAATTTATTTGCTATTTTTAAGGCACTTCAAAACTCAGATTTCATACATGATCAGTGCCTGTGCACGTTCATGAGTTGACTTATAAGGACTGACAAGTTGACTTATGAACTGCTCTGGAAAATGTATTTTCTATCTGCTGAGTCGACCACTATTCCAGCAAGTCGACGTATACTAAGTCGACTTATATCTTCTGTCAAGTCGACTTATGAGCTGTTTTGCAGATAGTGTTTTTAATTTGTTAAGTCGACTTACTAATCTGACAAGTTGACTTATTACATATGAGTCAACTTATAACTTCTGATAAGTCGACTTATAAACTAGTCGTTGCACAGTAACGGTGATTTTCTAGATTTTGTTTATTTTATGGGTTTTTGTGTATTTCTTGGGCTGGGTTCTTCTACCCTATATACACCCCATTGCATTTAACATTCACATAACTTAGAAAATGGTTAAATAAGTTTACAAGGGGTTTTAAAGTTTGTTTAGTGTGTTTACAAGTTTTGTTTGTGAAGAGATTTTTACAAGAGGAAGAAGAGATCATCTTTGGTGTTTGAGCTTCAATCTCTCATCTCTCTTACTCTTATCATCTTAGAGAATTTTCACTAAACTCAATTCTAGCTTTACATATTTATATTTGTTATTTATCTTTTCACTAAGCTAGATTTACAATTGAGTTTGGTTTTGTTATTGTTTATTGTTTCACACACAACCATTGAGCTTATAGTATTATCACACATTGTGTAATTTGGATTGTGGGTGTGATTGAGTGAGCTTATACTTAGTTCTCATCTTGTATTAGAGAACAAAACATTTGTTATTATGCTTATTGTGAGATCACTTTGTAATACACTTGTATACTGAGAGCAGTGTGTGATGAGAGACAGGATCGATTCTAAGAGGAGTGTCGTCGGTAGTAAAGCCTAGGGATATGTTGTAAATCCAAATACTTGAGGAAGACGATACAGGCTAGAGACCAATACTTAGAGGGTATAAAGTGTGATTGCAAGAGTGTGAGTTGTGAAAGTTTTTGGTGAGCTAGAAAATTAAAATTGTGTGGAGTTGTAAATGTTTTGGGTGAACGTTGAAAACACGATTGTGATAGTGGATTCTCCCCGGGAGTAGAGAGCGGAGATGTAGGTCAAGAGTGGCCGAACTCTGTGATCATATCGTGTGTTTGCATTATCTATCTTGTTTATCTTGTTTATGTTTATTTCGCCCTTAGTCTAATATCCTTGCATATAATATTTTGAATATCACTATTGCTAGGATATTTTGTTAATAAGTTTTTAATTGACATTAATATCAGATTAGATTAGCACATTACCCTATTCTATCCCCTCTAGGGTAATTTTATTTGGTATCAGAGCTTGGTGCTCTTTGATTTGTGGTTTAACCGCCTTGAGTTAAAGATCCTTGTTCTTATATTTTTTGCTAATCTAATTTTGATAATTTTCATATTGTTTGCATAA
Organism: Asparagus officinalis; assembly: GCF_001876935.1. NCBI lineage: Eukaryota > Viridiplantae > Streptophyta > Magnoliopsida > Asparagales > Asparagaceae > Asparagus > Asparagus officinalis. The sequence continues at coordinate 64,673,940 of NC_033797.1, read as the reverse complement.
TATATCATGGATATGCACAGTGCACCTAGTTTAGGTTATGCCATTAATGTTGCTCCTAGATTAGATGGTTTCTCCTATGCTCAATGATGTGTTAAATTTAAACTTTTTGTTAGATCTAAACATTTCGATTTATGGAAAATTATCGATTGTGCTTATAGTGTACCCACTATGGAGAAATCCAAGTGGAGTGACAGATATAAAAGAATGTTAACAATGAATAAGCTTTTGTTAGAATTTTTGCTTAACGCTTTTGACTCATTGTTTTCTAATAAGCTTGATTCATTTGATAGTGCTTACACATTATGAAAATTTATAGAAGCACATCAAGAGAACTTGGAGGTGATGCGACGAGCTTTGACGGCTTCCTCTTCAAGTTCTATTGGAGCATCATCATCATGCACTCGGCCACTAGGTGATAGACCTAGTGTGGTATGCGATTCGGATTCCGAAAGTGAACTTTCTATTAATAAACTCACATGTGCATATGATAGATTAATGCATGCCTACACCAAGTTACATAAAAGTTTTATTAATTTGAAAAGCAAGCATGTTGAACTAAAATCCGATCATGAGTTGCTAGCATCCAAGTTTGATACTATTGTTAAAGAAAATGAGGTTCTTAAAGCTAATAATGATAAATTGAAATTAGATATAGATAGTTTGTCTCATAAAAATAATAATGCCATTTTAATGTAAAAAATATTAGAAATGAATTTGATTCTTTCAAGAATAATCATATTTGTTCTACTTCTAATGATAATACATATGTGCCTAATGATGAGTTGAATAATGTTAGAAATCATATTTTATCTTTAAATTCAACTCTTAATACATGCATCGTCAATAATAAGAAGCTTATGGACTTGTGTGCAAAGTCACGGGAAAATTCTTCCAAAACACCCACTCACTATGCACACATGTATAGTAAAATTTATAAGTATACTATTTGCAGTCGTAAACACCATCTTGCTAAATTTTGCTATGATACACTAAAACCTACAAAATCTAATACTAGTTCTTGTTGTGCGTCTCATAAAGTTTCTTCATCATCACACACGCATGCTCATGTGTATAGGTGTGATTATTGTGGTAGATTTGATCATTTGACCAAATATGATTTGAAAAGACTTTCACATTTGCAAAATGAATTTAAAAGATCATCTTTATTTACAAATGTTTTGAGTGCACAAGTTATTCGTCAACAAAATTAAATTGGCCTCTTTCATTGCACTTATTGCAATCGTAAATATCATTTGTATAATTTTTACTTTGACCGTGTTCGTGCACAAAATACGCGCAAAATGGATCATAACCATAGGGCATTGAGTTTAAATGATAGGGGCCATGTCACTAAACCTTCCGGCACCAATAGTGTTTTAGTGCCAAAACATTTTTGATTTTAAAGTCAAAACTTTTAGTGTTTTTATTTTTCTTTTCTTGTTTTTGAAAAACATGTTTTCGAAAATTTTGAAATTAAAAGCAATCTTTTGAAGTCAATATTATGTTTTTTCATTATACACTACAAATGTTTATTAGCTTTGCTTTTAATAAGAGGTTTGTGTTTGAGCAACCCCCCAGATTTATTGGTTATTTATTTCCAAATCGTGTTTATCAGATGATAAATGTTTATATGGGTTGAAACAAGCTCAAGAGCTTGATATGGTTGCCTCTCTTGTTTTCTTGTCTAATATAACAAAAATGATATTGGTTATGTTTTGATGTTATTATGGTTTATATCATGACTCATTTGACCGTGAGTCAACTGATTTATGATTTCATTTGTTTATTGACCTTCATTTTATTTTCATTTGGACTTTCATGATTTTCTTGATTTTGATTTGAAAATATTTCTTTTAATATTTCTTCATGATCTATATATATATCTACATTGCCTCTGATTGTTATCCTTAGATTTTTGCATGATTTACTTGAAAATATTTTTTTATATTGTTTAGCTTTCATGACATTCATGTATCCCCTTGAATTTCTTTTGGTATCATTTGTGGCTTTAATCCGGATTTTCAAGGATTTATTGATCTTTGTGATTTGTATGGACTTATGTATACGTCTATATATTGTTCCTTGTTTATGTTTGACAATTTATAGATTTTTGGATTTATTGATAAATCATTTGATTCTTGATTTTTGATTTTCAAATCTTATTTTTAGAATCTTTTTGTTTTTGATATATATCTTATTGATATATATTTATGTTTAAGACCCTTGTGACACTTTGTCTTAATGATACATATATATGTATTCGCTTTGTCTTTTTCTATATGGGTTGTGTTTAGCATATTCTATATCTATGCTTGCTCACATATTTGCCTAACTCTTTATTGCATATATTCTCTATCACATTTTGATAGGGGGAGTATTCCCTTTTTTTTTATACTCACCGGGCTTACTTGTAGGGGGAGTTCTCGTTCTTTTATTGTTTTTCCCATTTTGATGTTGACAAAAGGGGAGAAACAAGTGTATTGTGAGTATTTATGAGTATTTCGCTTTATTGCATATTTTATATATACTCTTTGTGTAGATTGTTTGTCATTATAAAAAAAGAGGAGATTGTTGGTACCTTTGTTTTGATGAAGATTTACAAACAATACCTAACTTCGTTTGTCTAGTGATTGTGTTTGCTTGTTAGATATTATAGACAAACATCAATGTCGGAGGTTGGTTGGATTAAGACTACACGATCATATCAAATGGATGTTGGCAAAAATACCGGAATGAAGCCAATACATTCAAGTCAAAGATTCAAGATCAAGCTTCATCCATGTTACCAAGAGAAGCTCATGCTTGGGTATAGTAGTATAAGTTTATACTTTGTGTGTTGATACTTAGAGGTCAAATTATGCACACACGCATTGCTTTTGTTTTCATTGTTTTCATTTTCAAGTTTAAATCATATAAATATGAAACTAATAGTTATATACATATACATATATAATAGTTTCCTATTTATCAATTTTGTTTTGGGAAATAATGTGTTTAGCCACATAAATGTGAAACAAATGAATACAAATTGTATACACTCATATTCGTTTCATATTTATCATTTTATTTTTGTAAGATTGCATAATATATGCATTTTTAGAAATATATTGTGTTTATGGCTTATAGCTTGACAATATTGGTTTGTACCTTTTTCTAAGTCTATAAAGCCATACAAAAGTTTTCAAACTTTAGTTTAAGTCAAAATGTCAAAATCATGTGTTGTTGAGTTTTCATGTTTTTGGATTATTTTGCAAAATAAAGATATTTCTCAATTGGGAAGTGCAAATTAAAAAATTCTTTTTGTAACATGTTTATTTTTATGTTTATAATCATTTTCCAAAATTTTATATTTTTTGGAATTTATTGCTATTTTTAAGGCACTTTAAAACTCAGATTTCATACATGATCAGTGCCTGTGCACGTTCATGAGTCGACTTATAAGGACCGACAAGTCAACTTATGAACTGCTCTGATAAATGCATTTTCTATCTGTTGAGTCGACTTACTATTCTAGCAAGTCGACCTATACTAAGTCGACTTATATCTTCTGTCAAGTCGACTTATGAGCTGTTTTGCAGATAGTGTTTTTAATTTGTTAAGTCGACTTACTAATCTGACAAGTCAACTTATTACATATGAGTCAACTTATAACTTCTGACAAGTCGGCTTATAAACTAGTCATTGCACGGTAACTGCTATTTTCCAGATTTTGTTTATTTTATTATTTTTATGGGTTTTTGTGTACTTCTTGGGCTAGGTTCTTCTACCCTATATACCTAATTGTATTTATCATTCACATTACTAAGAAAAGTTTTAAACAAGTTTACAAGGGGTTTTAAAGTTTGTTTAGTGTGGTTACAAGTTTTGTTTGTGAAGAGATTTTCAAAAGAGGAAGAAGAGATCATCATTGGTGTTTGAGCTTCAATCTCTCATCTCTCTTACTCTTGTCATCTTAGAGAAGTTTTACTAAACTCAATTCTAGCTTTACATATTTATATTTGTTATTTATCTTTTCACTAAGCTAGATTTACAATTGAGTTTGGTTTTGTTATACATATTTATATTTGTTATTTATCTTTTCACTAAGCTAGATTTACAATTGAGTTTGGTTTTGTTATTGTATATTGTTTCACACACAACCATTGAGCTTATAGTATTATCACACATTGTGTAATTTGGATTGTGGGTGTGATTGAGTGACCTTACACTTAGTTCTCATCTTGTATTAGAGAATAAACCATTTATTACTATGCTTATTATGAGATCATTTTGTAATACACTTGTACACCGAGATTAGTGTGTGGTGAGAGACGTGTGGAGAAATCTGAAAAATCAGATTTTGTGTCATAAGTCGACTCATGCACAGACATAAGTCGACTTGTGTCTATGCACGAGTCGACTTACGTTCTGTTCTGAAATTATTGTTTTAGGCTCTAGCAAGTCGACTTATCAGGTCTGATAAGTCGACTTATGATCTGTTCTCCAGTTATTGTTTTCACTCTGCCAAGTCGACTCATGGCCTCTGATAAGTCGACTTACGACGGGTTTTCAGCCTGTTTTGGTTTCATGTTCTGTTTGAGATTAATGTTTGCTATAAATATAAACACACGATTTAGGGTTTCTTTGACTTTGATTAAGCAGTGAATTGGGATATTTGAAGCACAGAAAAGAGGTATTTTCTGATCTATTGATTAGAGTTTTGTTTAGAGAGAATTAGAGATTAGTTGGTGAGATTAATTAGTGAGTTTGAGTGATTTATAATCTCAGTTTGTACTCTTCTTCTCTATTAGTAAAAGCCTCATCCCCTTTTTGCCTTGTGGACGTAGGCAACTTGCCGAACCACGTTAAAATTGGTTGTTTATGTTTGTACTGTTATTTTTTATTTGTTTGGCCTTCTCTTGGTGTTTGTTTGGTTTGGTTTTCTCGAAACACATAGGTTTGGTAGCTTCCGCACCCACAACAAGACGGGGTTAATTTTAAGAGGAGTGGCATCGGTAGTAAAGCCTAGAGAGAGGTTGTAAATCCGAACACTTGAGGAAGGCGACGTGGGCTAGAGACCAATACTTAGAGGGTGTAAAGTGTGATTACAAGAGTGTGAGTTGTGAAAGTTTTCGGTGAGCTAGAAAACCAAAATTGTGTGGAGTTTTAAACGTTTTGGGTGAAATTGAAAACTCGATTGTGATAGTGGATTCTCCCCGGGAGTGGGGAGCGGAGACATAGGTCAAGAGTGGTCGAACTCCGTGATCATATCGTGTGTTTGCATTGCCTATCTTGTTTTATATTGTTTATGTTTATTTCACCCTTAGTCTAATATCCTTGCATATAATCTTTTGAATATCACTCTTGCTAGGATATTTGATTAATAAGTTTTTAATTGGCATTAATATCGGATTAGATTAGCACATCACCCTATTCACCCCCCCCCCCCCCCCGGTAATTTCACACTAGGCCCTCCAAATGAACAATCCTGGATTATTTCTATTGGGAGTTGATCAAAAATCCAACCTTCCGGATTTACAACAATTATTGCAAAAATAATGAGGTTTACGTGGTTCGACAATATGCCTATATTCACGGGAGAAGATTGAGAGGTATTTACTATCTTTATAGATGATTATAACTCTCACTTTTCTCTTGCAAATCTTCACAAGAGTATTTTCTCTTCTTTTTCTCTCTTTTTCTTGATGCCTGTACACTGAATCTCTCAAGAGTATCTATAGACTTCTCTTTCACCTATTATGAGTTCATGTAGGATTGCTTCCTTAGACCTATGCGACTCGCTATAGGACTCTTTCTCATGATGTCTTTTTCAAACCATACCCTCCATAGAATTCCTTTCCCTTGATGTACTCAAATCATAGTCATCTCTCAATTGAAATTCAATTTCTATTGTAATTTTAATCCTAATTAAATTAGGATTATTTTAGTGCAAATCAAATTCAACATGTCCATGTTTATTGTTAGTCATTCTAAATCTAACACACGAGACAACCCTTCCCTCTCCCAACCCTTCGAAATTATGCTCATTACTAATTTGCACCTAATAAAAATCAACCATTCATTAACTAATCAGTGATCATAATAAAACACTAGTTACACCACTACGTTTTTGATAAAATAGAGAGGATTTGAATTCAAAGGTTCTCTATATTATTCTACTTAGTGATAATATTGATGCTTTTGGTTCCCAGTTGAACCTGAAAATTATGAAACTTAAGAAAATCTTAGTTTAGACTTTAGAAAAAAATACTGAAAGATAAAAAAAGTCAAATAATTACAAAAACAAATCACTGTCATCTATTTAGTATTATTATTTGATAATTGAGTAATCTATTTTTAATTATTTGATGATTGCGAATCTCCTGAGACATTGTTAACAATTTTTTTTCTAAAATAAACCCTTTACATACAATAGAAAATTCTATGTTGATGTACTAGTAACCAAACAATCAGTATGTATTCATAGTAGCATAATTTCAATGAGGTAGAGGAGATTGATGAGGGGTTCGTCTTCTTCTCTGACTTTATGTCTGGTTCTTGAATTAGGGTTGCTGAACAATTTGCATATGTAGAAACTTGTGAGAGGACGGGGATTGGTTCCCCCATTGTACCTCCAACGATCAAGTTAGATGATAAACTTGAGTGGAAGGAAACCACAGAACTTAGAGTTCTCCTTATGACTTTTTTGGAAAAAAGGACCCCCCTGAAAGGCGAATAGTACCTGTATATATATTGTAGGAGAAGCGTAGATTGGATACTTTGGTCGAGTATGGATAAGTGATGAGAGGTATGAGCTGGTGGCTGTGTCAGCACCCATTTTACGGGTGTCGGCTGGTGACTGGAGAGAGGATCTCCTCAGCAATAAATGAGAAGAGAGAAGGAGTATGGGTTGGTAGCTGCGTCAGCACCCACTTTATGGGAGTCGACAGGTGGTTAGAGGAAAGATCACTTCAGCATTGGAGAGATCGTCTCAGCATCGAATGGAGAGTGATCGGTGGCATGGCAGAGCCCATGTGATAAGACCAGTCATGAATACTATCGGGGCTAGGGTCATGATGGGACCTCCAGTGTTGACCACGATGCTGACACATGGCCAGAGGGAAAGCCCGAGGCAGATATTATCCACCAGTTTGGCTGAGAAGTAATGCACATCAAGTCATCCTCGTAAGACATTGAATAAAAGATCGAGTAGGCTTCAGGCGAGTCAACTTCGACAAGAGGGTTGACTGATCCTGCCCCTCGACTCGTCATGAAGAGTATTGACTTGATGAGTCGGCCAAGCTGGGAGCTCCACTAGGCTTAGGCCACCAAGTTGGTTGGGGCCTTTCTTGCGGAGATACGTCTGTCCATTGTTTGCCGAGGAGTTGTATTTTGACGAATAGGAATACCATAACAATCTTAACTTTTCCAACCTAAAATTTCTTTCACACTATCATTATATAGACATCTAATATTTTGGTTAATAATTTCTATATGTATTTTGATTGTTTGTCCTTGAATGAGGAGGAGAAAAAGGAGTGCTGGAGATTAAGGAAAGCACTAGATATGGCATTGATAAATCTAAGTTTAGGTTTAAGTCCGATAAAATTTGAACATCATTATAAACGAAAAATGTGTCATTAATTAGCAAAGAAAGATAATAAGAAGATAGGGTAATTTTAGCTAACAATTAGTAAAGTGCTTCATTATTAAGTAAAGAAAGGAGTCAATATTAATTACTCAGTGAAATAAATCACTAAAAGAAAAGTTTGTAATCTACACAAGTGGAACACGAAACAATTTAAAAATATAGATAGAGCATGTGTGGAGATTGCCTCTTCGCACATATAGAGAAGTGTCATGAAACTTATGACATATATTTGTGTCGAGACCATAAAATATATGAGTATCATCTTACGACGCTACAATTTTCTAGAATGCCATCCATCCTAATCACTCACACACAAGCACATTTAACTGTAGAGTTTCTAATCCATAGGGGCAGTCTGTTAGGTGTATTTTAGCGGGCGATTTTTCCCGCTATTGTGTGCCTCCTCCTGGATCTACCATGAAGAAGAAGAAGAAAAATGGGAGCAAAGGAATCTCTAGTAATACATTGAGGGATTCTATCTTCTCCTTTCCTTCCTCTTCTCGTAGTCATGCAGATGGGGGATATGAGGAAGCAGAGGAGACTGAAAAAGACGAGGAAAGAAATGGAACAGTAGGAGCAAGGAGAGCTTCATCGTCGGAGTTAATGGGAAGTACAGGTCTAATGGGGGCAAAAAAGAAGGTGCTTATGGAGGAAATACTAGCAAGGACAACTTCTCTCTCAGATCCAGTTCAAGTTCAGCACAGATCTGGTCAAATCTTTGTTCGACGATTAAGTGAGAGTCCTAACTCAATCTCTTGGGTTGAAGATGTGGAAGAAGAATATGAAACTGAAATAGATGGAACTGGAGATGAGGTTGATAGTAACATTGAGGTATTTACTCCATTTATAGCTCAGTCTACTAAAGAGAGCATGAATCCTGAGAAGATTAATCTGGAGGAAAAAGTAAATGATGAACCAGATAAAGATGAGCAGGAATTAAGTAGAAAGAGTGATATAATTGAAGCTAAAAAATCATTTGCTAGCTTATTCTCAGATAATAGAAAACCTAGGAAAGGATTATCTCTTAATTTTGTCCCACCCTCTCAATCCAATGCTATTGTTTTCTCTAAAGAGGAATGGAAGGAAGGAGAAGGATACTGGAAAAATGCCTTAATAGGTCATGTTATAGGGTTGAATGCTAAATTTAAATCTATGGAAGCATACATAAACAAAGCCTGGGGGATGATTTCAATTCCTAAAATTACTCTGATTAAATCAGGTGTGTTCTTATTTGATTTCCAGTTAGAGCAACATATGAGAAAAGTTTTGGAAACAGGGCATGTGTTCTTTGGTTCCAGAGCATTGGTGCTTAAACCATGGTCAATTGTTACAGAAATGGAGAAAATACAAGACTGTTCTTATCCAATGTGGGTGCAATTCCCTAATCTAATGCTCTATTTATGGAGTGCTATAGGTACTAACAAAATTTTAAGCCTTATTGGGTGCCCTATAACTACAGATATGCTCACAACAACAAGGGAAAGGCTAAGCTATGATAGGGTTCTACTTGAGGTGAAGCTATCCCTGAAGGAGCAACTACCAGACTCTATTGAAATTCAAGGGCCTGATGGTAAAAAATATAATCAGAATGTTATATATGAGCTGAAGCCAAGATGGTATACATTTTGTAACATGGTTGGGCATGATACTGGCTTCTGCAGGAGGCAAAAGGTTAGGAAAATGTTGGTACCTGTTAATAAGCAGAAGGAAAAAAGAAACACAGACACATAGAGCACAGGCAAATATGCACAGTGTACAGATAGGGGAGAAGCAAGTCACTGAATTGAGATCAAATGCTGAAAGTAGAATTAATGAGAAGCAGGCTTTGCATATCTCTGAAACAAGTCATGACGAAAGACTAGATACTAATAGAGGAGAAGAAAGTTATGTACAAAATGCAATTCCTGCACATGAGGCTCAGGAAAAGGTTAGCAGGGGGAAATGAAGCAAACATTACACAACAAAAAGCTAGAGAAAACATGCACAGATTAAATGAGAAGGGAAAAGCTGTTGACAATGGTTCACCTGACATACAAGGCATAAGACATGGGAATACTGGTCTTGCAAATGTGTACTAAATCACTTCCTCAAGGGTGAATGCATCTGGATCCACAAGTGATAGTAGAGAAAATAATGCAAGGATAGCAAAAATCAACATTTCAGGGAAACACAATTTGACGGGATTGTCTGAAGACGCATGTTAGTAGGCGATTTTTCTCCTGCTAACGTGCTCCCCGCCTAGTTTCTAAATAAAAAAGAAGAAGAATAATAGCAAAAGGATCGTTGATAGTGAGCTGAGAGATTCTTTGTTCGAGTATGCATCATCATCCAAAGCTAAGGAAAGATATGTATCCACTGGAATCTCTTTGAAAGCCATGGAAATGGAGAGCACACGTCCGACGGGGACCAAGAAGAAGCTGTCGATGTATGAAGGTCTTGCTAGATCTCAGTCATTGTTGGAATCTCCTCCGATGAGATCTGGAAATTTGGTTACAAAAATTTGAGTAAGTCTCCTCACTCAATCTCATTGGCGGATGAATTTGAATCTAAATCTGGATTGATTTCTGTGTCTGAATTGGCCAAGAATTTTGTTCTTAATTTTTCAAATGTTTGATATGGATCTGAATCTGATTTAGTACCTAATTTGGCTAAAGATACTGTTCCTAATTCATCTAATGTTCAACTGTGGATAATATTGTTGATCTTGATAATCCTGCTCAATTTGATGAAATCTTTGATGAACCTAAGAAAGTTGCTCAAGAAGATGATAAAACAAAGGAGATTAACATTGAAGGGATCAAGAAAACATTTGTAAGTCTTTTTACTGATAATCGAAAGTCTGGAAATGGACTCTCATTGAATTTTGTTCAATCCTCTCAAAATAATACTATCAAATTTTCGACTGAAGAATGGAAGAAAGGAGAGGTTTATAGGAAACATGCTTTGATTGGATATGTTATTGGTTTAAATGTAAAGTTTAAAGCTATGAAATCTTATGTGAATAAGATTTGGGGGACAATTTCTGTTCTAAGAATTCATCTAATCAAGCAAGGTGTTTTCCTGTTTGACTTTCAATCAGTTAAACAAATGCAAGAAGTTCTTGAAGCTGGTCCTTGGTTCTTTGGATCTAGGCCTTTGGTCCTGAAACCTTGGACTATTGATACTGATATGGACAAATTTCAAGCTTGTAATTACCCAATGTGGGTTCAGTTTCCAAATTTGAAATTAAATCTATGGACTTCAAATGGACTAAGTAAAATTGTAAGTGTTATTGGTAATCCAATCACAATCTGGAAATTGACCTACCCTTGAAAAAAGAATTACCTGATCTTATTGAAGTGCAGGGACCTGATGGAAAAAGCTATAATCAAAAAGTTATATATGAGCCCAAGCCAAAATTGTGCTCTTATTGTAGCTTGGTTGGTCATGAAGCTGAGTACTGCAGAAGACAAACTTATAAAATGAAATGGTTGCCTGTTAATAGACAGAAAGTTTCTGTGCAAGTTTCAAAACCTGATAAAGGTGAAGGAAATGTTGTAATAGGAGATAATACTAGTCATATTGGGAAAGATTTAAGAAGCAATCAATCTGGAGAGGATGTTTTAGTGCAGCAAAGTGGCATCATTATTGATCGATCTAGACAAAAGTCTAAAAAACATGCACAAGAGGAAAATGCTCATAAATCTGGGAAAAATACAACACTTCTAAACCAATATGAAGAAGGTCCCCAATCATTTCAAAGATATGCTCCCCAAACACATAGGGGTATCTTCATTGGACAAATAACACCAGGGTCTGATAAACATGCACATTAGAGTACAGGAAACAGTAACAACAAATATGCAAATCCTTTTCACAGCTCTCCTGATATAAATGCAACAGGTTTCACAAGTGTCACAAGATCAAAAGCAGGAAAAAGGTTCAATGACATAAATGTTGGGGGTTCTTGCATTCAAAACTCCTCATTCTCTATTCTGGAACAACACCTAGATATTGACCCTTCTTGTATTGATAGGGGAGGTTATTCACAACAATGCATTTAGCATTTTGGAATATCAAAGGGTTTAACAAATCCTCAAAGCACTTAATAGTCAAGCATTTTATAAAAGAATACAAGCTCTCTTTCCTAGCTCTCTTAGAAACCAAAGTTGAGGGTAATAAAATGCAATCCATTGCTAAGAAAGTGGCAAAGAGCTGGGAATGGATCTCTAACATTCCTGAAGCAAGAAATGGAAGGATTTGGATTCTCTGGGACAATGAATATCTCTTTGTTCAAGTCTTGTTTTCCTCCAAGCAGCACATCACACGCACTATTGATTTAAGAGATGGTAAGCTTTCTTGTAAAATTACAGTAGTATATGCTTTAAACCAAATGGATAAAAGGAAAGTTCTATGGTAGGAATTGCTATCATTTAACCAAGATAGCCCTTGGTTATTTGGTGGAGATTTCAATACCATTCTGAATAATGAAGAGAAATTGGGTGGTGCACAAGTATTTGACACATACACCATTGATTTTCAAAACTTCATCAATTCTAGCAATCTAGTTCATCTCAAGACAATAGGGAGTTTTTATACCTGGTGCAATAAGCAAGAGGCTGAAGCAAGGATCTGGTCCAGACTTGATAGGGTCTTGGTTAATGATGACTGGTTACAGAATTACACTTCCGGTCAAGTTGAATTTTTAGTGCCAAACTGTTCTGACCATTCCCCTACACTAATAACTATTGGAGAAGATAACTTTGATGGTAAAAGGCCTTTTAGGTTCTTCAATATGTGGATCATACACCCTGATTTTCTTCTAACTGTTAAATCTGTTTGGGAGCAAAATATTAGGGGATACAATATGTATAAGTTTCACACCAAGCTTAAGTCTCTAATACCTATCCTAAAAGAGCTCAACAAGAAGCACCTTGTGAACATTAGCGAGCAAGTTATTAGAGCTAAAGAGGAATTATCTGACATTCAGAGACAAATGAGTGTTGATCTTCTCAATTCTAACCTGATTGCCAGAGAAAAAGAAGGTATTAAAAAGTATATCAGTTTGCTGAATTGTAAAAAAAAATTTTACAAGCAAAAGGCAAATACTTCTTGGAGCTTGCATGGTGACAAATGCACTTAGTTCTTCCACTCTAACATGAAAAATAAAAGGCATCATAACAGGGTTTTGTCAATATACACTGAGGATGGAAATAGAATTACTGAAATGCCTGACATCATAAAGGAATTTATTGATTATTACAAGAGGCTTTTAGGCACCGCCATCACTGTTGCAAAACCTAATTTAGGAGTTATTTCTAATGGTCCTACCATATCTCCTGCTCAAAGTATCACTCCCAGTCTTCCTATTAGCAGAGATGAAATCAAGCATGTTGTATTCTCAATGTCTGAAACAAAAGCACCAGGTCCAGCTGGGTATAATGCTGCCTTTTTCAAATCAGCTTGGGAAATCATTAATGGTGATCTTTATCTTGCTGTGGAGGAATTCTTCAACACAGAAAAGCTTCTTTGTACTTTCAACTCCACAACTATTACTTTAATTCCTAAAATTGTGAACCCAAAAACTACTTCGGATTACCGTCCTATCTCTTGTTGCAATTTGATTTACAAAGTCATATCAAAAATTTTAGCCAGGAGAGTGCAGAGTGTCATGGGCTATCTTATCAATGATGCACAAAGTGCTTTTGTCAAGGGGAGACTTATCTCTAGCAATATTCTGTTAGCTCATGAGCTAGTTAAAAATTATGGGAGAAAACATACTACTCCTAGAGCCATGTTAAATGTGGATTTGACGAAGGCATTTGACTCTATTAGTTGGGATTTCATCAAAGCTATGTTGGAGGGTTTGAAATTTCCTAGTATCTTGATAAACTGGATTATGGAATGCATTTCATCCCCTAAGTATTCTCTTGCTCTAAATGGATCCTTACGTGGATATTTAAAAGGTGAGAGGGGGTTAAGACAAGGAGATCCTCTTTCTCCTTATTTGTTTGTGATCGGGATGGAATATCTCTCAAGGAGATTAAATGCTCTTAAAAATGATAACCTCTTCAAGTATCATCCTAAGTGTCACAGTTTGGGGATTACACACTTGAGTTTTGCAGATGACCTCCTCCTCTTTGCTAAAGCTGATGGATATTCAATTATGAAACTTTTTAACTATCTTCAGAAGTTCAGTAGGGTGTCTAGACTTGAGGCTAATCCCACTAAATGCTCAATATACTTTAGTGGTGTTGATGATGGTCTGAAAAATCAGGTTTGCTCATTGCTGAACTTCCCTGAGGGCATGCTACCAATCAGATATCTGGGATTACCACTTATGTCAAAGAGATTATCTCACCTTGATTGTTCACCTCTGTTAAGTAAAATCTCTGAGCAATTCCTTCATTAGAAAAATAAGAGATGCCTCTCTTATGCGGGGAGATTACAACTTATCAAATCTGTTATAATGGGAGTTCAGATTTTTTAGACCAGTAATTTTATCTTACCTATAAAGGTGCTGGAAAAAATTGATGGAATGTGCTCAAAGTTCTTGTGGAATCATAAAATTCATCAAGTCTCTTGGGAGAGTATATGTCAAAGGAAAAAATCAGGGGGGTCTGGGCCTATATTCAGCTAGAACTTGGAATCAGGCAGCTGCTCTAAAACTGATTTGGATGATACATTTGAGAAAAGATATGCTTTGGATAAAATGGGTTCATGAAAACTATTTACATCAAATTGATATTTGGCAAATTCAGTCTAGAATGACAGATTCTTGGAGTGGAGACAACTCTTGAAAGTGAGAGACATGGCAAAAAATAAATTTGGAAATGTGAGTAATCTCATAAACATCATCAAAGACTGCCATAGTGGGGGTAAATTTCAAATCTCCTCTGTCTATAATGCTTTGAATAACACTTCCCCTCATGTTCCTTAGTACAATACAGTTTGGGAAAGCTTAATTTACCCGAAACATTCTTTTGTGCTTTTGCTTGCCTCTCATTCCAGATTACTAATGCAAGATAGACTGTATAGAATGAGAATTCTAAGTTCAAACCAATGTGTACTATGTCCTGATCAGCACCAAACTGATGAAACATCTCAGCACCTTTTCTTTGATTATCCATACTCAGTCCAGGTATGGAATAGTGTAATGGATTGGTTTAATTTCTCCTAGAGATCTTGTAACTGGGGTCATCTGATGAATTGGTATAACAATAACTTGAAGGGGAATGGATTTAAGAAGAAGCTCAAAAGAATGGTCCTTGCTGTAGTAGTTTACCTTTTGTGGCAATAGAGGAATTACATAATTTTCCAAGGAAAAGCTCGTGAACCATCCATCATTTTCCGAGCAATCAAGGTTACTGTCTTTACAAAAAATCTAAATGATAATTCGCTAAAGCATGTTTGAAGTTCTTTTGTTGAGAGTTTTTAAGTGTAATTAGTTTGATTTTTCCAGACAGTGTTTACTGGAGAGCTTGATGTACTTTCATTCTTTCGATGGTTGATGAATAAAATTTAATTTTCATTGACAAAAAAAATCAACATTTCTATGGATTCAAACCAGAAATTCCAATTCTCTCCATTGGATTCTCAAGTAAATGAATTTGACCCTTGTTATATTGACAGGGGTGGAAATCAATAAAATTCATCTAGCTATATGGAATAATAGAGGGTTTAATAAATCCTCTAAACATCTAATTGTCAAGCAGTTCACACATCAGTACAATCTTCCCTTTATAGCCCTTTTAGAAACAAAACTCACTAAAGAAAAAATGAAGCAAATAGCCAGGAAAATTGCTAAAAACTGGAGTTGGATTTCAAATGTCCAGGAAGCGGTAATGGCAGGATTTGGCTACTTTGGAATAATGATATACTGACAATTCAAAGTGTAAAGTCAACTGAACAGTGCTTAACTTGCTCAGTCCAATTGAAAAATGGCAATTTCTCATGTCTAATGTCTGTGATTTATGCTTCAAATCAAAAAGAAGGAAGGAAATGCTTATGGCAGGATCTACTCAATCTCAAGCAGAATGTTTATTGTCCTTGGTTGGTTGGTGGGGACTTCAATGCAATTATGAGTGCTGAAGAAAAATTAGGAGAATCATCTATCTATGATATTGATACAGATGATTTCCAAAATTTTATATCATCAAGTCAATTACTTCATATCAAATCCATTGGGTATTTCTATACTTTGAATAATAAACAAGATGCTAATGCTAGAGTTTGGAGCAGAATAGACAGAATATTGATTAATGATAAGTGGTTGCATCAATATACATCAAGCCAAGTGAAGTTCTTTATGCCAGTTTGCTCTGATCATTCACCAACTCTGGTATCTATTGGGGAAGAGGATTTTTAAGGTAAAAAGCCTTTTAAATTCTATAAAATATGGACAAAACATCTAGACTTTTTAACAGTTGTGAATTCTGTTTGGGGACAAGATGTGAGAGGATATTACATGTACAAGATTTATTCTAAACTCAAGATGTTGAAACCTGCTCTCAAGGAACTAAACAAAAAATATTTCATGAATATTGGTGAGTAAGTTCTAAGAGCCAAAGAAGAGTTGCTTGGAGTTCAAAAACAGTTGAGTCTAGATCTCTTTAATCAGGATCTTATTTCTCAAGAAAAAGAATGTATTCAAAAATACAATAGGCTGTTACATTGTGAAGAATCATTTCACAAACAAAAAGCAAATATAAGTTGGGTTGTGCATGGAGACAAGTGTTCACAATATTTTCATTCAATTATGAAAGCCAAAAGACATCAAAATAGAGTGTTAACTCTTTATTCAGAGAATGGAAGAAGACTTACAGATATGCCAGAAATTGTAGCTGAACTTGTTGAGTACTATAAGAAAATGCTTGGCAACACAGTGGACACACCAGAGCCTGATCCTGCAGTTATCACTAATGGGCCTATTCTCACAGATTCCCATAGAAGTATTCTGGGATCTCCTATCACCAAAGAAGAAATTAAACAAGCTGTATTTATAATTTCTGATGAAAAAGTCTCTGGACCTGATGGTTATAGTGCATCCTTCTTCAAAAGTGTTTGGGATATCATTGGTGAAGACATGATTAATGCTGTGCAGGAATTTTGCAATTCTGGCAAGCTTCTTGGCTCTTTCAACACAACAATCATCACATTAGTTCCAAAAATTCTAAATTCCAATTCACCGTCTAACTTTAGACCAATTTCTTGTTGTAATTGTGTCTATAAAGTGATCTAAAAAATAATGACTGCTAGAATTCAAAAAGTTATAGGGTATATAATTAATGATGTACAGAGTGCCTTTGTCAAAGGAAGGATTATCTCAAACAATATCTTACTTGCACATGAGCTTGTCAAGCATTATGGTAGAAGACACATATCTCCAAGGGCTACCCTCAATATAGATTTGAGGAAATCTTTTGATACAATAAGTTGGAGTTTTATCAAGGCCATGTTAACAGGATTGGGATTTCCAACAAACATGGTTGGGTGGATTATGGCATGTGTAATTACTACAAAATTTTCTCTATCTTTCAATGGGTCATTACATGGATATTTTGAGGGAGCAAGGGGATTGAGGTAGGGTGATCCATTATCACCTTACCTATTTGTTATTGGGATGGAGTACTTGTCCAGGAGGTTAAAAAAATTCAAAACTGACAATTTGTTCAAATACCACCCCAAATGCTCTGGCATGGAAATAACTTGCTTGATCTTCGCAGATGATTTATCGCTATTTAGTAGAGCAGATATGATCTCGGTTAGTAAATTGCATAGTTGTCTTCAAGATTTTAGCAGGGTATCTGGTTTGGAGGCAAATCTAAGTAAATGTGTTGTGTACTTGGGTAGAGTTGAAGATAATATCAAGAGCCAGATTTGTTCTCACCTGAATTATTCAGAAGGCTCTCTGCCAGTTAGATACTTGGGGATGCCTTTGATTTCTAAAAGGCTTTCTC
>NC_033797.1:64639780-64655372 GCF_001876935.1 Asparagus officinalis | reverse complement strand
AGATGCAGTAACTCTCTCTCTCTCTCTCTCTCTCTCTCTCTCTCTCTCTCTCTCTCCTCTCTCTCGCTCTCTCTCTCTCTCTCTCTCATAATAACCCTTTTTTTGGAAGAGTGAAATCAACATTCTCATCCTGGCTTTACTAAACTGAACTAGAGATGTACAACGTTCTCTAAAATTATGACGATCGAGTAAATTGATTGCATATAATGTAGTCTTGGAGACGCTCTCTTAGATTTAATCTAAGGTGTGATCTTTGTGTGTGGGGAAAAGTGTTTCTAAGGTGATACCTTAGACTAAATCTAAGAAAGTGCCTCCAAAACTTTATTATGTGCAGTCAGTTTACTCGATTCAATTCATTTTGATTTATATGCCTTAGATTGTATGCAAAAAAAAAAAAAGGCATAATGCATTAAGTGGTTTTAAAATAATGGTGTTATGATAATATAACTACCGAGACGCTGAAAAATATGTGTTACGCATCATGATTTTTATTTTGTAGATGTTTTAAACATTTAAATCATAATGAATGGAGCTGATTATTTATTGGAATAGTCTAATCCTAGGATCAAGAGACGTGTTTCCTTTGATTGGATATAAGGTGTCACATTAGGAATACTTTTTCCTATGCGCGTGCATGCGTTCGTGTTTGTGTGTATACAGTGTTCTCTATGTATAATAACCCTCTCGTAGCAATAGGGAAACAACACTCGCACCCTCCATTGAAGGGTTCAATACTTTGTTGAGATCTTGATGTTTACGTCCACATATTCTTTCCATGAAATAGTTTGCTTATTCAGTTATGTACTCACTACTCAAAAGTATCTTTACATGCAAGAACATGATGGGATCACCTCTTATATAATTACTTTTTTATCGCTATTTTTTGATTCAATAAATTAACAGTGTTTTGGCACCGTCTCTCACACCATGCACAACACATGCTCAAAATGGATGTTTATTGGTGGCAAAAATGATAAATGAAATTATGGAGACATGCAGGGACTGGTATCTTTGTCTTAATTGAGTTTTTTTTTTCATTTTTAATTGTTCTTTTCTCTGAAATTAATAATTCTGCTTTTCGTGATAGATTTTCAGTTGCAAGATTATTGGACTTTTGCCGCAGTGGCTGTTCGAGGGTTGTGATTGTGCTCATATGAAATGCATGTTGGAATATCATTAGGCTACATAGTAATGCACGACATAATGAGCCGTTATAGGTGCACATTGTCTTGCCATAGCATAACTTATTTAAGTATGCAAGATTGGAATTGTTGGAAACTTGTGTTCGACCTTTTTTTTCGGGAAACACTGTTTTTATATGAACCTAGATGCTGTTAATTTATAAAAATTGCAATCTTGAATAGCAATTAGGATGCAGGTGCAGTGAGAAACTTGGGTCTTTTTGTACTAACGGACTTCTGAAGGGTGTGGTCTAGTTAACTCTGAATGCTTGTGCTCGATGCTAGTTGAATCTACCCATCTTATTTATTTGCTAACATGAATAGTTTGAAGTTGAGTTGGACTAGTGTTTCTGTTGTGTGTGTGTGTGTCAAGATTACATCGTCAGGACCATGGGAATAATAGCTATCATGACAGTCATTGCACCCCCAGAAATTATCCTCAACCATTTCTTCCTCCACATTATCCATCTGCAAGAACCAAATGACATTAACATGTGTAAATTGTGCATAAATAGGAAGCTACATAATCATATGCAATACCAAAGTTAATGAGCATGCAAGTACTATCTATAAATGGATTTTAATATACCAGTAATTGAAACGGAAAATATAAACATTAACCAAGACTGTGATTTGTATGGTATGGTTAAATTTTTTTTTGCAAAATCTAACAGTTATTTAAACGTTAAAGAAAATTATTAATTATCTACAAAAACTATGATTATCTCTTGCATGCATAAGCATTGATAACTACTAGAACTTATGAATTTTTTCAAAATTTTTTTGTTCACTTGAAGGGAATTGGTATTCTAAGCGTAACTGAACAACTTTTTGTGATTTGGCGTTCACAAAATAGTCCAATATCTAATAAGTTTGTAATATAATTTGCGTACATCAAATATTCATCTTATCCACACATATAAAAACAATAAAACCAAAAGACATCAAAATAGAGTGTTAACTCTTTATTCAGAGAATGGAAGAAGACTTACAGATATGCCAGAAATTGTAGCTGAACTTGTTGAGTACTATAAGAAAATGCTTGGCAACACAGTGGACACACCAGAGCCTGATCCTGCAGTTATCACTAATGGGCCTATTCTCACAGATTCCCATAGAAGTATTCTGGGATCTCCTATCACCAAAGAAGAAATTAAACAAGCTGTATTTATAATTTCTGATGAAAAAGTCTCTGGACCTGATGGTTATAGTGCATCCTTCTTCAAAAGTGTTTGGGATATCATTGGTGAAGACATGATTAATGCTGTGCAGGAATTTTGCAATTCTGGCAAGCTTCTTGGCTCTTTCAACACAACAATCATCACATTAGTTCCAAAAATTCTAAATTCCAATTCACCGTCTAACTTTAGACCAATTTCTTGTTGTAATTGTGTCTATAAAGTGATCTAAAAAATAATGACTGCTAGAATTCAAAAAGTTATAGGGTATATAATTAATGATGTACAGAGTGCCTTTGTCAAAGGAAGGATTATCTCAAACAATATCTTACTTGCACATGAGCTTGTCAAGCATTATGGTAGAAGACACATATCTCCAAGGGCTACCCTCAATATAGATTTGAGGAAATCTTTTGATACAATAAGTTGGAGTTTTATCAAGGCCATGTTAACAGGATTGGGATTTCCAACAAACATGGTTGGGTGGATTATGGCATGTGTAATTACTACAAAATTTTCTCTATCTTTCAATGGGTCATTACATGGATATTTTGAGGGAGCAAGGGGATTGAGGTAGGGTGATCCATTATCACCTTACCTATTTGTTATTGGGATGGAGTACTTGTCCAGGAGGTTAAAAAAATTCAAAACTGACAATTTGTTCAAATACCACCCCAAATGCTCTGGCATGGAAATAACTTGCTTGATCTTCGCAGATGATTTATCGCTATTTAGTAGAGCAGATATGATCTCGGTTAGTAAATTGCATAGTTGTCTTCAAGATTTTAGCAGGGTATCTGGTTTGGAGGCAAATCTAAGTAAATGTGTTGTGTACTTGGGTAGAGTTGAAGATAATATCAAGAGCCAGATTTGTTCTCACCTGAATTATTCAGAAGGCTCTCTGCCAGTTAGATACTTGGGGATGCCTTTGATTTCTAAAAGGCTTTCTCGTCTAGATTGTTCACCATTGATAAGCAAAATCTCAGAGCAGTTTCAAGGATGGCAGACTAGGAGGAAGCTATCATATGCAGGGAGAATTCAATTGATTAAATCTGTCATTATAGGAATTTGGAATTACCGAACAAGTAACTATGTACTGCCCATCAAAGTTCTACAAAAAATTGATAAACTTTGCTCTGATTTCTTATAGAATTGCAAGATACATCTAGTCTCTTGGTGTGATATATGCAAAGATAATAAGATGGGAGGTGCGAGTTTATTCAGTGTAAGGGATTGGAACTATGCAGCTGCAATCAAATTGCTATGGATGATTCACATCAAAAAGATATATTATGGATTAAATGGGCGCATGAAAATTAGATACACCAACTGGATATATGGCAGGTTCAATCAAGGAGAACCGATTCTTGGATGTGGAGGCAATTACTCAAAGTAAGAGATATGGCTCTTAGAAAATTTGGAGATAGGAATAACCTACAAATAACTATGAATAATTGTTACGTGAAAGGAAAAATACAGATATCAGTTATATATAAAGCTCTGACTCATTCAGCAACACATGCTACATGGTCGGATACAATTTGGGGAGGCTTACACTATCCTTAACATTTAGTTATTCTATGGTTAACTATCCTCTCCAGGCTGCTGACAAAAGACGGATTATGTAGGCTGGGAATGCTAAATGAAAACCAATGTATCTTGTGCTCAGTTTAACAGGAAACATGCAAGCACCTATTTTTTGAATGCCAGTATTCAGCACATATTTAGAATGAAATAATGGAATGGTTAGACTACTCATGGAGATCTTGCAGCTGGGATCAAGTTGTGAACTAGTTTAGTATAAATCTGAAAGGGAAGGGATTCATGAAGAAAATGAAGAGAATGACATTGTTAGCAACTGTATATTGGATTTGGAAAGAAAAAAACTTGAGAATCTTTCAAGGGAAACTCCATGCACATGCTCAGCTAATTAGAGAGGTGAAGATTTCTATCTTATCAAAGGTGTTAAATGAAAAAAATTCCTAAATATATAAAGGAAAAAATAGGAAAATTGTAAGCTAAATAGCTTGTTGAGAATCTGTGTTTTATTTCTTACCAGAGATGAGCTGGTGAAGATTTGATGTACTCACACTTTCAAAATTTGGGAGATGAATAAAATTTTATTTTATTAACCAAAAAAAAACTGTAGGGTTTCTCAGAGCTAATTCATTAGATGAAGTAACACTTCATTCAATTAGATGGTACGAGATAAATCATGAGGTATATCAGTTTGTAAGTACTAAATGAAATAATACTTCTAGTATAATAAAATTAATATGGACATATGCAACTTCTTGTTGCAGTGAGTTAAGAAGATCTCAATTAATAAATATTAACAGGTTACTCATGAATGCACATAATGCCGAAGAGATGGCTAGACTGTGGGCTGCGTGTGGGTTGGTAGGTTGGAGAGATATAGATTGGAGAGTAAAATTTAATAATCAAAATTTTGCTGCATGAAATTCAACATTTGAAAAAAAATGTAACTAAAAAAAATAATTCTAATAAAAATTGATTTTTCATAGAGTTTAGTGGAAAACAGTATAAAAGAATATATACAATGACATAAATAGACCATCAATAAGTGAATTTGTAGCTTCTAATTTAAAGACATTTGTAATGAAAACTAATTCTTTATAGAGTTCGTGATGTAGGACGCATAACAATCAAATTTATAGAGAAGTAGGACCTTCACGAGTCAAATACGGATATAAATGAATTATTGATTGATCGTAGAGAAACAACCATATCTCCCAATTCCGAAGACAAATTCTAACATATTATATATAAAATTTGCCTATCTCGATGAGACGGAGTCAATCGGCTTAGTAGAATCCCACAACCACATCAGTAGCACCCATTTTTGATAGGATTTAAGAAATAAATAGCCTTTGGTTTATTTTTAGTAATAAAGTTAGAGCCAGTTTAGGTTAGGAAATAAATTCAATGTTAGAGTCAAATTAGATTAGAAAACAAATTCAATTTTAATTCATGATTTGTTTCTTCCATTATATAGAGTCTTTTTTAGAGTAAGATTTGGTACTTTCTATTTCTTTGTAATTCTAGTCTTACTATGAGTTTATTTTATTTTTCTATTTAAGAAGAGTCATATAACCCTAAAGAAGCAGATAACTTTTTCATCAATAAAATTCCTCTCTAATATTTTCTTCGTGGATTCGAAGTTCTTTGTTAAGTTAGAGATTGTTCTTTGTGGATTCAGAGAACACTCCTTGGTAGATTCTGAGGTTTTCACTTGCACACTGCATTAATTGGTATCAAAAACCTGTTTCTCTGATCCGATGGCAGGTGATGAAGCACATTTTACCCGAATTGAGTTTGATGAGTTGAAGATGGTAGTTATTCAAATGAAGACTTTCATAGATCAACTTGCATTAGTGGTGAACCGTCTGAATCTGGGATGAGTTCGAGATCACGTTGATGGTTGCCAAAGACGAGATCCGACTCTGCAAGACAAATCCTACAGCGACGATCATAGAGGCTACCGAAGAAAGGACAACTATAGCGCTAGAGGATTAAAGATATTATCCTTCAATGGAAAACTTCATGCTAATGATTTCCTTAATTGGATTGATGAAGTGGATAGATATTTTGAGTATGAGATAATGCCAGAAGATTGAAAAATTAAATTAGTGGTTTGCAGACTAAGGAAAAGTATCTGCATAGTGGGAGGAAATATTAATGAATTAATACCATCAAGGGAAGAATACGGTTCGAACATGGGCAAAGATGAAGAAATTATTGAGGGACTATTTCTTGCCTTCTAACTACAAACAATATCTGGTGTCTTTGAATGATTCTTTTATTTTAGCCAACACGGTTCGTCTAGCAAAGAAGGTGGAGCGAGAACTTGAGTAGAATCATAAAAGAACTTCATCATGGATGTTTTTTTAGAGTTATTAGACTAGTTATGATTATGACAAAACTTAGAGACCTCATTTCATCTCTAAGAAAGAATCTGAATTTGTGAAGAGCAACGAAGAAACAAAGACTTCATTAATTATATCTATCATAGAACCAGAGGCATTTAAGACAGAGATTGCTAAGAAGAAGGTTTCTCTAGTGGCAGACAATAAGAGACTCACCACCGAAAGGAAGGTTCTACCACTATCAAGATTCATCTTGAGGTTCCTGATATTGATGGTGATATGTTAAAGAAGGCGGATATTATGCATAATATCATGAGTGATGTTACTCATATTGATGTTGTCGCGATGGAGGAGAATGATAAATTAGAGAGTGAGGCAATTGATGATACGTGTGAGTTATTTGGTTGAGGGCCCGAGTCAAATGAGATGAAAGAATTATGTAGGGAGTATGAGGGAGAATTTTCTTCTCTGGAAGCAAAGGTTGTGAATAATTTCAAGAAGATTTTGACGATTCTTCCAGCACTAGAATATGAGAAGCAACATGGAACATATTTGAGGAGTTTTTCAAGTCATCTGTAGATCCACATATCGTTAGTCACATTAAATAATATGGGAAATATTCATTCAAAAGATTAATTCAGAAGAAACCCTAGTTGAGGAGGTAAACGAACAATTGGAGAAAATCAATGTTAAGTATAAAGCGGACGCTGATCGATGTAGGAGAAGAAAATGTTTATCAAGAAGCTTGCTATTCAAACAAACTAAGCTTGGGGTCGAGCTTCTTTCAACAAGGGAAGACTGATGTAGAACGCATAACGATCAAATTCATAGAGAAATCGGATCTTCACCAGTCAAATACGGATATAAATGAATTATTGACTGATCGTAGAGAAACAACAATATGTCCCGATTCCAAATGCAGATTCTGACATATTATATAGAAAGATCACCTATCTCGATGAGAACGGAGTTAAACAGCTTGGTAGAATCCTACAATCACATCAGGAACATCTATTTTTGACAGGATTTAAGAAATAATCAGTCTTTAGTTTATTTTTAGTGATAAAGTTAGAGCCAATTTAGATTAGGAAATAAATTCAATGTTGGAGTCAAATTAGACTAGGAAACAAATTTAATTTTGATTCATGATTTATTTCATTTATTATTGGGAGTCTTTTTTTAGAGTAAGATTTAATACTTTCTATTTCTTTGTAATTCTAATCTTACTGGGAGTCTATTTTATTTTTCTATTTAAGAAGAGTTATGTAAAAAGAAGCAGATAACTTTTTCATCAATAAAAATTCCTCTTTAATATTTTCTTCATGGATTCGAAGTTCTTTGTGGATCGGAGATCATTTTTTGTGGATTCGAAGAATACTTCTTAGTGGATTCTGAGGTTTTCACTTTCGCGCTGCATTAATTCATGGTAAAGAAACATAAAGGAATAGGATTCTAATCTGAATTATTATACACTTAGGGTCTTATATATATGAAAAAGTTAAATTTTCATTTTGAAATTCAACCATCATTCTCTTCATCATGGCTTTTATCTTATTCAAATGTATAGTACTTTTTTTTTGCTTTGAGTTTTAACTGCGGGTCCTATGTACATTGTCTAGTTGCATCATGGGATCCTCTACATATCCTAGATTGTAAAAGATAGCTGCAATTCATCAATAACATCCCTTCGTCTTATGGAATCCATGTGTTATATTAATTAAATAGGTAGTATTAAACCCTCTTAATCGTAAAACTCATTGAATGAATAAATCTTGTTCATCCATCTAGATAACTACGACCATTCTCTACAATTTAGAATGTAATGGATCTCGACCTGTCTACTTGCGTGAAATAAAAGAAATTAGGGTATAATTATATTTTTGCCCTTAAGATCAAATAGAATGGATGACCGTTCATTCATTACCAAAAGATATTGTTAATTTACTCCCATAATATATAGATATAAAGTTAACAATAAGTAATGCACTAATGGGGTGTTTGTTTCACCAAAAATTTTGGCATTTGGTATGGATTACAAGTTTTAGGATTAAAAAGTGTGTTTTTTTTGTATTTTGGGATTTCATATGTGGTGTTTATTTAAAAAAAATTAGAATATTGAATCCCAAAAGTACAAAAAAGTGCCTAATTTTTAGAACTTGCCAAATCCTCTCAACTGGAGAGGATTTTGACAAATCCCATAAATGAGTGTGCTTACCTCTCAATTGGAGAGGATTTGACAAATCCTAATTTTGTATTTTTTGGGAGGTAACTTCACCAAGATAGCATATTCATCATATTATAAATTTTTGGCATTTGGTAATGCTACAATTTGAGCTTGAAACAAATAAAATATTATAAATTGTAGTATTCCAAATCCTAAAATATTAATGAAACAAACAACATTTTAGAAATCCCAACTCATAACAAAACACCTATGGATTTCAAATCCCATGGTGAAATTCATATCCTAAAATTATAAGATTTGAAACAAATACCCCATAATATGCTTTTGACCTGCGAGTCCATTGCAAGCTGTAGGACTCACTATACGTAAGAACCTTTTTCAGGAGGTCAAACCGTCCTATTGTTACTCTTGCCCAAGTGTGCATAATAATTCTAAAAATTGTCTGACTAACCCACCACTAAAAATAGTGAATCATTATTAATTGGATCCATAATTTTATTATTTAAATCCATCAATATATCTTCACATAACCAATAGAACTATGTGTAGAGTCTGAGCGATCCCTTCTCAACCAAAAATACCATAAACTCATCTACTATCATTTTTTGTAGGGACTCAGGGTGTTATTTTTTTTCTAGAGGGCAAAGTTGTTGGACGGAGGTCACCTTTTAGGACCACCGATTTCGTTATAGATGTAATTATATTAATTGTCTTACGAAGGGTTGGTTTCATAAATACCTCATCAACTTTGGGGTTTTGCATATAACTCCTTAAACTTTTTTGATTTCACAAAATTACCTTGAATTTTGATGGGTTTTGCGCACAACACGCAATAGCTTCTTTAGTTCAACGAAACCTCTTGAAGATTATTGACTTTAACCCCCAATAAGTAATATTGTCAAGTCTAACATGTTACTTAACAAATATGTAATTAAAAAGATGAAAATTAATACCTCTCGATCAAACTTATATAAGATGAAATTATCATTTTATCTTTCTTAGTATCTTCATTGTTTTTTGGCGTCTAAGAGGTTTTTCGTCTTTAATTTTAAGTTGGGGGGTTAGAGTGAAAAATCATTAAGCAATTTAGTGGAATAAAAGAAATTACGGGGACACGTGCAAAAATTCCCCAAAGTTCTTGTAGTTTTCGTGAGAACAAAGTCTAATTAGCCTCTAACTTGTATACGGCTTTTCCAAGTAGTCCCTATTTTTTCATTTGTTATAAATGATCCCTCAACTTTTCATTCCATCTTCATCTTTTTGATATCATGACCTAGTACACAAGGGCGGAAGTAGATAATAATTGAGGGTGGTGTCAAGTGACACCACTCTCCAGCAAACAATTAGAGTAGGATATACTAGACTATCATCTATTACTGACACCGTTATAACATTGTGTGTAGTAAGCTATTCAAAAATGTTATAAATCCATTGGTATATGCTCTTAGAAGTTAATTAGTAGGGATATTACCAAATACAGTGGCTACCATATAGGGATTGTTTCCTTCAATAAAACTTGTAAAGAATAGTATGTGAAACCAAATTGAAGACTAGTGAACGAACAACAACTTCACTACCAAGCACAAAAACTTATGCTTGGTACCAAGCATACTCATTTATTATATATATATATATATATATCTATAAAATAATAACCATAATAATTAAATACTTCTGACACATATTTTTTATTGTCTCATTAGTTATATTATCGTAAAACCGTTAATTTTACAATCACTTGATGCATGAGTAACTACAACCCAGTACGGCTAATTTTTTTATTTATATACAATTCACAATATATAAATCAAAATGAACAGAGTGGATCAAGTAATTTGATAGCATATAATATAGTTTGAAGGCACTACTTTAGATTGAATCTAAGGTGCCAACTTATGAATACTTTCTAATCGAGTAATTTGATAGCATATAATATAGTTTGAAGGCACTACTTTAGATTGAATCTAAGGTGCCAACTTATGAATACTTTCTAATCGAGTAATTTGATAGCATATAATATAGTTTGAAGGCACTACTTTAGATTGAATCTAAGGTGCCAACTTATGAATACTTTCTAATCGAGTAATTTGATAGCATATAATATAGTTTGAAGGCACTACTTTAGATTGAATCTAAGGTGCCAACTTATGAATACTTTCTAATCGAGTAATTTGATAGCATATAATATAGTTTGAAGGCACTACTTTAGATTGAATCTAAGGTGCCAACTTATGAATACTTTCTAATCGAGTAATTTGATAGCATATAATATAGTTTGAAGGCACTACTTTAGATTGAATCTAAGGTGCCAACTTATGAATACTTTCTAATCGAGTAATTTGATAGCATATAATATAGTTTGAAGGCACTACTTTAGATTGAATCTAAGGTGCCAACTTATGAATACTTTCTAATCGAGTAATTTGATAGCATATAATATAGTTTGAAGGCACTACTTTAGATTGAATCTAAGGTGCCAACTTATGAATACTTTCTAATCGAGTAATTTGATAGCATATAATATAGTTTGAAGGCACTACTTTAGATTGAATCTAAGGTGCCAACTTATGAATACTTTCTAATCGAGTAATTTGATAGCATATAATATAGTTTGAAGGCACTACTTTAGATTGAATCTAAGGTGCCAACTTATGAATACTTTCTAATCGAGTAATTTGATAGCATATAATATAGTTTGAAGGCACTACTTTAGATTGAATCTAAGGTGCCAACTTATGAATACTTTCTAATCGAGTAATTTGATAGCATATAATATAGTTTGAAGGCACTACTTTAGATTGAATCTAAGGTGCCAACTTATGAATACTTTCTAATCGAGTAATTTGATAGCATATAATATAGTTTGAAGGCACTACTTTAGATTGAATCTAAGGTGCCAACTTATGAATACTTTCTAATCGAGTAATTTGATAGCATATAATATAGTTTGAAGGCACTACTTTAGATTGAATCTAAGGTGCCAACTTATGAATACTTTCTAATCGAGTAATTTGATAGCATATAATATAGTTTGAAGGCACTACTTTAGATTGAATCTAAGGTGCCAACTTATGAATACTTTCTAATCGAGTAATTTGATAGCATATAATATAGTTTGAAGGCACTACTTTAGATTGAATCTAAGGTGCCAACTTATGAATACTTTCTAATCGAGTAATTTGATAGCATATAATATAGTTTGAAGGCACTACTTTAGATTGAATCTAAGGTGCCAACTTATGAATACTTTCTAATCGAGTAATTTGATAGCATATAATATAGTTTGAAGGCACTACTTTAGATTGAATCTAAGGTGCCAACTTATGAATACTTTCTAATCGAGTAATTTGATAGCATATAATATAGTTTGAAGGCACTACTTTAGATTGAATCTAAGGTGCCAACTTATGAATACTTTCTAATCGAGTAATTTGATAGCATATAATATAGTTTGAAGGCACTACTTTAGATTGAATCTAAGGTGCCAACTTATGAATACTTTCTAATCGAGTAATTTGATAGCATATAATATAGTTTGAAGGCACTACTTTAGATTGAATCTAAGGTGCCAACTTATGAATACTTTCTAATCGAGTAATTTGATAGCATATAATATAGTTTGAAGGCACTACTTTAGATTGAATCTAAGGTGCCAACTTATGAATACTTTCTAATCGAGTAATTTGATAGCATATAATATAGTTTGAAGGCACTACTTTAGATTGAATCTAAGGTGCCAACTTATGAATACTTTCTAATCGAGTAATTTGATAGCATATAATATAGTTTGAAGGCACTACTTTAGATTGAATCTAAGGTGCCAACTTATGAATACTTTCTAATCGAGTAATTTGATAGCATATAATATAGTTTGAAGGCACTACTTTAGATTGAATCTAAGGTGCCAACTTATGAATACTTTCTAATCGAGTAATTTGATAGCATATAATATAGTTTGAAGGCACTACTTTAGATTGAATCTAAGGTGCCAACTTATGAATACTTTCTAATCGAGTAATTTGATAGCATATAATATAGTTTGAAGGCACTACTTTAGATTGAATCTAAGGTGCCAACTTATGAATACTTTCTAATCGAGTAATTTGATAGCATATAATATAGTTTGAAGGCACTACTTTAGATTGAATCTAAGGTGCCAACTTATGAATACTTTCTAATCGAGTAATTTGATAGCATATAATATAGTTTGAAGGCACTACTTTAGATTGAATCTAAGGTGCCAACTTATGAATACTTTCTAATCGAGTAATTTGATAGCATATAATATAGTTTGAAGGCACTACTTTAGATTGAATCTAAGGTGCCAACTTATGAATACTTTCTAATCGAGTAATTTGATAGCATATAATATAGTTTGAAGGCACTACTTTAGATTGAATCTAAGGTGCCAACTTATGAATACTTTCTAATCGAGTAATTTGATAGCATATAATATAGTTTGAAGGCACTACTTTAGATTGAATCTAAGGTGCCAACTTATGAATACTTTCTAATCGAGTAATTTGATAGCATATAATATAGTTTGAAGGCACTACTTTAGATTGAATCTAAGGTGCCAACTTATGAATACTTTCTAATCGAGTAATTTGATAGCATATAATATAGTTTGAAGGCACTACTTTAGATTGAATCTAAGGTGCCAACTTATGAATACTTTCTAATCGAGTAATTTGATAGCATATAATATAGTTTGAAGGCACTACTTTAGATTGAATCTAAGGTGCATGTCTTAAGTCAAAACGTCGAGATCAGACCCGCGATGCAAAAACCGAACGCCGAGGTCACACCCGTGTTCCAAATTCAACATGCAAGGGTGAGACCCGCATCTCAAGTTCAAAATGCAGGGTCCACCCCCACAGTCCAGAAGCAGGATTATGGCGCATACCTTTACACAGGTCCTACGTGCAAATCCCTTCAACCAAGATGCCTTCGAAGCAAGTGCAGAGAACAAATCCTTTACCACAAGGAATCAACAGCTCCAAGATCAGAGTTGAGATCCAAAGTATTCCGAAAATTCGTCCCAGTCAACCGCGAACTTTCGAAAACTTTGGAGGGGGTTCTGTAGGCTGTCTAAAAATCACAATAGATAGCTGATCCCCATCAAAACACCGATGATGGAAGTTACACTCTGACGACTTCCAGAATGTTACAATTTGAAGACTTTCACGTAGATCGCTAAAGGTTACAATCTGACGACCTTCACGACAACTGATGGAAGCTCTAATCAAACAGCCTTCATAATCAACATCGGGAGTTACAATCTGACGACTCTCATATATCAGAGAGCTAAAGCAAAGATTACAAAATGATGATCTTTACAATGCTTCGACAGAAAGAGACTACAAATTGACGGTCTCTTCAAATCAAGCTGCGGAAGTCCTCCCCGCACACCAGCATCAAGATGCGCCGCGTTCATAGCCACGAACGCAGCTTAAATGCAGCTCCAAAAGTTGCAAACGCAACCCAGACGCAGCTCAAATCGCTGCCAGACGCAGCTCAAATCGCCGCCAAACGCAGCTCAAATCACCGCCAGACGCAGCTTCCAAATCGCTGCAAACGCAGCTCAGACGTAGATTCCAACGCTGCAAACGCAGCTTCTAATTGCTGCGTCCGAGCTTCCAGACGATGCGTTCAAGCTTCCAGACACTGCGTTTGAATGCAGAATTCACGTCAGAACGCGGGCCTGCGTTTGACTCGTTCAAACACGAGCTGAACGGTTCCAAAACCGTTTCCCACGATCTGAGGGGATCACAACTCCACTCAGGAGTGATTTAAGGGGCGGTTACATCCCATTAGCCCCACTTAGGAGCGAATTAAGGAGGTGGTTACACCCCTTAATCCCCTATAAATAACTAAGAAATCAACTTAGTTCGAGGCTGGATCTTTGGTTCGGTCTGTTGGAACTTCTTGGCAGCGAAAAGAGGATCCTTCATCCTTCGGTTGGAGCTTTGGAGATCGGCAACAAGATCTTCTTCATCCTTGGCTTATAACCTTCAGAGTTATCAACTCGATCAGAGTTCAAAACTTGCTCTGCAAGTTCTTTTAAAACTCGTTCAGAGTTATCAACTCGTCAAGAGTTATTTCAAAACTTGCTACGCAAGTTCTCCACAGCGTCAAATCGTGAGGAGAAGACCACGTTCCAGTGAAACAAGACATCAGATCGTCAACGAGAAGCAAACTCGACGCGAGCATTCGAGGGAGGCATCTCATCGCCACCGTGAAGAACCCAGATTTAAACAAAGGGGAGAATCCAGATCATTCTCCTCTCTTTTGTAATCAGGAAATCCAATTGTAACTGAGATTAAAGGAATACAAATCAAATTTTCCTTCATTGTCTTTTTACTACAAATTTTCCACCAAACAAAGATGGCGACTCCGCTGGGGACAAGCTTCTCTGACGAAGAAGTGGTGGTGCAATCAATGAGAACGGTGGACTCCAACAAGTATAAGAGTATAAACTGCTTCTCCCATGACTCCAATAAGTATAAGAGTATAAATTGTTTCTCCCATGACTTCGATATGTATAAGAGTATAAACTGCTTCTCCCATGACTCCAATAAGTATAAGAGTATAAATTGTTTCTCCCATGACTTCGATATGTATAAGAGTATAAACTGCTTCTCCCATGACTCCGATGAGTATAAGAGTATAAACTGCTTCTCCTATGACTCCAAAGATTATACGAGTATAAACTGCTTCTCAATCCTCCAATGAGTATAAGAGGTTAAAATGCTTCTCTATAATACTTTAATAGGTATATGAGTGATGCGGCATAAACATGTACCAAAAAGGTTGCAAGTGCACAACCGTGTCAAGTTATAGTATTTAAGATATCGATCCCACGAGGAAGGTGTTTTGTAGGAGAAAATATGAATTCGGTTCTTATGTTGTGTGCGTGACAAATAGGAATGATAAGTGAATGTGATTGTGAAGAGATTGAGAGAGTGAAAGTGGTGTGTAAATAGATGCAAAGTGTAAGTGAGAGTGGATTTGAAAAAGAATGAGTATGATCAATAAGGTGAGAAAGAAAAATGAATAAAATCAAGAAACAAATAAAAAAAATGAAGAACAAAATTCTAGAATAAAAGAAAATGCAAGAAATTAAAGATGGTGGATTCAATTATAGATATGAGTAATCTA
>NC_033797.1:64600945-64630890 GCF_001876935.1 Asparagus officinalis | reverse complement strand
TGTATGTTATCACACACGCAATTATGATAAATTCCTGGCTCCACCGTCCCTTGATGTATGTTATCACACACGCAATTATGATAAATTCCTGGCTCCACCGTCCCTTGCATATTGCTAATCTATTTATGTACGTTGGGGTTTCCTAACAAAACAAAAACAAAACAATTAAAAAAGGATTTGGATCCTCTCCACTACAAAAAAATAGTGGAGAGACATGTATGTTATCACACACGCAATTATGATAAATTCCTGGCTCCACCGTCCCTTGCATATTGCTAATCTATTTATGTACGTTGGGGTTTCCTAACAAAACAAAAACAAAACAATTAAAAAAGGATTTGGATCCTCTCCACTACAAAAAAATAGTGGAGAGACCACTACTTTTAATCTCAAGCGTTGATTATTTAGTAGGCGGTTATGATACAATCTAAATCTAACACTTACCATACATCCGTGTATTGCACTCATTCCTAATTTGCACTAAAAGAAAAAAATCATAACCATCAACTAGATAATCAATGGCTGTGATTATGTAGTGGTCCATCCACTATTTTTTTTGTAGTAGAGGGGATCCGAATCCTTAAAAAAAGACGAGGACAACACCGTTGCTCCTTTGAGGTTTGTTGTCTAAAAAAGAAAGAATGAAATTTTTAGGGCTGAGTTGCAAAAAATAAAAACATTGTTGTTTGGAAAGGAAAAGGGTCTATAATTAGCTTGCATGGTAACTTGCTTTTCCGATGTTAGAATATTTAAAGAAAGTATTCGAGGCTAATATTTACTAAATAAACTGACCTCACAGCATCTTCAGCAGCGAACGTTACATCCTGACATCCCAAACTCCGAGCATACGCCACCATCTCCACCGCACGTGCCACCACCTCCTCCCTCCCCATCCTCAGCTTATGCTTCATGTGTATCTCGCTCGTCGCGATAAACGTCGACAACCTCGGCCTCAGCGCCCCCTTGACCGCCTCCCACGCTGCGTCGATGTCCCTCTTGTTGCTCCTCGCCACCGCGCCGATGACAGGCGCGTGGCCTTGCATGAGCGTGCCGACACCCTCGGCGATGATGTTGACGCTGAGGTCGAAGAAGGGGCGGGCGATGGAGAGCTTTTGGTCGGCGGTCATGGCGGCGCCAGGGGCTTGCTCGCCGTCGCGAAGAGTGGTGTCGAGGATTCGGACGTACGATGGGTCGGAGATGAAGTTAGGGGAGTAAGGAGGACGTGAAGACATTGTTTTGAACTGAAGACTTAAAACAATAGATGGTTAATATTGAATGGGATTTGATACTCAAAGGGAGTTGTGAGAATTTATAGTGTGATCTTCTAAAGCGCTGTATGACGGGTCCGGATTCTCTAAGACCTTGATTACATAAAATGTTTATAATTAATTAGTTAAGCTGACGCCTATCTAGTGGGTCTCACAATAAGAACATTTTTATATTATCTAGATAATTCATAGTGTTCATGTGGTCTACTCAATGAGAATATTTAATTGATGAGTTATAAGCATTCTCTGTAATTAAGAATGTAGAGGATTTCTATTCTTGTAAGACTTAGAGGTCAAATTGCTTTTTATGAACTTTATGATTAGAGTTATTTAGTTGGCGTTTTGAAACCAGTGAAAGTGTGGAAACCTTTTGACACTGTGAGAATCCGTTAGAAAACTATGAGAGATTTTTGCAATAGCTCATTTAACTTTACTTTTGATTTAAGAAATCCATTTTCTGAATCGTTAGGGAGCATTAACATTACAGGAAATTAAACCCTATTTTTTGAACTTTTGGAGTGGAAATGGAACGGAAACGTGAAAGAATGTCCAAAAAAATGAGGCGCATTGTCTTGGACTTCTCAGAGCAATTAATTTTTTTTTTGTCAATGAAAATTTTATTCATTCAACCATATGGAAGTGTATGTACATCAAAAAAACTCATGGATTGAGTTATCTACATAAGAATACAAGGAGTATATTTTTGTGCTTGAATTTCAGTCCAGTTTTCAGCTACAATATCTGACAGCAGCAATTATAAGGAGAGCATCCAGTTTTTGTTCTCTACAGGTAACCTGCTGTTAAGAACTACTGTTAGTAAATCCAATTTGAAGCATTTGATGAGTTGCTCAACAGTTTTGAATCTCTGCTTGAAAATTCTTCCATTGCGTTCCAACCATATATTGTAGATAGAGGAGGTAAGAGCCATCCTTTTAACATCGAGCTTGAAAACTTTCCTTCGCTGATTAGCTCCATACTAGTTCATTAATAGATTTCAATCACAACTTTTCCAATTGAATTGTAGCCAATTCATTACTCCGTTCCAGACATCACTCGAAAATTTGCATTCAAAAAACAGATGGTTATAAGTTTCAGTTTCTGAATCTGCACATAATACGCATTGGCTGAATTGAATGACCCCTCTTCTAAGCAACTTATCTTGTGTTAGTAGTCTATCTTGGATAGCTAACCACGAGATGAAAGATATTCCATGGAACTTTGTTTGTAGCAAGGGTTAAGGCATGATATAAGTTTGACAATATAATTTTTGAGCTTCTTCAACAGGATCTGATTAAGCTTATTAGATTTTCCTCTCTGCCACAATAATCCAAAGCTTTATTCCTGACTTTCAGCAGCTGCTTCCACAACAACGAATCACTATTTTCTCAGAGCAATTAATTGGATTTTCTTAATGTGGTGATTTTCTATTTTTTGGCTTCCTCCAAACAAAAGATTGAGAAGAACTTGCTTTCAACATGTTTGATTTCTTAATCATTTTGGGCCAAATAAACAGAAAAAAACAATTTCCAAGAAAAACTATGTAAAACCAAAAAAATGATATTTCCATGCGGGAATAAATTTTACTATTACTTTAGGAAATGAATCAGACAAGCATTGTTCAAGAGTTAAAAGTTTTATGAAAACATAAATAGAATTGTAGAAAGTAAAAATGTTTAAAACAAATACTTTTTTGTTTTCCAAATCTTGTTTGGACGATAAAAATAAAAATTTCAGAAAGTTAAATGAGAGCTGATCCACTATTTCTTTTGTTGTAATTGATCGTCTTGAGTATGATCGTTTGATTTCTATTTGCTTTTTTTTTTTGGACAGTGCGCGGTGAAAAGTGAATATTTGTAAATGAAATAGTAGAGAGAGAGAGAGGGAGGGAGAGGGAGAAAGAGAGAATTGAAAGTTAATAAATAATATCTATCGCTCTCGTGATCGGTCGGTTTCTAATGCGCCTTTCAAATATTCATTCTCTTAACTTTTTTTAGAGGAAAAAAATGAAATACCACTATGAATGAATCTGTGACATCATCAAAATTTCAATCATCTCTCAATTGCTAAAAGAATAGTGAAACAACGATATATACATGCACATAATTTCATTAAATTTCCAATTACTAAATATACTAGTCTTTTAGTCCGTACTAAGCACGGTCTTATCGCAAATCACCTATATTTTGTCATGTTTCAATCACTTGTATCCAAATAGAATTTAAAAGATTTATTGACTCACCCCCGCAAAGCATGACAATCCCACCCTCCACCCGATTGAGGTTAGAAAACATGTCCCCGTCTAGAAATCATGATATTAAACAAATTATATAATACTGTAATTAAAATTTAGATCATTTAAACTAATTTTTTCATATGAAATGAATAATATAAAAATAATTAAAATATATTTAAATGCAACTTGAATGTAATTAAGATATAAGACCGTTTAATATTTAAAAAATATTATTCGCAAATGACGCATCACAAAAAAAATTATTTTCCATCAATCAACCAATCATAAGATGTAATAAACAAAATATTAAGAAAAGATTCATTAATATTCAATCATTTTTTCTCAGTCTTAATCATTTTCTTCAAATTTGAAGGAGCTGGTTCTTTGTTCATCTTTGTAAAATGTAAACCATTTTTATTGAGCAAATTTAATATTAAAAAAATTATATATTAAAAAGAGTTAAAGTATAAATAATCCAACCTGATTGTATCCTTATTTTTTTCACTAGTTGTAGGTCAGGTTTTAAATGCAGAAGAGTCTAGCATAGTAATAGGTGATATATCTAAAATTTTCTTTTTACCTTTGCTATTAGTTGTTGATATCGGTGTGTATAAGTCTAGATTTAATTCATCAAATTGATTATCAATTATATCTTCTGATTCAACTCAAATGGTTTCTCGTCCTATGATAATTGTATATTCATCTTAGAATGACATAGACATGATTGAATGTTTAAAATAATAAACTAATATTAAATTTATTAACAATCTTCTTTTTATAATTTATATCAAAGGTATTTCCAAGCGTCTATAATTGTACATTCAATATATATATATTGAGAGTTGCAAGTAGTGCGCGGCGTTTGTGGATACGCTCCTCAAGAGTTAAACGGGTCCTTTTGATTCGGATCCATTCATTTGTTGCTGGTTTGGAGAAGGGGCCGTTTGCTTGCTATTGAGGCACTTGGCGCCTTCTGAGTTTCAGATCCGCCTCATAGCAGATCCCATCAACAGGCGCCAAAGCCTTGTCGAATTGGCGCACGAGGTGTTGACGCTGTCTTTGGTGAGCTCTCTTCGATAAAGTGGGTGCGCTTCCAGCGGTTATCTCCTTGATTGAGGAGGAGTCCAGGTCTGCAGATCCAGCCTCGTTGGAGGCCAGAGGGTCGTTGCAAGGCGAGGTTGCAGCAGTAACGAGGGCCTTGATCTTCCTGCGCTTGCGATGGGCGAAAGATCTGGAGGAGGACGACGACAAATATTCCTCAAATTTCTGTTGGTAGAACTCGTACTCGACCTCTTCGTCAACCGGGATTCGGATCCGAGGTTGCGACATGACAACCTCTGTAGAGAAGCTGTTGGCTGCCACTGTGGTCGCTAGCGTGTTTGGTTCGAAAGTTGCTTTTTTCATTGCTAAACTCATTACAACTTCAGTCTTTACAATAAGTTCAAAAAAGTAAAAGTTAATTTTATAAGATCTCCTTACATAATGAAAAATAAAAGATTGCACAAGATAGTAAAGCAGTTCATACAAGACTATAATATTTCATTAATAGGTCTTCTGGAAACTAAACTTCCTGAAAACAAGTTGCAAAGGTTAGCTATGAAAATTACCAAAGACTGGAAATGGACTTCTAATGTGCATGAAGCCAGGAATGGAAGAATTTGGATTCTATGGGATAATGATATTCTCACTGTTCAAGTAATAATCTCAACTGATCAATATATTACCTGCACCATTGATTCCAGAGATGGGAAATTCTCCAGCTTGTGTACTATTGTTTATGCTCAGAATCAAATGGCCAATAGGAAAACCATTTGGAGAGATCTTCTGGCTTTTAAAAACAGTGTCAATGGTCCCTAGATCATTGGAGGGGATTTCAATGCAATTACAAGCTATGATGAAAAGATTGGAGGTATGCCAGTTTCTGATACTAATATAGAGGATTTTCAAAACTTCATTAGCACAAGTCATCTGCTTCATCTAAAATCAATTGGATGATACTTCACATGGAGTAATAAACAGGTTGCTGAAACTAGAATCTGGTCTAGATTAGACAGATGCTTGGTTAATGAGGACTGGATTCATCAATATACAACTAGTCAAGTGGAGTTTCTGCTGTCTAGTTGTTCTGATCATTCTCCTGCCTTGTTAGCAATTTAAGATGATGTTATAGATGGTAAACGGCATTTAAATTTTTCAACATGTGGGTAAATCATCCTGAGTTCATCCCTACAGTCAAAAAAGTCTGGGAGCAAAACATTGAAGGTTACAAAATGTACAGTTTCCACACAAAGCTCAAGAAGTTAAAGCATGCTCTCAAAGAATTGAATAAGAAGCATTTTATGAATATAAGTGAACAAGTGCTTAGAGCAAAAGATGGATTAGCTTATGTTCAAAGGCTATTAAATGGTGATCCCTTCAACTCAGATTTGATTAAAAGAGAAAAGGAGTGTATAAAAAAATACGACAGATTGCTGGAATGTGAATCCTCCTTATATAAGCAAAAGGCTAATATCAGTTGGAGTCTAGAAGGAGATAAAGGCTCTAAATTCTTCCACTCTGTCATGAAGAAGAAAAGGCATCATAATAGAATTCTGACACTCTATACTGAAAGAGGAGATAGAATCACTGATAGTGAGAGTATTATTTCTGAAATTGTTGGATACTACAAAAAATTGCTGGGAATCTCAGTCCCTACAACTAATCCTGATCCGATGGTGATTGCTAATGGCCCTCTTCTCTCTCATGATCAGAGACAAGCTCTAAGTTCCCCAGTTTCTAGAGATGAGATAAAAAAAGCTATCTTCTCTATGTCAAATGATAAAAGTCCTGGCCCAGATGGTTATAGTGCTCTGTTCTTCAAAGCCTCTTGGAGTATTATCAGTGAGGAGCTCTTCTCAGCAGTTGAAGAATTTTTTAACTCAGGGAAATTACTTGGTACATTCAATACCACCTCCATCACCTTAATTCCAAAGATTCTCAATCCACAATATGCATCAGACTTCAGACCTATATCTTGTTGCAATTGTGCGTACAAAATCATAACTAAAATCATTACAACTAGAATTCAAGGAGTGATGGGATATTTGATAAGTGATGCATAAAGTGCATTCGTAAAAGGCAGGCTTATATCAAGTAATATCCTCTTAGCACATGAGATTGTTAAACACTATGGCAGAAAACATTCTTCCCCTCGAGCTATTTTGAACATTGATTTGAGGAAGGTATTTGACACAATCTCTTGGGAATTCATCAGAGAAATGCTGATAGGATTGAAATTTCCTGAAAATATGATTTCCTGGATCATGGAATGCATTTCAACACCTAAGTTTTCCATCTTAATTAATGGTATTCTTCATGGTTATTTTCATGGGGCTAGAGGACTGAGACAAGGAGACCCCTTATCTCCATATTTGTTTGTAATTGGAATGGAATACTTCTCTCCGAAACTCAGCATGCTCAAGGAAGACAGATTTTATAAATTCCATCCCAAGTGTTCGGGGTTGAACATAACTTATTTAGTATTTGCAGATGATCTCCTCATGTTAGGCAAAGCTGATATGGGTACAATTTCAAGATTAAAGGATTGCCTAACTGAATTTAGTCAGGTATTTGGCCTAGAACCAAATCCAACTAAATGCTCCATTTTTTGAGTGGGATTGATGAAAGCCTGAAGAATCAAATCTATAATTTCCTTAACTTCTCGGAGGAGATTTTGCCAGTGACTATTTGGGTATGCCTCTAATCTCTAAAAGATTTTCTTGCCTAGATTGCTCTCCTCTCATTAACAGGATATCTGAACAATTTCAAAACTGGCTCAAAAGGAAGCCACTCTTATATGCTGGCAGATTACAGTTGATAAAATCAGTCATTATGGGAATTCAGATCTATTAGACTAGTAACTATATTCTCCCCATCAAAGTTCTTAAAAAATTGATAGTATGTGCTCAGACTTCTTATGGGGTCACAAAATTCATCTAGTGTCCTGGGACTCTATCTGCCAGGGGATTGATCATGGTGGCCTAGGGCTATTTTCTGCAAAATGTTAGAATTATGCTATGGCAGCTAAGCTCCTTTGGATGATACATCTTAAGAAAGATATTCTCTGGATTAAATGGATTCATGGTCACTATCTGAGACATAGTAACATCTGGCAAGTCCAATCTAAGAAGTGTGATTCATGGCTGTGGAGGCAATTGCTACGAGTGAGAAATTTGCTGATTGAAAAGCTTGGAAGTGTGAACAACTTGCAAAATGTCATCAGTGGCAGTTGTGTTAATGGCAAGCTCAGTGTATCAGTGATGTGCAGGAAACTATTTCAACAATCTGGCTTGACAATATGGTCAGGAACTGTATAGGGTGGATGGCATATACCTAAACATTCTTTTATCCTCTGGTTGGCAGCTCAATCAAGACTCTTAATACAAGAGATGCTTTGTAGAATGAGGATCTTGAGCTCTAATATGTGTGTTTTATGCTCTAGGGAAGGCCAGACGAAAACATGTCATCATCTGTTTTTTGATTGTCTTTATTCTGCAAGGGTATGGAATAAGGTAATGGACTGGTTATGTTTCATCTGGAAATCTTATGAGTGGAACCAAATCATCAATTGGTACAGCAGGAGCTTGAGGGGGAAAAATTACCAAATTTTTTTTGAAGAGAATGGCATTATCCGTATCAGTGTATATGATATGGCAAGAGAGAAATTTGAGAATCTTCCAACAGAAATCAAGAAGTTCTGATTATCTTTTTAGTATGATAAAGTTACATGTATCTACAAGAATTTTAAATGACAACATACCACACTACATGAAAGAATATGTAGAAAAATTGTAAAGTTTGAAGACTCGGTTCTATAACCAGTCTTGAAAGAACAATATTTTGATGTACTCCATATTTCTATACTTGGTAATGAATAAAAATTTTCATTGATAAAAAAAAAAAAGATTACAACTTTGTCAAACAACACACATATCCTATTTATTAGTCTCTATTTGCGTGGGATCTTTGCCTGTGCCGGGGACGTCAATATCCGTGGACTACTGCGGATCAGTTCCGGTTGACAGATTGATTATCAAGGCCCTTAATTCACCAAGAAATTAATCGCTAAAGTAAATAATCTCGACCAAGCGAGATCACTACTCTTCTCAAGATCAAGTCCAAGCCTGATCTCAATGAATGGTAGGAATAGGCCTCAGATCCTTCGAATTGCTCCCTCTTTATGCTAGAGTTCGCTAGAAATCTTCTACCCCTCTCTGAAATTTCGTGGTCCTTGCTCTCCAATTCGGCAGCACCTCCCCCTCTTTGATAAAATTCGCACCCCCTCTAAAGGAAGGCCCTAGGCTTGTATTTATAGGGCTTCGGATGCAGGGCATTTGGATAAGAATGAATGATTTGGTCATATCTTCAGTTAACAATGACCTAACTATGTTTATGGATGATATCAAATCAGTTGGGAACCTCTTGAACGAAGAAATCCCACAAACTTATCTAAAAACACGTCGTCGAGCACCGTCGTGCGCGACAGGCCACTGTGACCTACCCCTGTGCGGGTCATTAAGTGGCGACCCGCAACTGTGTGGGTCACCTCGTGGTGACTCTCACGTGTGCGGGTCAGTTTGGGACTTAGCTAGTTTTTGACCTTCCGGACTTGTATTTTTCGCCATTTCGTGTATCTTATCATTTGGTTGACCTGTACGCTTCGCTGACTTGCTTAGTGCGCTCGTTAGCTTCTTCATGGGTTTGAATGATCCCATTTGACTCAAATAATGCCATTCATTATCTTCTTTTTGTTTCGAACTGTGTGCGGACACCTATAGGTATTTTTAGACCCCTACAACAATATGGGACAAGATGAACCAAAACGCTTGTGGGATAATTAGATCTTGTTTGGAACAAGAATTTAAGTATGATGTGATTAGTGTGATGTCTGCGATGAAGATGTATGAGATTCTCAATAATAAGTATCTTACAAAGAGTGTTGAGAACCGTTTGCACTTGCTGAGGAGATTGTTTATATTCCAGATATCCAGGGTTACCTCATTTACGGATCATATGAATAACTACACAAAGTTGTTGTCCGACTTGGTGAACGTTGATGAGAAGATAACAGATGAGTACAAGGCAATTACTTTGTTAGGCTCCGTACCCGATGAGGAGTATGATATCTTCGTACTCACTTGGTTGACCGATAGATCTTCCATCACCTATAGTGAAGTGACTAGTGCGTTGACAAATTACGATCTGAGGAGGAAGGACAAAGAGACTTTCAGCGCTAGTACTTCAGGAGAGGCCTTGTCGACGAGAGGAAGGAGTCCCTATCAGAGAGGTGATGATCAAAGCAGGTCAAAGTCAAGGGGTCACTACCAATTAGCGAAGAACCAGTATGTTTTCTGCAAAGAACAAGGACATTGGAAGAGAGATTGCCCGAAACTCAGAGAGAAGGAGAATAGCAAGAAGAAGAGCCTGAAGGCCAATGAGGTGAATGTTTCTAAGAGTGATAACGATTCCGATGATTCATGCTTTTCTCTATTGATTACTCTAGAGGTTAACCATGCGGATGCATCAGATTGGATGTTGGATTCTGGTGCTACGTATCATGTGACTCCTCGGAGAGATTGGTTTTTATCTTTCGAGAAGCTCGATGGGGGCGTGGTAGTCATGGGAAATGATCAATCCTGTGGTATTTGTAGGATAGGTACCATCAGGATTTGGATACACGATGAAGTTGTTCGAGAGCTGATTAAAGTGAGATTTGTTCCTTAGTTGAAGAATAATCTTATTTCTGTTGGAGCTTTGGAGGCAAAGGGAATCAAGGTAACTATTAAGAACGCTGCATGTAGTAAAAGTTACTAAGGGATCTTTGATAGTGATGAAGGGAGTCCGCAGTATGAATCTTTATTATCTGAAGGGGAGCATCGAGATTGACCAGGTAGCTTTAGCTATTTCAGAGACGGACGCGAGCAGACTTTGACACTACAGATTGGGGCACATAGATAAAAAGTCACTGCAGGCGCTGTGCAAGAAGAGGCTATTAAATGGAGCTAAGAGTGGGAAGATTGAATTATGTGAGCATTGTGTTCTTAGCAAGAAGACAAAGGTAAAGTTCGGGACAACCATACATAGGACGATAGATATCTTGGGCTACGTGCACATAAATGTTTGGGGTCCCACCAAGACGGTATCACTTAGTGGTCGATATTGGTTCGTCACGTTTGTGGATGACTATACTAGGCGTTATTGGATGTACACCATGACACATAAGAATGAAGTCCTAGAGTTATTTGTGGAGTAGAAGAGGAGATTAGAACTGCAGACTAGGAGAAAGATCAAGACGTTGAGATCCGACAACGGCGTCGAGTACACTTCAGACCCCTTTCAGTAACTATGTCGAGACGAGAGCATAGAGAGACACTTCACAGTTAGTCATACGCCACATCAGAATGGGGTGGCAGAGAGATTGAATTGGTCTTTATTGGAGAAGGTCTAATGTTTGTTAT
Source organism: Asparagus officinalis (assembly GCF_001876935.1). NCBI lineage: Eukaryota > Viridiplantae > Streptophyta > Magnoliopsida > Asparagales > Asparagaceae > Asparagus > Asparagus officinalis. The sequence goes on along the minus strand of NC_033797.1, from coordinate 64,619,893 downwards.
CACAGAGTGGTTTGGATAAGATCTTTTAGACAGATACACTTTCATATACGAGCCACCTCATTAATAGGCTACATTCATCTGCGATTGAGGGGAAAACCCCTATGGAGATGTGGTCGGGAGAGCCAACACGTGATTATGATCAACTCATGGTATTTGGGTGCCCTGCATTTTATCATGTGAAGACTAATAAATTGGAACATCGAGCTAGAAAGGCCATATTTGATGGATTCAAGCGTGGTGTGAAAGGATACAAGATTTAGCATCCAATTGATAAGAAGATTGTGCTGAGTAGAGACGTCACTTTCGATGAGGCTTCTATCTTGAAGCTTCCAAGCTCTTATCAGGTGGAGAGCACCTCGACAAAGGAGATATCGTAGGTGGTGGAGATTGATGCAGCTCCATAATGTCCAGATGGTACCCTATCCATTAGAGTGCCGATTGAGGTGACGCCAGGTGAGCATAGCGATGATTTGGAGGATACAGGTTTAGCATAGTAGAATTAAGGACCGACGGCTCAGGTTCAGGATTCGATTGTGGTTCGAAGACCTAGGAGAGACATACGGTTTCCAACTACGTATACGAATACAGTCATTGCTTATGCACTTCTGGTGGAGAGTATAGATGAGATTGTTCCTACTATATTCAGAGAGGCTGATTTGTGGCAGGAAGATATGCGGGAGGAGATGGAATCTCTTCAGAAGAACGATACATGGGAACTTATTGAGCTTCCAAAGGGGCGGAAGACTATTGGTTACAAATGGGTGTATACGAAGAAGGAGGGCATTGAAGGCACTTCAGTGACGTTCAAAGCTAGGTTGGTAGCGAAGGGCTATACACATGAAGAAGTCATTGATTATAATAAGGTCTTTTCTCCGGTGGTGAAGCATTCTTCGATTTGGATCTTGCTAGCTTTGGTGGCACAATATGGTTTAGAATTGGATCAATTGGATGAGAAAATAACATTTCTTCATGGTGATCTTGATGAGAAAATCTATATGACTTAGCCATTGTGATTTTGAACTACAAGGAAGGTGAAATTGGTTTGCAGATTGAAAAAATCGTTATACGGTTTGAAGCAATCTTCGTGACAATGGTATAGGTGATTCGATGAGTTTATGCTCGGTCATTCATACATTAGTAGCCAGTTTAATCCTTGTGTGTACTATTGCAAGTTGCGAGGAGGTACGTACATTTATTTATTATTTTATATCGATGACATGTTGGTTGCTTCTATTTCCAGATCCGCTATAGATGAGTTGAAGGTACAGCTTTCGAAAGAGTTCGAGGTAGAGGATTTGGGTGAAGCGAAATGCATTTTGGGGATGGAGATCGGCGGAGACAAAGATAGGGGCAAAATTTGTTTGACACTGGTAGCTTATTTGAAGAAGGTTCTATAACGGTTTAATGTGAGTATGGAGACGAAGCCAGTTAGTGTACCATTGGGAGTCCATTTGAAGCTTTCATCTAACCTTTCACCAAAGACAGTTGAAGATAGAGACTTGATATCGAAGACTCCATATGTGAGCGTAGTGGGAAGTTTGATGCACGCTATGATTTGTATGAGGCTGGATTTGTCACAGGCAGTGAGCATGGTTTCGAGATACATGTACGACCCAGGTTCGGGTCATTGGGATGTCGTGAGATGGATTTTGAGGTACATTCGAGGTACTCTCAATGTTAGTTTGGTTTTGAGCAGGACACTAGTGGTGTACAGTTATGCATTGGATACATAGATTTAGACTACGCTAGAGATTTGGATAAACACCGGTCGATGACAAGGTATGTGTTTGTTAGACCCTAATACCACTAGGAAAGAACCATAGAGGGGGGAGGTGAATAGGGTTTATGCTAATCCAATCCTATTTAATCCCAATTAAAAACTTATTAACACGTTATCAATAAGATATGCAATAATTATATGCAAGGATAAGCAATATAAACAAAGGGTAAAATAAACAAACTATAAATATGATAGGGCAATATACACAAAGAGTAATAGACAATGACGATATAAGATAAACATAAAAGTAAATGTGCTAATGACAAACTCAAACACAAGCAAATGATCATGAAGTTCGGACCTTCCGTCTTATGTCTCTGCTCCCCACTCCTAGGGAGAAATCTACTATCACACCGGGTTTTCAACGCTCACCCGAAAACGTTTACACCACACAATATCGGTTTTTAACGGTCATCGATCAACATTCATAATCACTCACAATGCAACTACATAACTACCACCTCAAGTGTTGGCCTCTCACGTGTCTCCCTCAAGTGCACGGAATTACTATCTCTCACTAGGCTTTACTACTAATGTCACTCCTCTTCGGACTGACCACGTCTCTCACCTCTACACTTCTCTTGGTGTACTTGTGCAATACAAAGTGAACCTCATAAATTAACGCTCAAAAACAAAAAATTTGTTCTCTAAACAAGGTGAGAACTCAATTAAGCCCACACTCAATATCACAATCTCACAACCCCAAATATATTATGTATGAAAATACTTAAGCTCAAGTGGGTGTGTGTAAACAATGAGTGAAAATTAAATATGAACTCAATATAAATCTAGCTTTAATAAAAATGATTAACAAACAAATAAATATAAAGCTAGAAAGAGTTTAGAGAAACTTCTCTATAGATTAAGAGTGAGAGAGAGAATGGAATGAAGCTCAAACACCAAAGATTATCTCATCTTGCCTTGTGAAAAATCTCTTCACAAACAAACTTGAAACAAACACTAAAACAAACTTAACCCTTGTTAAACTTTTGTAAACTTGTTTAAAATATTCTCTTAGTTGGTGGGAATGATAAATGCAATGGGGTATTTAAAACAACCTAAAACATCAGCCAAAACCCACACAAAATGACCAAAAACCCAACCAAAAACAAAACTGAAACTAGCCGTTAATGTGCAACGACTATATTGACGGTCGACCGTAGAGACCAGTCCGGTCAATCACGAATGGCTGAAAGATAGAGTGAAGTCTCTGGACTTCAGCCGGTCGACCGCGGCGACCATGGCGGTCGACCGCGAACGGGTATATGGCATACACAGGTATAAAACAGAAATGCTGATTTTTAAACTTGATTTAAAAATAGCAAACAAATTCCAAAAAATATAAAACTTTGAAAAATGAATATAAACATGTAAATGAACATGTTACAAAAACTTTTTTTTCAAATAGCACTTCCTATTTGTGAAATCTCATCATTTTGTAAAATCACTTAAAATACGAAATCTCGAAAACATATGATTTTGACAAAAATACTTAAACAACCTCTTGAAACATTTTGAATGAATTTATAGACTTATACAAGATATGAAAATAGTGTAAATAAGTCTTTAATCTATAAACATATAATTTTGCAAATAAACATGATTTCATTGAATTGTTAAATCTTGATATTGATGAAATCTTTGTAAACAAGTTCAAAACAACTTATAAATGAATTTATAGACTTTTGGAAGATGTAAAATAATATTGTTAGGTCTATAATTCACAAACACATGTAAATATGAAACTAGTGTATATGTATATGAGAATGTATATTAGTTTCATATATAAACTTGAAAGCTATAAAATCTAAATGTGTATGTGTGTATATGATTGAGCTTAAAGTATTAAACACACATAATATAAAACCTAAACTATTTACCCAAGTAATCTTGATCTTCAATGAGCTCGACTTGGTAAACATGAGGATGAAGCTTGAATTTGAATCTTTACTTGAATTGTATTGCTTCACTCCACTATTCCACCAACCTCCTTTTGATGTGATCGTTATGACGCAATTCCATCTAACCTCCAACATATTGTTTGTCTAGAATAAACAAGAATACACAAATACTAGACAAACAATATTAGTTGTAAATTGTTTGTTAAAACATTATCAAAATAAAAAGGCCAACAGTGTTCATTTTGACCAGTGCGTCGGTGTGTTGGAGATGCACCTTACAGTATACGATAGCTTTGTCGACGATGAAGGCAGAATATATGGCAATTACGAAGGCTATTAAGGATGTGATTTGGCTTCACGGACTTTTGGACAATCTTGGTGTTTCACAATGATCCATCATCATTTATTGTGATAGCATGAGTGCTATTTATTTGGCGAAGAATCAAGTTTTCCATGCACAGACGAAGAACATTAACGTTCGTTATCACTTCGTTCGGGATGTTCTTAAAGATGGGGATGTGGAGCTTATGAAGATTCGCACAAAAGACAATCCAACGAATATTCTCACGAAGGTGGTTCCGAGCAATAAGTTTGATCATTATAGACTTATTGCAAATTCGTGATTGTTGATATCGTTCACGACCATTTGGATGAACTACGGGCGGATTGATCACTGGGAGAGGAGGTACGTAGGCAACCACATTGGTGCAGCCGGATTTGGCGAGACGATGCATTCGTGCTCATGTTGGTGTCAGCTCAATTTTGGGAACACTTCGCTGAGGTGGAGAATTGTAGAAAACGGTGTCTAATTGTTCAAAGTGTTGAAAAACATAAAAATTCAGCAGACTGGGTGTGGTTCGTGCCACACCCAGGTATGATAGAATCTACCATGTTGTCAGGAGTGTGGTGTATGCCACATCCGGGTGTGGCAGACTCATCTTTAGATTCCTAACCTATTTTGGATTGGGTTATAAATAGAAACACATGTTTCTAGGGTTATGAGAGAGAGTTTGAACAGAGAATTTGGAAGAGAAAAGTCAAGCTCTGGAAACGGTGAGAAATAAGCTTCACCAGGCTGTCTCGCTCACCGAGGAAGACCTTCACCGACAGATCCTCGCTACCTTAGATGTGGAGCACAAGAGAGCGATCTGGCATGTCGAGTCGCGATTGAAGCAGTTTTGACTGGGTCGAGCTCAATGGAACTGGTTGATCTTGAGACATTTTGCATTGTCATGACTTTGTTTAAATGTATTGTCTCAAAATCATCTCATGAATGAAGTTTATGCTTTTGTTGCCTAATGTCATGCGCATATACTCCTTTTCTCTTGTCTCTCTTAGGATTTTTAGCAAATACTCAGCTGTCAACGGGTTTGATTTGTCTTTACCGATTACCATTTGAATCGGGCTAGCCATACTATTCCCCTCGGTATGATGAGTTATCGAAAAGTTTCTTTTAGACTTAATGCTAAAATTTCTTTCCTACCCTTAGCCGTTAGAGGCGTTGGGTTGAGTTAATTATGACCGTTAAGTCGCAATTAGGTTGGGCTGTGTCATTAAGTGTAACAACTTAGCCTGAAAAGTCCGATCACCTGCGTGAGTGACCGGGAGAGGATCCGAATAACGACTCATCACTCGGTAGGTCGCCATCCAAGAATCAATAAGGCATATTGCTTGGTAGGCCGTTATCGACGAACAACGTCATTTGTAGGAATGACGGTGTTGAGATAATCGAATTATTTAGGGATGTATGAGTGTGATGATTGATTGATGTAGAAGCCATCGCATGGTAGGCTACTATCCATCGATAGTTCTAAGATTATTAGAATGCTCGGAATGGACCAGGTCATTTAGGGACGTATGAGTGTGACGATTGACCAGACAACACCGTTCGTAGGAATGACGAGGTTGACTATCAGAGTTAATCGTTAACATGATAGGATTGTCGCGATCGGAGCGACTTTGAGGACCTACCATCCTATTGAAGATGATTGGTAAGTTAATTTTGTCAGAGGTGGTTGTTAACGTGGTAGTGGGAGTTTGTTGCAATTTGAACAACTCTGTAGGCTTACCATCTTGTTGGAGAGGATTGGTAAGTTGATTCGTCAGAGGTAATTGTTAACATAACAGTGGGAGTGGTCCCGTCGTCCTATTGGAGAGGATCGACGAGGGAAATTTGGAGAAGACTATCAGAGGTAATGGTTAGCTTGATAGTTTTACAAGATCCATCGTCCAGTTGAATGATATTGATGGGGGAATGACTATCAGATGTGACAATTAACTTGATAGTTTGGCTTTGATCTTAACTGTAGAAAGTTTGACCAAGTGAGAATTTGGGACGGTCCTAACTGTTCAAAGTTTTAGTCGTTCATTTTGAAAGTGGACCTCTCGTTCTTGGAAGGAATCGAGATGGGAGTTTGGCTCTGGTCCTAACTATTGGAAAGTTTGACCGAGTGGGAGATGTAAGGAGTAGTTTAGCCTCATGCGCCAATGGGAGGATTTTAATCATTTTGTAAATGATCAAACAGCCACAACGGGAGATTCCTAATTATTTTTATCATGATTAAGAGTGGATTACTCAAATGGTTGGTTTTCATCCAGAATAATTAGCTTATTCCGGATTAGCCTCAAGAATATCATGTGTAGTATTCTCTAGGAACTTCCCGTCAAAGGTAGGGAATAGTTTAGCCTCGTGCACCGGTTAGAGGATATGAAGAAGCAGTTTATACTCATGTACTTGTCAGCGTAAAGAAGGAGCAATTTATACTCGTATACTAGTCGGAGTATAAAAGGAGTAGTTTAGCCTCGTGCACCGGTTAGAGGATATGAAGAAGCAGTTTATACTCGTGTACTTGTCGGAGTAAAGAAGGAGCAGTTTATACTCGTATACTAGTCGGAGTATAGAAGGAGCAGTTTAGCCTTGTGCACCGGTTAGAGGATATGAAGAAGCAGTTTATACTCGTGTACTTGTCGGAGTAAAGAAGGAGCAGTTTATACTCGTATACTAGTCGAAGTATAGAAGGAGCAGTTTAACCTCGTGTACTTGTCAGAGTAAAGAAGGTTAAAAAATACTAAGGGTAGTATTTCTTTAAGAATTTACCGTTGATAGGTATCAGAATCTTGTCACCATTCGGTTTGACGAGGTGATAAGATCCATTTAAATAGACTGTTTCTATTACAAATGGGCCTTCCCATTTGGGTTAGAATTTATATTTCTTCTTGGAGTTGAGGATCATGGGTCGTTGAACTGCGAGGACCAACTCTCCCTCCTTGAAGGATCTTTGTTTGACTTTCTTGTCGAAAGCCTTGGAGATTCGGCCTTGATAGAACTCAATGTGTTATTGAGCCTCAAGCCGTTTTTCATCTAACGCTTCCAATTTTGCAAGACGCCAGTGATGACTTTCTTCAGTCGTCATCCCTGTTGCAAGTGCGATGCGTAGGGACAAAATCTGAATTTCGAGTGGCAACACGACCTCGCAACCGTATACTAATGAGTAAGGTGTGGCGCCGGTCAGTGTGCGAACTGTGGTCCGATATGTCCATAAACTTTCACCTAGCTTCTCATCCCAGTCGCGCTTGTTATTGGAGGTCAGCTTGGTCAAGATCTTGATGATCGTCTTGTTGAAAGCCTCAGCTAATCCGTTTGTTGAGGGATTATAAGCCGTGGATGCCATGTTCTGTATTCTAAATTTGTCACAGAACTGAGTGAAGGCATGACTCACGAATTATGATCCGTTGTCATGAATGATGTGCCTCGAGACACCGTATCGGTAGATGACGCGATGCTTGATGAACTTGATCACATCACTAGTTTTGACTTCTCTTAAGGGGACATGTTCGACCCACTTGGAGAAATAGTCGGTTATCGTAAGGATGAATCGATGACCTTTAGCTGATGGAGGAGATATCGGTCTGATGATATCCATCCCCCATGTCTCAAACGGCCATGAAGTTACCGTCGGATGCAAGTCTTCGGGTGGTTTGTGCATGTAATTGGCGTGGATTTGACACACGTGGCAACTCTTGGCGTAAGCGACAGCGTCGTTGACCATTTTGGGCTAATAGTAGCCGATTCTTCACAAGCGGTCCCAGAGCTTGTGTCCAGGTTGGTGAGCACCGTATGTGCCATCATGGGCTTCCCGCAGGGCTTCCTGTGCTTCTGTCATCGAGAGACATCGAAGAAGCATGCCATCGTACAATCTATGATACAATACATTTGTGGTTGCATCGTAGTAGAATCTTGGTGCGCGTCTGTGAACAAAATCTCGCTCCTTGATGTCTTCAGGTAGTATACCGTACAAGACATAGTCAATGATCGGGAAGCACCAATCTCTCGGCTCAAGTTGATCAGCCGCCCGGTAAGTTGTGTTCACCTCCAGAGCATACTCCGATTAGTAGAGTTGTCAGCTTGCGATGGTGACTTATTGGCTTGTCCCCAGCGGTCCCTAGCGGCTGGGTTAGGTTAGCTGCCAATGATACCAATGCATCTTCATGCGTGTTCTTAAAACGAAGCACATGTTCAATACAGAAGCTTTCAAATGATTCGGCTAATTTAATGTCCGCTTGGTGACATAGGATTAAGTCGTCATTTCTGACTTCATATTCTCCCGTTATTTACTTGATAATGAGCTGAGTGTCACCGTAGGCCTCAATATGCTTCACCCCCAACTCCTTTGGCGAAGTTGAGTCCAATGAGTAGTGCATTATATTCAGCCACATTGTTAGTACATGGCTCAGTTAGTGAGAAAGCTCGGGGTAATACATGGTTTCACTAAGAAACCAAGACCACCCCCACACCTGCGACGATAGACCCACTTGTACCTAACGAGATGCGTCGTCGAAGTATAGTCGCCAGGCTTCTTCCTGTGAGGTATCATTGACCTCGTGGGTTTCGTCCGGCATGTCTTCAAACAAGTCAGCCTTTAACTCGAGTGGGTGGCTGGCCATGAGATCGTAGATTGCCTATCCTTTGACAGACTTCTATGACATGAAGTGGATGTCGTATTGAGACAGCAGGAGTACCCATCATGCCAGACGCTAGTTCAAGGACTCGAGCTGTGTCATGAAGACTCGGATGGGGTTCATCCGGGAGATGACATGAATGGTTTGACTAACCAAGTAGTATCGTATTTTCTGAATTGCAAACACTAGGGCCAGGCATTCCTTTTCGACCATGGGATATCGGTGTTCAGCTCCTTGTAGGGTCCTACTCAAGTAGTAGATACCTTGCTCATAGTCAGCATCATCATTCTGTGTTAAGAGAGCACCGAGAGAATGCTTTATTGCCCGCATATAGACCAGGAAGGGTTTGCCTGAGATCGGGGCCGCCAGGACTGGTGGATTCGAGAGATAATTTTTGATCTCCTCGAAAGCTTGTTGGCAAGGCTCATCTCATACAAAGGAGACACATTTATTCATAAGCTTGGAGAAAGGTTGGCACTTGCTCGAAATATTTACAATGAATCTTCGGATGTAGGTCAAACGTCCTTGTAGTCCTCTTAATTCCTTGAGATTTCTGGGTGGTTGGAGTTCTTGGATAGCTCGCACTTTGTCGGGATCAATGTGAATCCCCTTTGTCGTGACAACGAATCCGAGGAACTTTCCACTAGTCATGCCTAAGAATGACTTTGTACGGTTCATCTTTAGTTGATGGGAGCACATGAGGTCGAACATGACTCTCAGGTCTTGAAGGTGATCGTCTTTGTCGCGACTCTTCACGACCAGGTCATCCACATAGTATTCAACTATCTTTCGTAGATGATCTCGGAAGATGGATCTCATGGCGTGTTGATAGGTTGCACCAATGTTCTTGAGCCCGAAGGGCATGACTGTGTAACAATACACCCCCATCGGAGTTCTGAACGAAGTGTGCTTCTCATCCTCATGGTGCATCTTAATCTGATTATACCCTGAGAATCCGTCCATGAAGGACATCCTCTCGAAACTATAGGTGTTGTCTATGATGACATCTGTAATTGGCAAAGGGAATTCGTCCTTAGGGCATGTAACATTAAGGTCCCTAAAGTCGATGCAGATACAGACTTTGTCGTTCTTCTTCAGGACTGGAACAATGTTAGCCACCCAATCGGGGGTGTTGCTCCACTCTAATGAAGCCTGATTCGATTAACTTCTTCACTTTAGCTTTGATCGCCTCTATGATTGTGGATGAAACTGTCTCTGCTGCTATGTGATTGGTTTGGCGTCTGAACCGATGTTGAGACGATACATGGTGATCTGAGGATCAAGGTCGGGCATATTCTCATAATTCCATGCGAAGACACCGATATACTCTCGGATGAGGGATATGAGGTCTTCCTTCTCTTGTGTGTGTGTGGGGGGGTGGGGGGTAAGTTGTCGCTGATAAATATGTGTTTGAGACTTGCCTCATCTCCCATATTTATTTGGAGTACTTTGTCCTCTGTGGGTGATTCACGTTGTTCGAAGTGACCACTCCACTGGGCACTAACGTGGCGATCCCATGCTTCATCATAAAGTGAAATCTATTCATCCTCTTGGATTTTAGTGGTATCGACCATAGCCATGTTGATTGTGAAATCTTTGAATAGGGCCCCAATGCTAACATCTGAATCCCAAGTCGAGGACGTCGACGATTGATCATCTGAGCGAACATTATCGGATATTTCGCTAAAATTACAGTACAACTCTGAGGAAGAGGAGGAGTAACCTAATCCTCTTCGAGTTTTGCCATAGTAATTGTCAGGCTTCCCTTTGGGTACGTAGGCAGGTCGGAGAGGCGTCTTTCGGCCTTTGCCGTACAGCAAACCTTCTTGGCGGATGAAGTCATAACCCATCCCCTCCATCATGCATCTTGCGATGGGGCTGTAACATGAGAATTGAGGAGCAGGTTCATCTTCATCTGATTCGTCCCACAATGTGCGTGCGGGTTGATCTATCCTTCCAAAGATAATCTCTTGCTGAGAAATATTCCGGCCGGGTATGACAAAGATAGCTTGCTAGGACTCGACCATCTGCTTGTTCGTGACAAATGTCGAGTGCACATGCAAGTGTAAAGAAGAATCAGAGTACAATCCTAAGATCAAGTTGCTGAGCTTATCATCAACAGATTCTGCACCAGACAACAAGTAAGCAAGATGAGGTTACTCGTTCAGGGTAAGTCCATCCGCCTTGTCAACATTGGTTACAACAAGGACTTCGTAACCGATTACAGTAGGTTCAATGTCGTTTAAGACAAGAGCCTCATTGCACTCAGACTCACTATCGACCTTATTGCCGCTGCCCCCTCCCTTGACCGGTGGCATGTTTCCCGGTTTAGAGTCCTGGTAGAGCAGGGAGTCGGTGAAGTAGTTTTCAACTCCTTTGAAGGGCTGTTTATCCGTAATCATCATCTTCACCTGGTCATAGTCGTCCACATATTTGAAGTATTGGTGCAATGTGGACGGGACTATCCTGTTGCTATGGATCCATGGTGGGCTCAATAGCATGTTGTATGAGGGTTCTGCGTCGATGACATAGCATGTCATCTCAGTTTTTATGTCACCCAGTCGGCATTTGAAATGAATCTTCCCAAGCAGCCAAGTTCCAGTTGCATTGAAGCCAAAGATTGTGGTGGTTGTCGAAGACAACCGCTTTTGAGGCACCCCCAAATGCTTGATAAGCTTCAGGGGGACAATACTCAGTGCAGACCCTGGATCCACCTGGATTCTATTCTTGAGGAGCCGATGTATCCTGTGAAGTATAGGGGTCAGTCGTGAGGCATGTTTTTGATGAGCATATCCTCCGGGATGAAAGTGATGTAGGGGATCTACTATTTGGATGCCTGGCAGCATTGCGGACATCCCGTTTCTACCTCTTCTTTGGGAGTGGGCAAGAAATGTGTGTCAAAAACTTCTGAATCAGTCAACGCCTCTCGTAGGGCTTCACGGGTCGCCTTAGACAACCGTAGGAGCTTGTATAGGGTGATCCTGGCTAGAATATTCTTCAGCTATGCGAGTAGGCCGAACCGAAATGGTTAACCACTCTAGCTCGGCCTTTCAGGACTTGGCTAAACTATCGGTGGTAGTCCTACTGGTAGCTTCGCCGGACTTTCTGTCGCCAGAGGGTAGTTCTTGGCAAAGTATTTTCCTGTTCGGGTGATCAATGCATCTGCCTCCTCATCGGAATTGGTGAGGGCCGCTACCTCTGGTTTGTTGTCGTCCGAAATTGCCAAAATGACATTACAAAGCTTAGATTTGCCCTTGAACTTGTTGGAAGTTCGTTGCTCATCATCGAGGAGATCGGGATGAACCCACATCACCTACCCCGATGGTAAGGTCTGTGGTACCAAGCCTTTTTCTCATTGATTATGAGGGTCATCATTGAGAATCATTAGTTCTGCCTTAGGGATGGGCACGACTCCTGCCGGTGTATGAACCTCAAGGAGACCTGTTCAATTGAAGGGTGATCATGTTTGTAGTCACTGCTTTCTGTATTTTATCCTTCTTTAGGACTCCTGCATCGTAAAGAGATTGCAGCTTATCCTTAAGGATATATCATTTGGAGGTGTGGTGACCGACAAATCTGTGGTACGCACAATAGCCTGGATCATCTGTTTTGTTCATGTATTCAGGTTTCATGACTTATGGCAACTTTATCTTGTTGCTCTTGAGCAGAGTGTTGAAGGTATCCACCACCTGGTCTTCTGTAAAGTCGTATTACCTTTGCGGGTGTTGCTCGAAGGGCTTGGGCTTTTGCCTCTGCGCAGGCTTAGAGGCTGGAGTGGAATCAATAGTCATGATCTCCTTCCCTCTTGATCGAGGGTTCCTAAAGGCGTTTGGTTCCGAAGTTCTACTTTTGGGTTGAGGTTCTTTAGCTTCCAATCTTTTGATCATGTTCTCGACTTGCTTACCTTGGTGAACAAGATCCTTCCAGGTCTGGGTTTCCATCGCGCCGATTCTGGACAAAATGTCGATCGAGAGGTTGTTGCAGCACATCTCAACCAGGATGTTCAAGGAGACTTGGTCCCGACACTAGAGTGATCGATTCCTGAATATCTTGATGAAATCATTGACTGACTCTGTCTTCTTTTGTTTATCGGCCAACAGGGTGGCCATCGATACTTCTGTATCGTCGTCGAAGAAACGAGCTAAGAAAAGCCTCTCCACATCGGCCCTTGTCATGATGGAGCCTAGTTCCAGCTTACGAAACCACTCAAAGGCCACCCCTCTTAGGGTACCAATGAACAGTCGGGTGAGAATGGCATCGTTTCCCATGAGGAATCCCGTCTGAGATAGGAAATAGTAGACATGCTATGAGGGAGAGCTCTTGCCATCAAACTGGACCAGGCTCATTAGTTTGAACTTTGTCGGGTAGGAGACCGTGTCCCATTCGACTGGATACGGTCGAACCACTCCCAGCTTGTTCATGTTTCTCTGGAGCTTCAAGACGTTGAGCTGACTCTGGAACTCATTGAACCTTTTGTCTCGGGGAGTGCTGGTTGAATGCGAGTGTCTTCCCGAGGATTTGTTAGAATAATCTGAGTGTGGCTCGTGATTATCTTCTTCTCCAGTTGCGTGAGGGGGAGTAAGCTCTCGCTCTCTGCTCCTCGAGGGTCTTCGTCGATTTCGTGAATTCCTCTTCTTCTTCTTCTCACTGAGAAGTTACCCCATCATCTCCTTTAGAGAGCTGACGGTTGCCTGCTGTTCTTCAACCTTTTTGGCCAAGTCTTCAGAGGATTCCGCCATGTGCACCTTTGCGTGCTTTCCATAGGTTGAGCTTGAGGTCTGAGACATTGCTGCTGCTAAGCACACCTTGTCCTCGTTATCGTAGATGGGCGACAAACGAGCATAATCAAACGGGATAGTCATTCCTGTTTGAAGGCGAGTGCGTTGGTGTAGACCCACATTTTCAATAGGGGGCCATCTAAATCTCGGGGTATACAGGATTTACTTTTTCCTGTCATGTTGACTATGGCTATTGGAAGCTCCATGTCACCAATGGCTTGCCTCTTCCGACGATGGTTTCTTCGGCGAGGATGTCTTGGATCAGGAGATAGCTAAGAAAGCCTCCCGAACACTGATGGCTTTGGTGTCTCGGTGCACTGGTAGTCGGCAAGTACCACCTGGATGAGCCTCTTGCAATGGCACTGAGGGTTGACCTCGTGAATAGTATATTTTTTAGTTAGATGATCCCTGAGATCTCCTACGGGTTGGTTGTGTTAACCCTCGGCGTCGGAAGGATCAAATGTGCAATTATGTGGAAGAGACTCAAAGGAGTTGGAATGAGACCATTTGGGAAATTTCCCAAGTGTCGACTTCATGCGACCTTGCCTTGACAGGCAAGGTCTAGAGTTTGGGCAAGCTTCAACCAACTGCTGGTGAGCTTGAGCCGTCTATTCATTCAGGCGATCTTGCCTTATCAGGCGAGATCTAGAACTTGAGCGAGCTTCAGTCAATTGCTGGCGAGCTCATGCTATCTGTTCGTTCAGGTGAGGTTCGCTCGCTTGAGTTGTTCTGGCTTTGCCTTTTCGGCTAAGGCTGGTTCTCAGGCAGTCCTACTGGGGTTCGCCTGCATGCCAGCTTCTATTTGAAGAGCGAAGCTCGCCTGTTGTGTGGAGCTCACCTGTTTGAGGGTGTGGTTTTCCTAAATCATAGGGTTCGCCTGATCTGGGCCACTCGACAAATTTGGACAGACGACTTGAAGAGCGGAGCCCGCCTGCTTTGGTGGGCTCGCTTGAGTTACTGAGTCCACCCAGATGGGGAACTCGGCTGCTAGAGTGAGGCTCGCCTGAAATGTCAGGCTCGCCTGGAACGCTAAGTTCACCCGTTTTGAGAACCTTGCCAATGCAGGGGGACCCACCTGAATAGGTAGGCTCGCCTGATCGACTTGATCCGTCAAAATTGGGAACTTTGCGTTCCTGTCTGGATCTTCTTAGGTCTGAATAGTAACTCAGGCTATCATAGGAAATTGAGGCTCGGGTTTCCCGACTTATCATCGCTGCCGTTGGGCTCTTCTGCAGAGGGGAGCGTTCATGTCAACGGCGAAGACGGGGTTTCCCGACGGGCGAGAGCTTATCATCGCTGCCGTTGGGCTCTTCTGCAGAGGGGAGCGTTCATGTCAACGGCGAAGACGTGGTTCTCGTCGACATGCACCACAGTCTCCTATCGCATGGGGGACCGTGCGGGTTGCTTGGGAACCCATCGATCAGTCCTTTGCCTTGCTTGGTTGGCCGTAGGCTCGGCCTTAGCTGGCTTGGGGGAGATAGAACCCCTTGCTTTAGCTCGGGTAGAGCTTTCAGGTGTGTCTGCCTCAACCTCTTGGGGTCGGGCCACATGCGCGACTCTGTAGCACTTGCGTGATGCATGGCTACCAGAGGAGGAAGAAGATAAATATTCTTCATACTTGGCTTGATTGAACTCGATCATAAGGGACTCAACAGTTGTCCCTTCCACAACTTCATCGAACTGTGCCACCACCAATTCATCCGAGTAAATGGTTTCTCCTAGTGTAGTCGCCATCTTTTGTTGGTGCGTAAAAGATTGACTTCTCGCTCGAGTGGGTCTATTTATATTTATAAGAATGGCTTATTACAAACTAATGATCAATGTTTTATAATAAATGAGGAGGGAATGGCCCTCCTTATTTAATGTGGGTTCGTTGGCAACGGTAGGACGCCTACCTTGGTGCTCGCTCCGAGTTTGCTTCCCTTGGACGATCCGATCAAAGTTACGGTTGGAGCTTTAGTGCGCAATATAGGCTCCGGAGCGATTGAGTTTGACTATACCCGAGCTTGAAAAATATCAAAGCCGTGATCTTGGAGAGACCTACGATATGAGAGTTTGCAAAGAGCTCGACGAGCCTCAAATCCGAGAGTTCAGATTGAGTCTGCTTCAACAATCCAAGCAACGAGCTAGGAATGTTCTACTAAGCAAGTGAGCCCAATGAAGATCTCTGTTTGAAGAGCCTTGAGTATGAAAATCTCCCCCCTCTTCACATTGGATGAAGATGGCTTTAAATAGGCAAGGGATGGGATGGGCCATCCCTTGATTTGTGGGATATGACCACCAATGGGTGAGGGGCACCATGCCCTCGCCTAGCTGTGGGATGTGACCACTAGTAGAGGTGATGAGAGTCATGCTTTATCATCACCCAGGATGTGGGAAGTGGGTAGGTCCACTCCCACAAGCAAGCAGCCCGCTTGTATTGCTCAGGTGAGGCTGACAAAGCTACGGGCGAGCTCGCAAGCTGTCTGAATGCTCAGGAAAGCTTGTAGGAGAGCTTGGTGAACAGGCAGGATCGACCGGTGGGCCCCTCCAACGTGTGAGCTGGTGTTCGTTGGCAAGCGGAGTTCATGCGGGCGAACTCCCTACAGGCGTGCTTGGCTCGCGTGGGCGAGTGAAGCATTCAGGTGAGGTTGAACTCGTACTGGTGAGCTTAATGATTTGGAGTGGTTGAGATCTACGGGCGAGCTCAATAAACAGGAGAGATTGAGCTCTGCGGGCGAGCTCGATGAAAAGGCGAGGTTGAGCTCTACGAACGGGCTCAACAAACATGTGAGGTTGAGCTCTACGGGTGAGCTTAATAAGGAGGCAAAGTTGAGCTCTACGGGCAAGCTTAACAAACAGGAGAAGCTGAGCTCTACGGGTGAGCTCATCAAGGTGGTGAGGTTGAGCTCTATGGGCGAGCTCAATAAGGAGGCGAAGTTGAGCTCTACGGGCGAGCTCAACAAACAGGAGAAGCTGAGCTCTACGGGCGAGCTTATCAGGGAGGCGAGGTTGAGCTCTATGGGTAAGCTCAATAAGGAGGCAAAGTTGAACTCTACGGACGAGCTCAACAAACAGGAGAAGCTGAGCTCTACTGGCAAGCTCATCAGGGAGACGATTGGGCTCTACGGGCGAGCTCAAGAAACAAGAGACGTTTGGCTCGTACTAGCAAGTAGAGCGTGTTGGCGAGCTTGCTCGTGCTTGCAGGCGAGCTTTGCTGGGCTTGCTGAATGCAGACTAGCCGAAGCTATTGGCAAGTGGGGTCAGACACTTAGGCAATTTTTACTGTCTACATAGGCCAGGAGGAGCACCAGATAAATATGTATAAATGCATAATTTTTATGGAAACCAAAAGCCTTAAGCTAGTATAGATGATTAATTAGATGTCATTTGAATATTAAATTGAGCTTATGCTTATAAAGCAAAGGTATTACCAAAAAAAAGTTATTAATGTGCAAATGACTCTTATATTAAAAGAAATTGCATACCAAAAAGTTATTTATCTGAATTTAATGGTATATTTCTTTGTATATTATACATTGTACTAAAAATCTTTTTGCTCTAGTTGAAGAAAAAATGTTAGAGAAATCAACAAAACTGATTGAGGAAAGATTATGATCATCATACGGGGACTTCTTCATTTGCCCAGATTGAGGATTAATTTTGTAGGACAACGATATAAAATAATTTAATCTTCTATATATATTCTCTCCACTTCCCAGAATATTTGATAAATGAAACTAATAAATAAATTTGTAAATCTCAGAACGCCCCCTTTATCCCACTTCCCGAATTGCATAAGAGGACGATGATTTACTTTAAGAAGGGGTATGATGATGAGGAGGAGAAGAAAAAAAGCTACAATTGGCCTGGAATATGCAGGTAGTTTAACAGTGTACTTACTTTCACTCTATACGAATGAATTACATAATAATGAAACTAATCTTAAAGGTTTACATTATCTTTATTATTGAAATGTCAATTCATATATTCATCTTTTTCTCTTTGGAAGCATTGGAAAACACATATGCTAAGGCTGTTGCACAAAGCCAGGAGCCCCTGACTAGAGAGGAGAGTTATAATGTGAACCATTTGGTTTGTAGACTTTCCAAAAAGGAGAGGACTAGGTGGATGGGAGTGGGAGCTCAGAGGTTGTCTACACCATTCCAGCCTCCGTCTATCTTGACACCATCGATGATGCCCTTGGTAGTACCCTCTTATATGCCGCAGGAGGATTGCACTCAACATGCAATATAGTTTGTTACATCAGTAATGAATATTTTGGATAGTTAGATTGCCGAGGAATTGTGGGAGGATATTTAAGAGGAGTTTATGCGAGTGATCCACTCTACTGCTACTTTTGCGATGGTTTTTACAGGCAAATAATAAAATCTTGTAAACGCCGGATTCCTACTCAGTTGCAAACATAGATAATAAATGTTTTGGCCTCTCAAAAGGCATTTATCAGTAGCAGAGAGAGTAGTAGACAAGTATACTTATTTATATACGTAAAAGATGATTATACACACAACATTAAATGCGTAATTCTAAATTTAGATTATTTTATTTTTAGAATAAAGATGATGTCATTGGGAGCATGAGTTGGAGGGATGGAGCCGCCAGTGGCAATGCGGATGATGACATGCATAGGACGGATGACCTGACTTAGTGAGTTTTTATTTTTTTTATTTTTGTATCTTAGACATGTTTATATGGGAGATTATGATATGTTTGTATGCTTTATATCCTTAAACTCTTATTTGTTGAAACTGTGAGATATATGTGGGTATGGATGTGGATCTTTTATGGATGCTTGTTTATGTGGGTATGTATGCGCGTATGATATATGTGGATATAGATCTTTTTTGTGAGATGTATGGCAGATTATCATATTATTTGTGCGGTTTGTTATTTGGGAAGTTTGAATTGTGAAAATTTTGAATGTAGTGTGTGAATATATGCGAGATATTTAGTTACGGAATGTGATATTTAAATGTATGCGAGTTTCTTTAAATGTTTATAAAATTTAGACTGTGAAAATTTTGAATGTAGTGTGTGGATGTATGCGAGATATTAGTTATGGAATGTACAGAAAATTTGTGAAATTTGAATATATGCGGGATAATTTTGGAGATTTTTGTGAAATTTGGATTGTGTATATTCCGAATATAGTTATGGAATGCGCATGGATTGTATACAGGAAATGTTGAATGTAATCAGCATAAATTGTTTTGCTGATTACAGACATCCCTAACGAGTATGTCGTCAGGGATGCACAACGCTGACGGCAGTCCTGTTAGGGATGTACACAGTATCCCTGACGGGTCTGCCGTCATGGTTGCGCATCCCTGACGGCAAGCCCGTTAGGGATGTTAAAACATCCTTGACAGGAACGATGTCAGGGTTGTGCATCCCTGACGGCTATGCCGTCAGCGATGTTTTAACATTCCTGACGGCGAGCGCCGTTAGGGACGTAGCCGTCAGTAATGTTTATTCTCTGACAAGACTTTTACTGACAGCATATCCTTGACGGCTCCCCGTCAAGGATGTT